>NW_005187526.1:645844-682437 GCF_000239375.1 Pundamilia nyererei
GGGGGGGGGGATTGTGGGGGTCATGGGGTCCTGACATATACACACAGAAAATAAAGGTCCAGATCATCATGGTGGGCTAATGACCTTTCTTTGGAAGAACACACAGGTCTAGGCAACATGCTGCCAAGTTCATAGTGGCCTCTCACACCCAAACACTGATGACTCCAGAGAGCAGACTCTAGTGCTTATTAAGCACAATAAAAGTATTAACCTCAAAATGATCTCATCTGGAGGACTTTCCAGTAGAAAGCTTTCCCATTGAGCGACAAAGCAAAGACAATTTTCTATGTATATTTTGAAATTATATTAAATTTTCATTTAACAATAGAAGTAATTTGTGATTCTCTAAATGCACCACTCAAATGTCTGATTAAAAATTAATGTAACAAAAACAGAAAAGATAGAAGAGGCAGAAATATAAATATATATTTATATTTCTTTATATATGAAATATAACATAAAATGATGTAACCAAAGGAGTAAACAAGCATAAATCAATGATGAAAAACAAGATGCTTGATCTCTGCAAATTATATCAAAGAAGCATCCCAGATAAGATGGATAATGCAAAACGTGTGCTAAATGATTAACACAACACACACAAACCAGAACCACAAGGGCATCCAATTTAAAGGACCTAGTTCTTGATACAAGCTCTACTTTTCACAGTTTGATTATCTTTGGAGTCATTTATCTGGCAGGTATGCCAACAATATGATACCAACAGTAGGCGACAGTGGGCAGTGAAGCCGTCATAAAACAAAAATGATTCACTTCTCAACAGAGCAACTTCCACTATCAATAATGTGATCAGAGCTATCCTAGATCAAGAAGTACTAATGAAATTTGAAGATGTACTTTTTTGGGAACACTTTGAAACATCTGTTACAACTTTTTTTTTTTTAAATTTAGAGATATTATGCAACTCTCAAGGTGTACATGTTCAACTTTATCTCTAATTCTTCTGATTTGACTACTGTTTTTCCCCCATAGTTTGTTTACTTTGTGGCGACAGCTGTAATGCTATGAGTGGGTGAGCTCCTAGCATCTGAACAACTGTCATCAACTTCAAGTTGCAGATTTTTCAGTTTGACTTCGAGAATTCTTGGTTTAACATCTTTCCATCTTCAAGTTTAGACAGTTTAGCCAATTGGCAGAAAGATTTTATTACACTTAAATTGACACAGTAACACGTTTTGCAATTATCACTGTTTGTTTTTTCCCCTCAAACACAGAACCGAACTGATGAAACGGGGAACAGAAGAAGAATGACCTTTTCTTTCATTTTGTACTAAATCAATGAAGCTGTTCCAAACATGAATATATTTCAAAGCACACATAGGTGTCATAAAACATAACAAAATCGTGCTGTGGAGTAAAATAAGTTTTGGATGGCTCCTAGGTGTTTCTCTCAATAATCCCTCATACTTTTTGTATAGTGTCACCAGTCCAAATCAGCAGTGACTGAGCAAGTGCAATGCATTAAGCAAATCATGTTATGTTAACTATCAAAACGGATAACAGTTGGGGGAAGTGGGAGATTAAATTTTTTGTACATACAATGAATACATTTACTACAACATCATAGCTCACGGTGGCATATTAAATAAATTGGAATAGCAAATTAAGAAATGCTAAGGACTAGGAAAAGTAAATGAGCCAAAAATGTTTTTATTTTACTTGTATATGTGAGAGCCCAACATACCAACTTATAAGATTTAGTTTGATGCTACCAAGGTTTACCTAACGACAGTTATTTTCTCTTTCTGCTACTACTACTGAAAAGTGCTTTAATCGCTTACTAATTCACAGCCTCCGTAAAGTAGTATGTTTAGCTGTCAGTGCCTAAGAGCTGAAATTTATCTCTGACACAGATCTGTGGTTTACATTTTAGTAAACTCTCTCTGTGACGGACAAAACCTTAGAAAATTCTGAAACCACGATTTTTATCTTCGTACCTGACGTCGATTAAAGGAAGTCCAACGCCTTTAATGGGCTAAACAGAAAGTATTGCAATCGTATAGTTCTTGGTAGCTATTTTGAGTAAACAAAAAACAAAAACGCAGTGATAATACCACGAGTCGGTGTAACGTACTAAACTTCTCAATGACATCAGATTCACAGCTCGGTTAGCTGCATTATGCACTGTGTTTAAGGACAGTTTACGTTATTCTTACAATTATCACCATATCTTACACGTGTCCAAACGTAAAGCGGGGCACGTGATGTTAACAAAACAAAGCTAAGAGCCACAAGAAATTTTCTATAGCTTGTCTAGCTGACGGTTACCAGAAAGCAAGTCAGCTAACTAAGTACAAAACACAGCGAGCGGTAGCAATTGGCTACCAGTTAGCCAGGTTAGCTAGAAACGATGAGAACGTACCGTCTGTTGCTAGTGACACTTGTTCCGGAGACAGCAGGAAAGAAGAAACGCTCTCTTTTTCAGAAAACGTTTCAGTTCTTTAATCCCTGGTCTCACTGCAGTGCCGTCAGTTACTTGCCAACTTATTTTTCCTCTGTCTTCGGTCCCACCTATCCTTTCCGTTTCGAACGACAACAGCTCCTACAGAGCTCGCTCTGTTGTTCACAGTTCTCGTTCTGGCTCAGAAATTCAAATCATATCGCGAGATTTAGAGGAAAGCGGGTCCACAGGACCAGAAAATCTTGTATACAGTTATTGGACAACTGAACTTGACTGCATAGGACTAATTGGTTTCTATTACCATGGTTTACTTACTTATTGTTTAACATGGAAATTGGCCACTGCTACTCTTAAATTATTATTATTATTATTATTATTATTATTATTATTATACCAGAACAGGTTTCTTACAGCACATGAAAGATCTTGCAGACAGGTCAGCCGTAAACATACAAACCTAATCCATGCAAGAGAGGATTACACTGTACATCATAGGTGCACACACAAGACGAAGTGACAAGTGAGTGGATAACAATTTTACACTTCTGATTATTAAATTAACTTTCACCCTCAACGCCATATTAAAACAAACCAAAAAGGAAAAAAATGTCTATATTTGAAGCTAGGATTCCTTATAGACAATTATAGATAATTAATAGGACAGTTTGCCAAAAAGTCTGAATAAGACTGAAAATCATGTGGCAGCTGGAATCTAGGGTAAGCTGGAGGCTTTTAAATCAATAGATGCAGGTCAGTGTAAGCACAAAGTCCCTGTTTATGCTGTACATTGTATAGCTGCCTACACAGGACTAATCAGGCTACACAAGAACTTCATCCTTATACCCCAAAAGAAAACCACAACCATAGTTAACACAAAGATCCCTCTGAGAACTGAAGGCACATATAGCACCAATGGTGATTTACATGTATCTCTCAGTGAGGATGAAATGTATTTAATGAAAATCCTTCCTCTGTGAACCATAAACTGATATGAACACACACCATAAGCAGCAAAGCTGGATAATCCTATGAAATCCCAGTGGAACATTGTTTTGGGTCACCCATGTACTGGATTGGGTTTTGAAATATGTCCCACAGCTTAAAGCAAGGACTAAATCAGGCAAGTGTGAGGGGAGATGCAGAAAGAACCTAGAGCATCTATAAAGCCAGAAGCTGGGGTTATGTATAAAAGATATTTTAGTCCACTAGAGCAATCAGGCAGTAATCACCATGGTCCTGATAAAAACACAGATTCTAGGTAAAAAGGAATGTGTGAGGAGGTGAGATTAAAGCACTGTTCCAAAATTTTAGGAAAAATAAGCATTTGACTCACAACTACATCCAAAAGTGCACAAAAATGGAACATTGGATTGATAAAATGTTTTGTAGACATTCGAAGAAACAGGAACTCTTTTCTTACTGCTGCCTCAACTTCGTATATACGAAATCATACAAAAACCCTCTGCTGTGGTTGGAAAGTGTCAATGAGTAAGACAGAAGATGGGATACTACTATTAATAATTTTAACAGTTCACTAATTTGTAGTGTAGGAACATGAACACAGATTGTGAGGTAAGAAGAACTGTTGAAACTTCAAGACAGGATACAATAAACAGATAACAGCACACATACCCACTCAGGGCACTCTTCATCAGAATACCTATGGTGTCCCTGAAAGGTCAAATGCACTGCATTTAAAGGAAACACCACCAAATAGAAAAAACAAAAGTGACAAGCCAAAAGTGAACGGCTCATAGCAAACATGTACTAGAGTATAATATAAATCATGCGATTACAGCACACATTGCTGTGGACTTTTTCCTCTTTCACAAGTGTTCTCCGCTTCAGTGCAATGCTTCCCGTTTTGGTTCAGTCACATTGACGTCCCCCCAAACACACTTCTGTTTTGTGTTTTTACAGCGTTTTTCCATTTGCTGATGCTTCATTAAGCTGACCTTTCAAGGGCAACAAAATACACAGCAATTGGCTTCCACACATTACAAAACAAATAAGAGTACAACTGTTTGCTTTAAACTCAATTGTTAAGAGCTGATGAGACACTTCCTCAAGCCTGCCCCACTATCAACCTTCAATGTTAATTTAATATTTTTTTTTTTTAAATCAGTATTATCAGAATCTTAAAAGTGAAACATTTTTTTATTCCAGGAAAGTTTCTATGGAACAAAACAGGATCCAATCAGTCTGGATACTAATCAATTCAACACACTGTTTGTCCTTTTATTTAATAGTCAATTTTTCTGCATGTAGTCCAGCAGGCCCTTTTTTTTAGCGAAACAAGCATGAGATCAAATGTATGATGACATAGTTCACAGAAAAGTGTGTAATCTGGAAACTGCTGCCTGAGAGCGACACCTGGTGGAGGAAAGCTGGCTGTGCTTTAAAATAGAACCAATACATTAAATCAACTCTTGACAGCAAATAATTATGTATGACCTGTAGCTGTTGACAACTGCAGTAATTTACTAAACAGAGAGCCCAAATTATTTATTGAGTTTATTACAGCCAGTAGTTTACGATACAAATCACCTTTCAAGATGCCCAGCTGCCACCTTCCTAAAGTGGGTGGATATTCTGAGCACTGACACAGTAAAATGACATAAAACAGAGGAATGCATTCAAATTTAATTATCTCAATTTTCTCTATTTTGCTATTTTTTTTTTCAACAAATTTTTGTTTATGATCAAGGTCTAGTCAAACCATCGCTAGACCTGGCAGAGTCAATCGTTTTCTTTTTTTTTTTTTTTTTTTAAGAAATAATTTATCATTTTGCGATGTTTTCAGAGTTTTAGGTTTTTCAATGTTTAAGTTTTTTTTTCTTTTTCCATCGGTGAAGCAGGTTTCAAAATGCTCGATCTGCAAGAGAGAAAAACACAGGGCTCAAATACACATTTGCTTCTTCTCTTTAATATGATTTGCACACCAACAATTTATGAATGAACCTAAAATGTCTCTCCTGAGAACACACCTTAGACGCTGGGAACACCAGCAGGGGTGGAGGACTTCTGAGCAGCCTCCTTGGCCTGGTGGGCCTGGAGCACAGCAACAGCCTCATCCACCTGCAAAAGCATTACATTTATGAAACCAATTTATATGTTGCACTTCCCATTAAACATCAGTTATGAGGTACATAGGCCATCTGTAGCAATTTAATCCTTTACGAAATACCACATTTATTAGAAATTACTTGTTTCACTAACCTTTGAGCGCAACGACTCAGGTGACTCAAGCATGTGAAGCAGCTCTGAGTTGTCAATCTCCAGCAGCATACCAGTGATCTTGCCAGCCAGGCTGGGGTGCATGTTCTGGATCAGAGGGAACAGACGCTCACCTAAAGGGGAGGAAGAAGTCAACAATTAAATACAGAGTATAACGTGCCATGAGCATTTACACTTATTTCCTTATAATCTGAACTAATTATTTACCCAGCATCTGCTTCTGTTCCTGAGGTGGGGCTGCAGCCAGCATGGAGGCAGTTAGAGGCTCCTGTCCTTGGACATGGACTGCCGGCTGAAGAAGGAGGAGGGGGGGGGGTGTTAATGACTACACAATCACACTTTTACCACTTGAAGCAGACCGTGAATTACAATGACCCATATAGTCATGAATACTTGTATTACTTTTTGCTTATTAAGCAGCACATAACTGTGCCAGGTTCTAAAGTCTGAACCCCACTTGGGGAGAGGGGAAATAAAATTAATAATTATAAAAAAATTAATCAGTACAACTGCATTTAATGTTGAATATCCTGAAGGTGTACATTTAGAAAATTTGCAGCAATTATATTTATGAATTACATCCACTGATATCAAAGTCAGTGGCATTCTTACCTGCTGCATGGTGACCTGTGGCTGGGAGGCCATGTGCTGCTGAGGGTTGCGCACACCAGCAGCATATTTGTACTGGGGCATGGCACGCACTGGGGCTGCGGCGGCTGAAGCATTGGCAGGGCGCTGGTTGAGCGCCTGTGTGGCTGCAATGACAACAGCAAGAGGAGCCTGATCAAAACTGCATCAACTCATCATCGGCTCGTGAGGAGACTAAATGCATCTGATTCCTGTCAAGTCAAAGATAAAATACTTACGCATACGCTGAGAAGCCATCATGCGTGGGACCTGGGTGTTGGTGGTGGCGGTTGCACGGATGGTGTTTAAGGCCTGAGGCCTGGGTGCTGTTGGGCGCATAGCATTGGGCATGTTCTGGAAGTCTAAAAGAAGGAAAGGGGGGATGGGGGGGAAGCAAACAGTCATTAGACTTTAGCTCTTTTTAAGTAAAGGCTGCATACGTATAATCTACATGTAATCACTTACGCTGAGGACGCACTCCTTGAGTAGCCCAACGGGGGCTGGGGCGCAGCTGGGCCAGCTGGTTGGCAGAGTAGTATGCAGCACGGTTCTGAGCCTGAGAAGAATCAAGCCATGTCATTAGTTACTGCTACTCCAAAAAACACAGCACACTGGTACAGTTGACCAAAACAGAGTTTTATGTCATGGAAAAGTACTAAATAGGGTGTTGTTGACTCACCTGAGGGATAGCCGCCATGAAATATCCTGAAGGTGGAGCAGGCTGGTATGGGTTAAGGACAGGGTTGGGCACAGCTCGAACAGTGGCCATCCTTTGCATGTACTGGTTGGTTAGATGAGCCTGACGCTCCTCTTTCCGCTGGGCAAGGGCCACATACAGTGGCTTTGTAGCCACAATACGCCCATTCATCTCTGTTACAGCTTTAGTGGCCTCTTCTGGAGAAGAGAAGCACACAAAGCCAAAGCCTTTGCTCCGTCCACCCTCCATCATCACCTAGGGAAACAAAAAAAATGGGTTAGCATTTTGTCTAATTATTGCCGTGTTAATTTCACGATCACAAATAAACCCCTCAAAGCTTTTACCTTAGCACTTGTTATGGTGCCAAATGGGGAGAATTCTTTGCGCAGACGCTCGTCATCAAGGCCATCATCCAGGTTCTTCACATACAGATTGACACCCTGGTACATGGAAAATCACAATGAAACTGTTGGACGGTAGTTCAGCATTCCTGCTACTGTCCTTCAGGTTATGCTCCAACATCACAGCAATGAAATTAAATATTGCACCAATCAGACGCAAGATAGCTTTCCTTAAATTGTTCTTGTGACACAATGTGGTGCATGAAAGTGCTCTAACCAAGAAATGGGCCAACAAACCTGATATCTGGTCATGCGATCCTGTTTCATCTGCTCAAATTTGCGTTTGAGCTCATTCTGCCGCTCCCCTTTCTTCTGTGCACGGCCCACATAGACTTGCCTGCCATTCAGTTCTTTACCGTTCATTTCATCTACAGCCTACAACAAAACAAAAGTCATGATTAGGTTTGGATTCAAAGAATAAACTACAGCAAGTGCCTTTTTCAAAGCCTCTGGAGATACCAAAAGTCCCCCGCCTCCCAAGAAAGAACAAAGCTGTTAACCTTCTGGGCATCTTCATGCCTCTCGAAGCTGACAAAGCCAAATCCCTTGGATTTGCCACTTTCATCAGTCATAACCCGGATGCTGAGGGCAGGCCCTACAAAACACAAGAGCTAATCAACACATAACACAGCAAATCATACTAACAGCATTTGTGATTATTAAAAGTGTGTCTCTGAAATCTTGCCATCTTACCATATTTGCTAAACAACTCCTTCAGCTTCTCATCATCCATGTCCTCGCCAAAGTTCTTGATATAAACGTTAGTAAACTCTCTGGCTCGTGCTCCAAGCTCAGCTTCCCTCTCTTTACGCGATTTGAATCGTCCAACAAATCTGTTAATAACATGACATACAAAATTTATTTTCTAACTTCATCAAAATATATTCTGATAAAGTTTAAATCAAATACAATGGGGTGAAAGTCCTCCTGTGTTGGTAAAATGAGCGTCAGACATTGAAGAGAGCATTTTGGGAAAACAACATACAGCTTATGTAATAAGGAGTGATAACTCTAGAGCTACTGCGATAAGTGAACTTCACTGCTTCAAACCAAAATGTAATAAATCCTATCAGCTCAGTTCCCTCACGATTTAAAACTAAGCTCTATAACAACAAAGTACATTAGGCAAAACAGGAGAACAAGATGCAGTCACACACAAACTTTGATCACACTCCTTCAAACACAGACTTGTACAACAGTAGGCACACTTACACTTTTCTGTCATTGAGCAACATGCCGTTCATTTTCTCAATGGCCCGTTCAGCAGCTTCATGGGTCTCAAAGTGCACAAAGCCGTAACCCTTTGAGCCATTTTCATCACAAACCACCTTGGAGAAGGAAGATTTTAGGAGGTCAAAACCATTCACAAACAACATGCATTCCACACAATTGAAACTCTACAGGCTTTAAACGGTCCAATCATTAGTCATGCTAATTAGTTGATTTCATATACAAAACACAGCCAGAAGAAATGGCACCACAGGATGATACCTTGCAGGACAGGATGTTTCCAAATGCAGAGAATGTATCATACAAGGCCTTGTTATCGATGGATTTGTCCAGATTCTTGATGAAGATGTTTCCCACCCCACTCTTCCTCAGTGAGGGGTCACGCTGAGACCACATGATACGGAGAGGCCTGCCTTTTATTACATCAAAGTTCATGGTGTCCAAAGCTCTTTCGGCTAAAACAAATAAACAAATATGTTGCACTTACTTCCATTTTCTTCGTGATTTAATTATTCTAGTAGTATGGCATGTTGATAATTTAATAAAGCACATGTTTAAAATTAAAGATAAAACGAGGTAGCACGGTACATGTTCAAAATGGAGTCTGTCAGTACCACATTTCCTTACATGCTCGACATAGATCGCGGTAAACTTACCGTCAGCTGGCTGTTGGAAGTTCACATAGGCATAGCCTAGGGAGCGACGGGTGATCATGTCTCTGCATACTCTAATGGAGAGGATGGGTCCAGCCGGGCTGAATTTCTCGTATAGCATGGCTTCGGTAACGTCTGGGTGCAGGTCTCCCACATACAGGGAGGCCATCGGGTAGCTAGGCGCGCTGGGATTCATGGCTGGCGAAGCGTGTTCTCAGGCTACGTCTCAACTGCAAGTTCGATATTTTGAGGACAATCGTCAACCAAAATCAGCCTTTTAAGATTTGAGAGATTATTTATATCCGTCTCTACACCAATGCAGGCAGTTATCGCTTAACCGTTAACAACGTGGGCTAGTTAGCGTGATTAGCAAAATGTCGGAGCGTGGCCTAACCGATGTGACTGGCCCAAATTGAAATGTCAATTTTTGCAATCACTTACAGCACTCAAATTTCGGTAGCTTGCAAAACAAATGTTATAATTAACACGTATGCCTGAAAGGACAACTGACTTCAACGTAAAAAACAAGTAGTTAACAATATACCTGGCTAAAGTTAATCGCCCACGCTTTCAACAATGAGGCTAACAGCTTAGCTTGCTAACGTTCTTCTCGTTCAGTCTTTCTTTCTTATCCGTTGGCAGCGTCTTCTTCGCGTTGCTTGAGTTGGCAAATCAAATCCTGCTTCACCGATTTTTGTTTTTCTTATAAAAATATGTCTGCGTGTGCTCTCTAGCTTTTGGTTTGTTTCATAATAAAATGTGTGCCGAGACTAGCCCCAGAGCACACCCTACGCAGACGGATTACAGGATTGAAAGAAAGGTCGGCGGAGGTTGTTTCCCTGTTCCACTCGAAACCACGGCGCGTTTGCTACCAATGCTTGACGTCACACATCTCGCGATATTTGAACTCTATATTTAATTTACAATTAAAAATCTGACGCATAATCTGTCTCATAAACGTTTAAGATTTACTGTTTTCTACACCTTACGAGGCTTATATGTTCAGTTATGTCTTCAACATTGTATTCTAATTGGCGTGTATTCACGAATTTCTTGTGATTATTCGCCTATAAAAGCGAGGGGAAAAGGAACAACAAGGGCATACTTGTGGTGGCAAAGCACAGACCACGGACGCTTGGGGCAGAGACTACCTGGTGTCCTAAACAACGCTACTTCCATCACGTTTCGGTCAGCCATTGCCTTTTCTGATTACTGGGACGTAGTCCTGGAAAACGAAAGACATTATCTAAAATATAAAGCGTTATCCTTCACATGCAGTGAACATGTAACCTTTGTCACACCACAAGGAAGATAAGCTGAGGGAAACGTCTGCAGGAACACTCCCGTGTCATTTATTGCACTCGTGTTCACTGGAGGGTTGGTTCTGAAAGATGCGGCAGCAACTCAGCATTTCTCTGACATGGCTGTGCTCTGGGCGCTCACAGCTAAGGTAGTGAAGCAGCAGACACACCCAAGGAGCCGAGCAGCACAAATTTTTCGTTTTTCCTTTTTCTAGATTTTCCAAGTATTTTCAGCTAAACAACACGTGTACTTCTAAATCCCATCAAACAGCTTTCAGATGTGTATAAGGCGTTTTAGTGTTTGAATTTCTCCATCTCCAATTTCCAGATGTGGTCTGTGTTGTAGTGTTGTAGAGTAGTTATTTACCGGTATTTGTAACTAATCCATTATATTAGATTCTGCATGTCGTTTATATTGCTGCGTGGAAAAAAAGGTGGGTATAGTGGTAACTTGTAACACAAATCCCACCAATGTAGCAATGAAATGGACACATTAAACTTAATTATTTTTTTTATTCCACTTACATGAAATTACACATTTCCCCCAAAAATTACAGTTATGCTTGGGTGTCCTGTAAGAAAATTCCAAAGACAGACAAAGCTAACCAGCCCAACAACAACCTTCTTTACTCCTCCAAAAACTACTTCTTACCACCATGCAGTTCAGGCAAGTACTGAGAAAAAGGAAAAAACAAAACAAAATGTCTTAATTTGAAAAAGCATTAATTAGATACGCAGATGGATCTTTTTCTTTTTTTTCTTTTTTTTTTTAAACTGCCGTGCCAATACAAAACAAAAACAATACAAGCTTGTGTGCTCGTGCTCTTTTGTTCTTCAAAGTTTTCTATACCTCATAACTGATGCATAAAAATACAAGAGCAGTCTACTAAAAACAAACAAAAAAGATAGTAAGAGTAGAAAGTTGAGCAACAGTATGTAGAATGTAACCTTGTCTTCCAACTAAATCTTGGCTTCCTTCTCCCAATCACATCTTCACTGTCTTTACCTCTGCTGTTATTCCCCTTGCCATGTACAAACTCAGTTGTTGTCACCTCAAATATAAGGAGGCAGCTCCTGTTTTTGTCAAGCACAAATGTGTCATCAAAGGATGGTCAAAAACAGCACCGTTAATGAGTAGTACAGCACATACAGCTTAAATATTTTCTTACTTCTACAAACTTAACCTGCTGCATGTTTCATGAGTTTAAGAAACTGCCCTTTCACCCAGCACCTTAATAATGCAACACCCAAAAACATCTAAACCCAAACACTTTTACCCTCCCACCACACCACTTGAATTCCCCTCCCCTTTCCCCACAGTTACTACAAAAAGAAGGAATAGTAAACCGATGGGAATGAGATGAGTACTGAGAGACCTTAGATAGAAAAAAAGATGGAAAGAGTTGGATGACAATGATCAAAATGAGGTGGTCTCAGTGTTGATGATCATAATGAAGATGAGCCAGGACAATGGCAGGACAACAGGGATGACTACGGGGGTCTGGCTCAATCTCTTGGCTCTGAATCCTCGCCTTCAACCTGGTTGTCCGAGGTCCACAGCTGTGGAAAGAGAAGGAGCAGTAAGTGGGAAGAAAGGAATTAATGACCCGGCAGAGGAGAGGCAAACATGCAAGGACAGCAAAAATCATTAACATCTAATCTTAAAGGAATGTTAAAATACAGACCTATGTTAAATAACTTATTTGGGACTACCAGAGCTGACCACAAAGTTTTAGTCTGAGTCAGGTAAATCATTTTGTGAAGAAAAATGTCATTTCAGTAGTAAGATTTAAGAAATGTAACTTACCGTCAAGTTATCTCTCAATAGCTGCATGATTAGTGTGCTGTCTTTGTATGAGTCTTCACTCAGGGTGTCAAGCTCTGCAATGGCGTCGTCAAAGGCCTACAGGGTTCAAAAACACAGTTCGGTGAGATTTCGATAGCCTAAAACAAGCTGTTGTGTTTGTGTACACAGGTTTTAGCTGTCATTTGTATTTAACAGCAAATTTACACTTGAGTCCTCAAAGATTGATAGCAGAGAAATAACATTACAGTTAGCACTTTAAAATCTCCAGAAATGTAAACAGAAGCAATGTGGAGTAATGAGTTTACCTGCTTGGCGAGCTTGCAGGCTTCTTCAGGTATGTTGAGGATCTCATAGTAGAAAACGGAGAAGTTAAGGGCAAGACCAAGACGGATTGGGTGTGTGGGCTGCATTTCACTTTTGCTGATATCAAAGGCGGCTTGGTAGGCTTCCTGTGAATTTGAAATGATGCCTGAAAGAGAAAGGAAAGGGCAGTGGAGCTGCGTTTTCAAACTATTTACCACAGATGTCCTGTCCTGTTCACACACACATCTGACTGGTTTAACCCATGGGGACCTGCACAGACTTCCATTATGCATTTTAAAAAGAACAGAACTTAATATAAAACTAGACTGTATAAAAGTATAAAATACAATTTTCAGCCATGTTCCCAGTATTAGTAGTTTAGTAACTTTAAAGAGACCATCAAAGAGGGAATGCATCGGTCTCATTTGTAGACACTGGCATGCTTTCTTTCCCCCAACCACTAGGGGGCATCTGGGTCAAAAAAAAAAAAAAAGTAGGAAATCCCTGAAAGGACCATAATGATTTGATCCCAAGAAAAATATTCAAGTAATCCAAGCTGGTCACTGTAGACCAAATAAAAGGTATCGTATGTAAAAAAATAAATAAAAGAACCTATGCTTCAATGTAATCTTTTTCAAAGTTTTCTAAAAACTGACAGCAACTACCAAAGATCTTTTAGCCCTTAGTACATTCATCCTACCTCTTACTCAAGGAGGACATTTTGACACTTCAGAATTAGAATCTCTATTGTCATTGTAACAAGTCAACAAAATAAAGTGCAGTCCCTGTGGTGTTAAGAGAAAAATGTTTAAATATAATTACAAAAGAATAGTATAAAGAAAAGAGCACAGTCATTCAGTACACTCCGATACTTTCACAAGTTAACTGATATCTTATCTAATATGTATATTTCAGTTTATCTCAGTCAGCCAAAGATCTAAACCATCACCATACTGAAATGGAGCTTACCTTTCTTGGTGTCTCCTGTAGCCACCTCCGCTAGGTAGCGATAGTAATCGCCTTTCATTTTCAAGTAAAAGACTTTACTCTCTGCTGCTGTAGCGTTTGGAATAAGATACTTGTCCAAGAGACCCTGTTTGAAAACAAAAACAGACAGCAAAGTTTTAGAAAACAATGGACTAAGATATTTAATATAATAGGCAAGGCAAGTTTATTTATATAGCACAATTCAACAACAAGGTGATTCAAAGTGCATATAAAACATGTTATCTAATATATGTAAGTAGGGCTGTTCGATATAACGATATATATCGGACGACGATATAAAACGTCTATTGTTTCATTTTCCGCTATCGTTTGTTTCGTGGTGTCGCAAAATAATCTGTTTACGGCAATATTTTTTCATCGTTTTGATGGTCACTGTAGTGGCTATATTAATTTCTTAAAGTTCTCTCTTTCTCTTATGTTTAATATAACCACAATACGGACGGACAAGCAACTGTTTTTATGCGTTGTCGTTAGCAACAACGACGGTAAAACCATCACGCCGTCCGCTTGTTTATTTTCCACATAAAACATAAACCTTTCACAATAAAGCTCAAGATCCTGTTGAGACTTTTCAAAATAAATTGAATCACGTGAAACAGTATGCAGTGTTTACAGATGAGAAGCAAAAAAAGAGCCATCAGGTGCCAAAAAATAAACCTTAGACTCAAATGTTAGAACAGGCTTTTCCCCGCAGCACGCCGTGTAATAAATACTCAAAGAAAATTGCGGCCATTACAACTTATGTCTAAAAATGTATAGTTTCACGCATCGGTTGAAACACTCGACTCCAGGTACACAACGCCCAGCTGAAAACACTTCATGCAAGTCGAGCTGCCCGAGATTCACAGAATTGACAGAAAATGTTAAATTTTTGTCATTTATATCGTTGTCGGGACGATAGACATCTTATACCGGGATATGACATTTTGGTCATATTGCACAGCCCTATATGTAAGCACGTTTTACAACATTGAAGCCAAAACGGCAGCAGTCATCTGTGACCTTTATTGTAAATGTATGCATAATGCATTGACAAAAAACTGTATTCTTACATCACGTGCTGTTAATATTCAATTTCTACTCATCACTTGTTTCCTGAGCCTACAGGAGAAGCTAAAGGTATTTCTGCCTAGTCCAATTAAAAACAAAAACGTGGACAGGCTGAATGGACAAGTGTGGAGTAAAGATGGTTGCGATGGGAAATTTGTGGCAGAGGAAAAAAGAGGGCGTGGATGAAAAGCAACAGGGGTGAAGGAAGAGGAGAAAGCCAGGCTGCTGAACTCCTGATGAGCTTTTGCTTAGAAGTAGGTCACTCAGAACCCAGCTCGGCTCTTCACCACACAAGGATGCACCACTTGGTACCCTAGTTCTGAGGGTAACATGAATACTAGCAGGCAGGGAACAGAATACCTTTCTTTAGTGGGAGTGTGCCTTGGTAATGTGCTATATTAAAGAGCAATGAAACAATATCAAACATTAACGGTAAATGGACTGATTCTTATATAGCACTTTTCTACTCTCCCGGAGTACTCAAAGCGCCTGTATACAACGATGAATGAATACTTTAATTTTAATTTTAATGTAGTTTCCATCTGGCCATTTGCACTTCTCACAAGAGCTGTGCAATAAAGAGATTACAGATGGCAAAGCAGAATTGTTCCTTGTAGCATTGGTGACCAAATGTTAAACCTCCATTAAAATAACATCTTGATTTATATGTTTTCACAGGTCTTAAATATGACCTCCAAAAACATGATGAGCTGAGTTTTGTTCCTTGGGAAAAATAAATGTTGCAAGATAGAAATACATTACAAAAATGGTCTAAAAGCATTTCGTGAGTGCTGTTACACTGATGTGACTGAACAGAGAAGCCCTCTGGGATGTCAATGTAGGTCTGGGCCACTGGCAAGGCTAAAATCAAAACTACAACCATGGCATGATGGGGAGTAAATAAAAAACAAACAAACCCAACAACAACGTAGCAGCAACTCTGCTTTCATTACATTTTTATCTTAAGTTCTATCCCCAAGTTAAGAACAGAGAGTTATTACTAAAATATGGAATAACTTAATATTTCTAAACATGACAGTAATGCACAAACTATGTCTGCATGGAGATTCCTTCCAGTTAACACGTGGTTCCTCATCTTATTCATGCCAGTGAGAGTGAGCATCAGGGTGTGTGCACACGTGTTTGTGCAGGCACCATGAGGCAGGAGCACTCACTGCTACAATTATATTATGTAACAAGTACTAACATCACATTGCTTAAAACCAACCTTAAAAGAAGAAATTTAAGTGAAATATTTTGCATCCTCAGTAATGTTTGCACTTTCTGTGACAACAGCTTTTTTGTCCTGCTACTAAGAACAGGAATAAACATGTCTTTAGACTGGGCCAGATGAAAGCTCACAAACTAGTCCACTTAAAGTACGCACTGCTGGTGCACTTGTCCCACACCCCTTATGTGCCCATTTGGCTCTCTCTTTCAGTCCCCATAAGGCTTTTTGGCGGAAGTGGAGAGCAGTGAGCCAGAACATTTGTAGCTCAGCCTCTGTCATTATAGGATTAGGGCTCAATGAGTCACCGGGCAGATAATGCGCAGGGAAAGGGATGAACAGAAGCAGAGCTCCGACAGATGGATAGAGTACTTAATATGTTTGCAAAAATTATAAAAATAGTTAACACAAAAACAAGTGGCTAAGATCAGTAGAAAAAGTAAACTATTAGTGGAGTTAACAAATGCATCTTTTTCAAAAATACAAACACTTCATCTGGTAACAGAATGTAGATGCAGCAAGCTGATCAAGCCAAAAGAAAGATGAGGGCTTTGTAACCCTCCAAACAGATAACCATGTGTGCATTTATATTCCCAGTAGGGACATGCACGATTAGTCAACTAATCATTAGCGTTTTTCAAGCATTCATGCTACTGTGAATGCATTCACAGTATTGTTCTTCTAATCTTTATTATTATTTTAAAATTTTATTATCTATTCCGTATGTTTTTTAGACTCCTGGTAGAGTGGGAGGAGGGGGGAAATTTATCTTAAAATCTTTTCTTAAAACTGCTGCTGTGTCCGCATCGTTTGCTCTACAGATATGATTTTACACTCAAAACGTAGCCATCGCTGCCCTCTTTCATCCAATGTGTTTATTATTGTAATAGGTGTTATGGTTCTTTCATAAATGTCACCAATGCACAGCCTCTTCCCTCCAACTCTTTCAGGGTCAGAATTTTGTCAATACGACTTGTACTTTTCATTTGGGAAGGATTTGTTTCGGGCTGACTTTTCTGTTTATTTTAAGCAGCAGAAGTGAGGCGCATGTCTGTGTGCGTGTGTATGGAGCCATTGGGTGCAGTCACTATAGCAACCAGGCTCACACCTGCCTGCTTAACGAGCTCTGTCTCTCACTCTGCCAAGATTCATCTTAAACACTTCTCTTTCAACTGCTGCTGTGTCCACAGTGTTTGCTCTACAGCCATCATTTTACCCTCAAAATGTAGCCATTGTTGTTCTCTTTCCAACAGCGTGTCTTTCAAAGCTCAGAGTTGTAAACTTTTTAAACTGTGTGGATCCAAGTGGAGGGATCACATTTTAGTCATTCAGTGATTCAAAGAATATGAACTTTTAATATTCATTCAGATGTTTTCGGACTCTAAATTTTATTTTGTTATTACTCATCTTTTTCTAATTTACATTTTAAACATGTTCAGCTATTTTCCAACTTCTTCTGTCTGAACATCAGCTTTCGAAAGTTTTGCACTTTTGTTTTCAGGTTAAAAATTCTGTATTTTCCAGCTCATTCAACATTTTTAACTTAACATTCAGCAATTAATTCATTTCAGTGGATACATTCAGATTTCAGCATTCACACTGCAGTTTCTTCAGAAAATGCACTTTCTAGTTACTATTGTCACTAGCTGGTACCAGATGTAATAGTTGTTTAATCTAATTGTCTTACATTTTATTTTCTAACCACTGCCGGTGAATAGCGTGTCCTAATGTTATGCAAACATCTGTCACCAGATCAAGAAACGCCAAAAAAACATTTATCTTGGCCTGATTTTTTTGTTAACACCATTACTGTTAGTTCTTTTAAAGACAAAAAAAAAAAAAAGATCAGAGAGACAAGCAGCATAACTGAGCGTTATTTGAGAGGTGGATGTGCTTTCCCTTCTTTATAGGATGAGGAGTTCAGTCACTCGGGAGGGGCTCAGAAGAGAGCCATTCCTCCTCCACATCGAAAGGAGCTAGCTGAGGTGGACAGGTGCTGTCCTACCCAAAGGAGCCCCCAGGGTACATGACTGCATGATTGCAAGGTGCCTCACAGTTGGGCAGCATGACTCATTACTGAAGAATGTGACTAACGTTTTAAAAAAGCCTTTGCTTGGAGTTTTTTTTGTAGTTGAACGGTTCTTAAATTTAACCTGAAATCTGAGTGTTTTTGTTTTTAAATAGCCAGTTACTTGATTTTTTTTTTTGCCTCATTTAGTTGACAAAGAAATTAGTCGCCAGGAACATCCCTAATTCCCAGCATGCTAAACTTGGAATCTCGAGTTTACTTCAACTGGACAGTCCAAAGTAGAGACTCAAGTTGTCCCTGGTAACTAAAGATAAAGGGCCTTTCTCAATATGCGTACTTGCCTTCTCGTGTACTTGTGATACGTCATCAGTCGGAGACCAAGTACTGTTCCAATTCGAAGTAAGCATCAAGCCGAGAACGCGAAAAAGTCCCGGATGTGTTCTCGCTCCGCCCGTTTTATCGAGCATGCATCGGTGGTGACTTGTGTGGACTTGGTACAGCTAAATATCCCAGAATGCATTTCGTCCAAAACTCAAACGCGGCAATGGTGGACAAGCGGGGCTAAAAACTTTTAAATATTACTCTTTCTGGGTCACAAAATAAAGTATTAAGTTCTTTTCAAGCGAGAATGTAGCTGTGTAAACTTCAAATATATGCTCGATTTATCAAGATATCATATATTTCCAAACGCGCTCCGACGTTTTCAGAGACGTCTGTGACCCGCCAGCTCCATAGCAGACAGCGAGGTCGAGGATTATTACAGCCGGCAAGAACAGCGGACTCCCGGCACATCGTTTTCAACCCCCTCGCGGTCTTTTCGCTACTCAGGTTTAACAAACCCCAAGTAGCTGTCTATTGTATTGAGTGTCCACTAAAATAAAAATAAAAGCGTTCTAACATCTCACCTGCTTTTTTTTATTAAGGTATGTACACGTATGTACATGTACACTATTTTTATTAAGATGTGGCTGTGGCTCAGGAGGTAGAGTGGGTCTTCCACCAATTGAAATGATCAGTGGCTTGATCACTGGCTCCTCTGTTCTGCATATCAAAGTATCCTTGGGCAAGACCCTGAACCCCAAGTTTTCCCTTATGCATCCATTGGAGTGTTAATGCTAGAAGGCGCTTTAGTGTATAAAAATGTACTTGTATGTGTGTAAATGTGTAAGTGATTTGGTGAAGTTTGTAATAGAAAGTGCTTTCATTAATCAATTAAAAAAAATGGAGAGAAGTGTGCTGTATAAGTACTAGTCTTAAAGATACGCGCTCTTTCCATTACAATCTTTGTAATATTTACAGAATACTTCTGTAATCATATTTTTGGGCATCAAGATAAACACCCTTTCCACAATGGTACAAAAGTAAAAATACAGCAAAGCTGACTTTGCCAAGAGGACAAGTAAAGTATGTTAGGATATTCAAATGAGAAGATGCTGATAGACTCATTACATACATCAGTAAGGTCAAATGCAAACCACTATTGCCGAGATGATCTTTAACAATAACTCAATTATGTTCTAGCATTGAGGTCACAGCAAGGATGGTGTACTGTTAGACTGAATTATTTCTATTACACCCCCCCCCCCTCCCAACCTGGGGAACACAGTTCATGCTAATCTTTAAGCAAATTCCCATTATTTTTCCTGTGCCTTTGGTGGAATATTTCTGTGGAAAATCACCACAGCCTCAACTTTAAAGATTTCAGCAACATATTAAAAGTATATGTGTAACAAATTTTCATGACTTTGAGTTTATCATTTCAAAGGTTCTCTTGACCCTCTGCATCTCCTCCATCCATTAGTCTGTTGTGAGGCCTTTCTGCTCATCACTACTAGCTTCAGCTTCAATAGCCCATTTCCTAGTACCACACCATCCACCATCCCTCCACTGCAAATGTCCAAACAATCTCAGCCATGTCTCTTAACCCCCCCAATCTAAAAGAAAAAATAATGAATTAATAATAAATGAATCTCACCAGGACATCATGGCAGATTTCTTTCAGCTCAGTCTCAATCTTCTCCCGGTAGTCCTTGGCTAAGGCTACCTTCTTTTCAGAGCCCTCGGTCTTCTGCTCAATGCTGGAGACCACGCGCCACGAGGACCGACGGGCACCCACCACATTCTTGTATGCCACTGACAACAGGTTGCGCTCCTCGTTTGACAGCTCCAGGCCTTCCTCTGTCACAGACTTCATCAGAGCAGCCATGTCATCATAACGCTCAGCCTGCTCGGCCAGCTTGGCCTTTTGCACCAGTTCCTTCTGAGGTGCCTCAGACATGACTGTTCACTGGAGAACATAGAAAAGGTTGAAATCAGTTAAGTTAAAAAGTAGTATGACAACTCTTCTGTTCCACCAGCAGATACAATTTTTCATTTCAGGGTCATTTAATGCGTCAAAGTGGAAATACAATAATGAATGTGGGTCCTTAAAAAAAAAAAAAAAAAAAACTGCACACATCACCTAACACGTTTAATTGAGTTTCCCCCCGTCTTTCAGTACCTTTACAAGGAACAACAATGATGCATACCGTGGAAGTTTTTCCTGTCATTTGAAGGATTTATTTATAGTCATAAAGAAAGACTGTGACCGACTGAAAAAAACTGAGATATTTCTGTTTAAGGGATACCTGTGCTTAAATAAGACCAGTAAACAAAGCTGTAGATCTATTTAATTAATATGCCAACAAAGCCTGCACAGCAACACTACAAGTAGCCACCTAAGCATCTTGTACAGTATTAGCCCTGCAAGTTACAGGGCAATGTGAGATCCTGTAGACTTGTAACAGAAGAACTGTGGAATACCAGCTAGAGTTTACAGCCTAAAGCACTATGTAGACTATGCACACATCAACACATAGGAATTGTCATTACTATGTCAATAGCTTACATCCGATTGACCTATCAAAAACAGCCAGTGGGTTTACACAAAAATCAATCCCTTTTTTCCATTCCAGTACATGTAGTGTAGTGTGTTGTGTTCAGATCCATCCTAACATACAGAAAATAATTCATTTCTTTTTTCAGTTCCAATCTTTGGCCAAATAAGCGAGGAAATTTTAAAAGATACTGTAACCGTCATGTTATCCGTAAGTAAACAACTTCTTATAACCGTAAGAGCACAAGTGTGTGAACAAGGAAGTCGATCTTTGCCCGTCAGTGTACCCCTCGCCTAGGAGCAGAATGCACCACGTTAATATGCATCGACTTTAATCAGCAAATAGATGTGCAGAAGGGATGATAAGAATAATATAATGCCAAGAGATAATTTAGTGGACACCGTACGGACAAAAATAAGAACTCAATCCTGTATTGCTGGCTCGCCTCTGATGCGCCTCTCTGTTCCTCCGGTACACACACCACACCCTTCCCTGTACCTGTGGCTTGCCCAAAAAGCGGAAGCTAAAGTGCGCAAAGTAAAGCGTGCTTGGACACATTATACTGGCATTAAAGTCACTATTGTAGCCGATACTGACCCAAAAGCGCTTCTCGCAAACTCAAACACACAATCTCACCGTAGAAACGCAATTCAGTGAATGAAAAAACAACCGCTACATTCAGGCCCGCGTGACTCGTTTCAAGTATGGCCCCGTCTATTTCCTGAAAGAGTAACGCCAGGCAAAAGTCTTGCATAAAAGTGACTACTTCATAGGTAGCCCGTCATGCTCACAATTTCAAATAAAATATCTACACACAATGTTAACTACAAGAATACAAGGAAAAACAGGAGACAGCTGAGTAGGCGCGACGCCTTTAAAAAGGTGTGTATCGCAGTTGAACTAAGCTAGCTGCTCGCCTGGTGGCACACAAGAAAATACATTTCAATTAACCTCGTTTTTCCTTTCAACACTAGGCACCTAATTGTAAAAACTTTCAACTTAAGATGACAAGCATCATACCGCTTAATTAATAAATCGCTAAATACCCTCGTTTTAAACAAAATGTGCCGTTTGTATGAGTGCCAAAATTTCAGAGCTTCAATTATTCGACAGACACGCCTTCTCCGTCTGCCATTTCCTTTTGAAACCAGACATTAGCCATATCCCACAATGTAACGTTAGCTAAGCTAGCCATGCCATTGTTCTTTAGATTGATGAGCGTCGCAAGACGCAACCCTGCTACCAACTGGAGACAATGAATCTCTATAGCTAGTCTGATTAATGAAAAGTCAGAAGACCTTAAGATGATACATACGAGTTTCAAAATGCACTTTAAAAAGCTGCAAGTCATTTCATACCTGAGTATTGGCAGATGTCAGTGTACCAAGCCACAGCTGATTCTCTCAGCCGCCCGACTGAATGCAGTCCACGGGGTTTCCTTCCAATCACATCAGTCCAAGGCACTGCCGGAGAAAAGGAGGGCTGACGTCAAACGTTACCATGACAACCAAAGCAAAGTAACATGGAAGTTGTAGTTCACCATTACTTCTCCAGTCTTTGTGAGGCAAATGAGTGCATATAATGTAGTCGACAAAAGCACCCTTTGAAGATTTCGCAGTTCATCATTTTACCGCTATGATACAGGCACTTGTGATTAAGCTTATTTTACTGCCTCCAGCAAGCGGAGAATTCCTCTTAATAAGACAGTTAACATCAGTGATACATCCAACATACAGATCTTTGTCTTACTGTATATCATCATTTTGTATAAGAGTAGAGACTGCAGACACCAAACACTAAGAGGAAATGTCAGTCACTGAATGACACTCAAGTAGCTATATATATATGTACAGATCAATTTTTATTAGAAGAACCATGTCCGTCACTCAAATGCCTCTGTGATATTTCCACAAAATAAAATATTTTCAATAAGATTATTTGCTAAGGATGCTGAGGGCATCACAAACTAGAACACAGGACACGGTTACAGTATATCTTGCTTAACAGAAACTACTATTTCTGCATTCTGGTTGGTTTCCAAGGGGAGAGAGTAAAGCTATTTTTGCCCTGTCACATGTTTTCCCCTTGGGCCAAGATTTCAAGCCTGTAACCTATTTAAGAGCAGAGCACATAGTACTGGGTGTAGAAAATCATAGGCATAAATGCAAAGAAGAAAAAAGATCTTCACACTTGTCAGTTTGTGGTCCAGGAAGGGCGTAGCACCAAACCAGAGTCATTTCGCAGAAAGGGAAAAAAAATAAGATTAAGCTGAGTGATTGCTTACATGTAACCGGTCGGGTGAGTTCTCATTCAGTCCATCAACCTTATCCACAGAACTTGAATGCACATGCACACACATGCACAAGATGAATGGGTACACTGCAAAAAGTCAGTTGTCACAGGGTCACTCAGCTTATGTAACATCTCTGATTGAAACCTTAAAGTGCTACAATAGAGTCTGATTGGTGTAATTAAGCAATAAAAACAGAACTAAACTAGACAATTAATAAAGGGATTTAAAAAAAAAACAACTAAATTTTGATCTTGGATCTACATGTCTTAGTAAAGGTAGGTACTCCTAAAAATCCTGCAGGGTATTTAGATTTCACAATGCTGACATGGTCCTAGGTGAGTGATGTATCAAGAGTTTGTTATTTGCAGGATAATTTATCAATGAATAAATTATAAATAATGGCAAAAAAACTCAAATGATCATTAAAGACAAATTAAATGAAAATAATCAGTTTAAAGTGAAAAATACAGACTAACATTTAAGTATGTAGATTGGACAATGTGTAATATAAATCTGGAGGTGTAGTCACATACATGATACCTGTAGTAGAGTACAGTTTCACGTGGAGTTTTATACGCCTGTAACTTTGAAATTATATTTAACAAACTCTAACTTATATCACTTTAATGGCATTTCTACACATGTAGGAATGGCTATATTTTCTTCAATCAAAATGTGCTAACCTATGCATGAGCAATTGTGATATCATTGTGTAAAAAATTAATATCATACTATGAAATAACCCCAACACAGAATCAAGTCTTTTGCAGTCTCTCATCTTGTATATGGTCTTTCGTGGTTGTAGTCAGGGAAGAGACAATGAGAAAAGCTGTTTTAAGGCCTTCTTCACAAAACCTGTTGGTCCAGCAGAACACCACTCTGACCCCACTGTTTACTGTGCACCAGTCACAAGATAAGCTCCAGGCTTCCTCATCGGTGTATACAGAGCCAGAGGTTGCCTGAAACAATTCACTCTGTAGATGTTACACTACAGTAAATCAATAAATAACCACTCTTAGAGGAAGCAAAGAGTGTGAACTATAATACCCTTTTCAATTTTATAGCTCTAATATTCTGCTGACATTTTCCACCCTAATTACCAACAGGATGTGTGCATTAACAAGGAAGTATGAATACAAAAAAAACAAACAAACAAAAAAGCCCACCTGTGTACCAATTTATGTAACATTCCCATTAAGCAAGGAACTCATTATGCTTGTGCTACATTTCTGGTTCATAAATATAGAGATTTTACCATCAACAGTGCAGCTGAGCAGAAGATCTTTGACTCATAATGGGGTATGAGCCGAGAAGCTAATGAAACCAATTGCGCAGATTAAATTTGTTGGTGTTACCTGAAACAGATGGAAGAGCGGAGGCAGACGAAGAAATATACCAAAGAAATATATCAAACACACCAAATAGTCGGCAGGATTAAAATTGTAGAAACTGTCCAATCATGTTGATTGCCCATAATAACGAGGAAGGAATAACAGCTAAGAAAAGGATGAAGAGTGGAAAGGCAGCTGATCCAGATGACACACCTGTGGAGGGTTGGAGATGTCTAGAAGAAAGATCATTGGACTTTTTAACCAGATTGTTTACTACAGACGATGCCTGAAAAATGGGGAAGAAACGTGCTGGCAAAGTATGTAAGGGGTGGTGCAGGACAGGTATGAGGGCAGTGAGACAGTGGTGAGCTCGTTCTTGTTTGCAAGGTCAGATTGGAGTCTCTGTGGAGTATGACGTTTACACATGACTTTGTGATCTGTAGCGAGCATAGGGAGCAGGTGGACAAGCTGTTTTCTTCCACCTACTCGGCGGAGCATTCTTCTAGAGTGAATAAGAGGGATACAGACAGAAAAGTGAAGTTCCAAGGAGTAGAGTTACTGACGATGGGTAAATATAAATATAGGGAGACCTGCTATGATGTATGATTTTGAGACACTGGCACTTACAGAAAGGCAGGAGGCCAAGTGATTGACCAGATTGGAAAAAATATGAAGGACAGCTCAAGGTGAGATGGCTTGGACATGTACAGAAGACAGACGGTGGAGATACCGGACAAACAATACTGAATTTGGAGCTGTCGGTTAAGAGGAAGCCCACAGTAGGTCATGCAAATGGTTGGAGTAACAGAAAATGATGGAAGGGACAAGGTGAGATGGAGCAGATGCTGTGGTGACCCCTAAGAGGAGCGGCAGAAAAAAGAAGCTGAGCTTCCATTAAGTTTCCACCTACTGTAGGGGAACCTAAGGCAGAATTTAGCAACTTTCAAAGTTAAAAACACAACTTGGTAATATTAATATAAAATAACTTTATTCAAAGGCTATACATTACATTTTGTGGACAAAGATATGATTATTAAAAAAAGTAAAAACATGGCTGGTTGTCAGTCCAGACTTTAGCACAGTGTTACAATGTCAGTGGTTAATGACCAACAGGTCCAAATGTATTGAAAATAGTTCCTTCCAATGAATTAAAACTGTCTTTGCCTGCTATGATCAACTTATATAAAATAAGGTGAAGTAAGATAATGTATGGTGTCATTTAGTTTAGACTTTGCAGGTTCAGAGCTGAAACAAACCAAAGAGCGCAGGACTGCACTTGGGATTGTTTTCACATACACCATAGAGATGACAGTGAGACAAGTTACACTGCAGAATACATACAATAGCTGTGCAGAATTACTACAATGACCAACTCTGGGGACAGGAGTTCATTAGTGTTGTCATTTACAACACCCAGTGCAAACCTATTTTCAGTCGACATACCTCTTATAATAGGATCAAAGGTAAATATCCAGATGTTTACTGCAGCAGCAGAGTAGGAACATGGAAAGCTTTGCAGTAATCAGACGTGTAGTGCCCTGTCTGCAGAGCTTTTACAAATTTTGCACATGACAAAAACGTATTTTTTGACACAAACAAAATTTGTTTCATGATAATCTGAGGGGTAAATGCAATGCACAATTTCAGCAACTGTGCAGGACAGTGCATTTGACACATTTTTCACTTCAACAACAATAGACTCATTAAAAAATAATGGAAGCAAGCCAAAAAATATATGTTTATATATATATATATAATCAGTGCAGATTAGAAGTAAATCTGAATCTAATAGAAAGAACACAGCATTAGTGGTTATGAATGTGACTTTCCAAGCACATTAATGAACTCTAGTCACATTCTGGATAACTATTATTTTGACATCAACCCTTCTGCATCACAAATCCATCTCAGTCAAAACCCATAATGGATTTCACATTACACTGGATTTGGCAGATAACTTCCAATTATCATCATCATCTTTGTTCATTTGAGCCAGTGCCAATTCATCTTGTATTCAAAGCTTGCTGTGAAACAGTGGGAGACCTGAGATGGTGGTGGAGCCCATGGACAAGCTAGTCTTGTGAGCATAACATTTTGAAATGATCAGATTTTGCAAATATTGCATACAATCAAAAGTGGAACACATACATTTATGCCAAGAGAGGGTAGCTGTCTTCAGTCCAATTGATTGTGTAAAATCCCTACATAAGCACACCCATACATCAGTTAATCATCATGAGCAATAACTGAAGCTGTACTGAAGATTATCTGAAACACCTCAAAATGTAGAAGCCTGTCCTGAGTTGGTTCCAACTGCCTTACAGAAAGAGGTTAATCCATTACGCCTCCACACCAACCAACTCTGGGGGCATTGGAGACTTTGGATGTTTGCTTTCAAAGTGCTGCTTAAAGGTCTTCGGGTCGGGCATTTGTGTCTGGTAAAGGAAGAATAAAAAAAAAGACGACATCAACGAGAATGACATCAGTTTACTCAGATATATCAGCAAAACCATAATATGAGACAAAAGGTGTTTCACAATATGATCTCGACTGGTTGGATATTAGATTACATTACAAACACCAGCTTGTTTAGTCATTGTTAAGGCTTTGAGCTGCTGCCGCTCTGTAATCGCTTGGATAAGTGATAAATGGCTAGAGGAAACACAGAAACGTATTTACA
Source organism: Pundamilia nyererei (assembly GCF_000239375.1). NCBI lineage: Eukaryota > Metazoa > Chordata > Actinopteri > Cichliformes > Cichlidae > Pundamilia > Pundamilia nyererei. The sequence goes on from NW_005187526.1 coordinate 673,018, forward strand.
GGTAATACAGAAAGTCACGTTGCCTGGTGAGTTTTCCAGTTAAAACATGTAAACAGGATGTAGCATGACAGCTCATGTTTGACTTCAACCTGGTCAGTCAATCCAGGAGCAAACACAGATTGGTGAAGAGGAAAATCGCCTGGAGTTCTGACAAATTTCAAAAGCAGTCCGATTCTGGACAAGCACTGAAGAGAACGTGACTGTGGAATGGTCTCAGAGACAGAAAATCTGTTTGTCCCACTGAATGCAGGTAAAATCAATAACAAATTGCCTGCATTTGTCGCTTCATTCTTCCAGGAGGAGCAGAAGCTGATGTCATTTATGCTAAACATTGGGCAGTGCTGTGCCAACCGAGCAGCATTGCATGCCACCACCTGTGTGTCAGATGACGGCAGTGACAAGAAAAGCTGACCGTCCTTGGCACAGATGTGAAAAGAGAAGCAAAAGGTGTATGAGGGTATTGGAAAGGGATTTTAATCACTTTCCATCACACCTTTCTAACAATCGTAGAGATGTAGTTGAAACTTGAAGGGGGGGGGGGGGGGGGGGGGGGGGGGGGCTGTAAGATTACTATGACCTGTTAGCTTGGCATACTTTATCAATAAGCTGTCAATTATAAACCTGCACAAATCCATGCTGTCCAGGTAAAACAGCACTGGGATGAATCCAATCTCGGTTGTGATCTGCTTTCAGCTTGTGACTCACTTCTGTTCTACTCTTAATGTTTTATATTTGATTGTTTACAAAATATAAGAAATGCCAAGCAATTCTAACTCAGTCCAGGAAAGCTTACTGACCTAGACTTTACTGAAATGAGATCATACCTAGTAATCACATAACATGGTGAAGTTATTTAAGGTAGCTGGCTGGGAGGTATAACTTCCAACTTCAGTGTTACAGTGAAGTGTGAAATGAGATATGGTATAGGTATTGACTTAATCACATTGCAAACAATATGATCAAATCCACTGCAGTGATTTGCCAGCCTCCTGTGTAGTGAGTTCCATCCTAACTACATGGTTAAATGTTAGCTAATGCTGCTAATGTCAGCTTTAGCCCATACCCGACACACGGTGCATGTGTATACTAAAGCAGCCTTAGCTGCAGCCTTCTGGTCATGGCCTTTACTCTTCTTGATCTCTGCCTGCTTTTTGGCGTTTTTCTGCTGGGACTGGAACTTTTGGTGCCCACGGGCCATTTCTGATGTTCCACCTGCCAAAAATATACAACAATTTAATCAACACAGCACTAGCAAGAAGATGACAAGCCTCTAATACAATGACTTTAGGGAAGGTGAAGGGAAATGCAAGGCACCAAGGGAATAAAAGCCACACCATCCTGAAATGCAGAGAAGTGACAGCAGCTGAGGGTTTGGCTTAAGCACTATTAATTATTTACAGCTGAAGCATACCTGTCTCCTAACTTAACTAGACTTCAAAACGTGCAAGGCAGCAGCGGCTGTGAAACGCCGTTTGGAACTAGGCTAACTGTTGCTTTTTGGGTCACATGCATCAGGCAATTATCTCGGAAATTTCCCCAAAGAAAATCTAAATGCTCATTTTCAAAGTTATTATAGACAGACTATAAGATTTAGGTCAGTATTGTAGGGACTGTATGAACTCTGTTTCTGAGCGACATTTTTAAAGCCTAACTCGTTTACTATCATCAAACCAGAATCAGTCAGCTATTCTAATAATATGCATGTCACAAAATAAGTGTTGATGTCTCTTTTCAGTTGCCACATTGCATTACCTTAATCAGCAAATATTTAAGTTAAAATATCGTCCACCACTGACCACCGCGCATGATGTAAGGACAGTCCTCGCCATGCAGTGCCCATTCAAGGCTAACGTTATTTGAAAATGCTGCTTTAGTCTTAACAACTTCAACTACCGTTTTTCTCACTTCGGAGACATCTTGATAACACTAAAATAACGTTTTTGTTTTTGTTTTTTAGAAAAAAAATTTAACCATACATTTCTTTTCGTACTAATTCAGAGACACTAGCATTCAGTTAGCCGGTTGCTATCCAGTAGCTTGGATAATACATTGACACATACAATGAACACAACTTTAAGTAGACACTGAGCACTAAAACGTACTACTAGGCGTTTTGTAAATACCTTACCAGTTAAAAAAAGGACTTGTATCAGTGAAGACAATCACTAAACTGAAGCAGCACTACGCTGAGTCCTCTGGAACTCTCGCCTATCCCTGCCGTTTGGCGTCACCGCACTAGTGCGCATGCCCAAACCATGAACTATGATGCATTCAAAGATTTCCAGTAAACCCCAAATCATGACAGTTCTACACGAATCAGGTTGGGGGCTTTACTGACAGCACGTGAAGGCTCCATCTTCCTTTACAGGAGGAACATTTCCCAGGAAGAAAAATTGGCGTAATAAAACGTAAAGTAGTTATTTAACCACAAAAATACATTTCCGAACGAAACAACAAGAATAGCAAAACACCTTTGAAATCAGCAAATGTATAACAGTTTTCCCTTCAAGGTGCAAGACAAATGCATGCCACAAGGTGTCGCGATACAACACAAAGGAACAGCCACCATAGTTTTCTCTTACGCCAATTAACAATTAAGATGATATTCATAAGCTTTCGTAAAATACATTTTATGACACCGCTAATATCACCAATATAGCCAATTAAAATATCAAATTGAGTTGGAAGAGCGTGTGTTTTCGTTTTTTTTTCTGTTTTGCTGCTCACGGGCTTGTTTTTAAACACACACAGAACCCCACCAAAAAACAACACGTACATACAACAACGTACATTATATATAATTTAACGTTGGGCAGTCCACCTTTTACCTATTTTTCAAGACACGCCTTTCTGCTTTCCATTCACCAATGGGGAGCAGTCCTGTACTACGACGCTTAGAAGTATATCACCAATCACAGGGATAGCTTTCGTTTCCTCGTTTATCCTGCCTTAGGTGCTGTACTACCTCGGTCTTAATTGATCACCTTTTCCAAACAGAATACACCCTTGTCTCCATTTATACGGATTATTATCGATTTGTTTTGTTTTTGTTTGTTTGTTTGTTTTTAATATGGACATTTTCTTCTTACACTATGGGCATCGGGAAATGTGTTCGCGAGGATCCAGAGGATTTCATTGGCGGTTTTTAGTGAGACCTTAAATAGAGCCAGCCTTTCCCGGGCTCATTTTTGCAGTTTCCCACACAAACTTACCTGCACTAACTTGAAAGTCCAGTTTCTCTAGCAATCCTAGAAAACAGCAGGGACTTGAAGCAACATGGACCTGGACAGGTAAGAGAAAGTTTTAGCATCACTGATAATAACTTCTGTCAGTTTTAGTCCAGTTCCTTTTAGATATATTTTTTGTCTTCTTGCTATCAGTAGATGTGCACTGGAGCCTATGCTATATAAACACCCCCAGGGACACAAATTACTAAACTAATATAATATAATTTATTTTAGAATGAGTTAATTACCGTTCACGTACCTGCACATAAACGTTACTGGTTTCGTTTATGCTTTCATTATTATGAAAGATTTCACAAAAATTTGAAAATTAAGAACTACCACGATGTCAGACAAAATTGATCTTAATGCCAATATCTCTGAATGACTTCATTTCCACTGGTTAATTTTTAAAGATATACCAGCAAAAGTGGACTTAAATAAACATGCTCCACATGGAGCAGGCAATTTGAGTGAAGTCTGGTGAGAAACAGCCTGGGGCATTTTTAGTGGCTTGGCACTGGCTTCTGTTAATGAAAGAATGACTTTGTAGTAATAACATGCCTCTCTGCCTTTTCCCATCGGTCGTTCCCAGCAAAAGGCTGGTGGTGGTGGTACCAAACGAAGTGTCGGTGGCCCACCGCAAACCGCTCAGGAGTGAGGATGAGGCATGGAAAACCTTCCTGGAGAACCCACTGACAGAAGCCTCAAAGGCCATGATGAACATCAATGGAGATGAGGACAGTCCAGCAGCTCTAGGGGTGCTGTATGACTACTATAAGGTATGAAACAAAGAAGAATAAAGGATATTGCCACTTATAATTATCTGATTTATTTTAGGCATGGAAAATCTTCCTGGAGAACCCACTGACAGAAGCCTCAAAGGCCATGATGAACATCAATGGAGATGAGGACAGTCCAGCAGCTCTAGGGGTGCTGTATGACTACTATAAGGTATGAAACAAAGAAGAATAAAGGACATTGCCACATACAATGATCTGATTTATTTTAGGTCTGAATTGCTTCTGGACTTGTCATAATCCTTTCAGGTTCCCAGAGAGAAGAGGTATACACCCAGTGCCATTAAGCCCACAGAGCCTTCTGCTCACGGGCACAGCAACTGTGGAAAGTTGGACATGGTGGGTCACCAGCTTCAAGCTATGGTGTCACTGCCTGTTAACCTCTCTTTAAACAACAGCACAACCACTGAGCACCAGCAGGGCTACAAATATGGAGCTGAAAGCCACGCAGGAGATTCTAGAGAAGGAGATGGTAAAGGTGGAGAGAATGGACCTCTTGCTCTGGTCAAGACAGAAAGCCAGGCCCCCATGCCACTTTCATTTTCTGGTGGCACCTGCCAAAAAGAGCCTAGAGACCAAATAAGGAGGCTGTATGAGCAAAGCTGTTATGATATGTCCCTCACTGGCTATTTGAAAGACGAACAGAGGAGCAGTCTGGACAGCACGTATGAGGAGCCAGTGGAAAAAGAGGTCAGACCTAATCTGAATAGAATTGTTGGTTGTTGCTATACAAGTTTTGTTGATACTGATAAGATTTTTTTTTTAAAAATTTGATACAAACTCCTTTTTCATTATTATTTCTTTTTACATGAATAGTTTGCTCATTAGTATCTTCTTTTACAGATGTACCATAAAAATTCTTCCTCGGGAGTCGATGAATTTCACCACAGTCTACCAGCGTAAGTTTAAAAACATGGCGATACTACAAAAAAATTAGAATAACATTTATGTGCACACATCTTATCCTGAGAGAAGAATGACTGAATTTTAGGTGCTTTTTAAAAAAAAATTGCCAACAAATCTCATGTGGGGGAAAAACATAAACACTGTTTAAGTTTCCCCATTTGCTGTGATTGTTCTGTGAAGCTGCAACCACATTCATTCCATTCATTGCATCACGAAGGGCATCCTGCGTAAAGCTATCAAATCAAAACATGCAAAACATTATAAACAAAATAAAACCTGTAAAGTCAGTCACAGTTCCCTTAACATGACACTGCAGGCGGAACTTATGGAACTATTTTCAGCATTGGATTAACCCTCATTCAGTGCTTTGGAAGAATGGTGTATGTGGGGGTTTAAGTCTAAAGAAACTGCAATGTGTGTTTTTTAAGGTTAACCAGGGTTTCGGTGTGTTTCAATGAATCTATGCGGCCCAGACACACAATCACTGGCCACGCTGTTTGGTACAAAATGCAATGCAATGTTCAATTGCTTGTTAACACAATATGATCTGATCAGCCAATCACTTGGCAGCAACTGGATGCATTCAGACAAGCAGATATGGTCAAGATGAATTGCTGAAGTTCAAGTTAAGCATCAGAATGAAGAAGAAAGGTGATTTAAGTGACAGAGGTTGGAGGAGAATGGCTAGACTGCCTTGAAATGATAGGAAGGCAGCAGTAACTCAAATAACCACTTGTTCCAAAAAAGAAGCGCATCTCTGAACACACAACACACTGAACTGTGACGCAGATAGGCTACAGCTGCTCTGCCCGCTAAGAAGAAGACAGTAGGAATCAAAATCGGACACTAGAGGATTGGAAAAAACATTGCGTGGTTGGATGATTTTGATGATTTTGGCTCCAATAGGTGGATGGTTAAGACCTAATTTAAACAACATGAAAGCATGGATCCATCCTGCACTGAATCAACGGTTCAGGCTGGTGGTGGTGTGACGGCGTGGGAGATATTCTCTTTGCACTGCGGATGCCTTAGTGCCAACTGAGTGTCGCTTACACTCCACAGCACTACCTGAGTGTTGTTGCTGTCTACGTCCATCCCTTTGACCACAGTGTACCATCTTCTCATGGCTGCTTCCTGCAGGATAATGATGTCAAAAAACTCAAAGCGGCTTCTTGAACATGACAATGAGTTCACTGTACTCGTGTCCGCAATTATCAGATCTCAATCCAGTGGAGCAACTTTGGGTAGAACTGGAGATGTTCATCGTGGATGTGCAGCCCCGGAAATCACGGCATGTCATGGCAATGTGGAAAAAAAGTCTGAGGAAATTTTCCAGCACTTTGTTTAATCTATACTATAAAGAATTAACACAGTTCTGAAAGCAAAAGGGACACTAGTAATAAAGTTTTTGTTGAGTGTATGTTGGGCTCAAGTTTGTTTAGAGTCATAAGTGTCTTTAAAGAGTTCCTCGCAATCTTCTTATCTGCTCATTTCACCCCCCCCAACGATTAAAATGTTGATTTAAGTATTTACCTCTGGACAGTAATGTGTTTAGTATGTCAAAGGTGATGCTGACTATCTGCTGTTGCTTGACCTCTTTTACTGAGTCACATACACCAGCATTAATCTGCTCTCCTAGAGTAAAAGTTTTAAAGTTTTAACAAGTTCCTCCATTTGGCTGTGATTGCTTTAATTTGATAATATGACAGGAATAGTTTTTTCTAGTGCACAAGCATCAACTTAAAGAGTTTTTCTAAAATGAAAGAGAAGCTGGTATATAATTTGATTTTTAGATTAGGATGTCCTTCATTTTAAAAGATTGTCTTAAGTCATTAATTTTTATCAAATATTAATATTGTCAAGGATTGCAAGAGTTCAATGACTGTAGTCCAGTTTCCTTATTGGCACACACAGGATTTAGACTTCAAAGCCTAAACTATATATTATGAAGAGTTTATAAGGCTATATTGAACAACATTCAGTTTTATATGTTACTTTCACCTGTCATTGTTTTAGTAGTCATCTTACCAATGGCAGTTATGGAGCCCATTATGTCCTTACAGTGACAGCTTCCGGTACAACCTGGAGGCCACGTTATCTCTCCGGCCACGCCAAGGAGAAGGACCCATGGCCTACTTGAACCGCGGCCAGTTCTACCCTTTGACGCTCTCTGCGGCCGGCTTCAGATCATCCCTGCATCAGCCCAGAGGGAAAGTCGGAGTGACTGGAGTGACATCATCCCATGGAGCTGATAGGAGTCTATCCAAGAGTGATCAGTGCACCGTGGGAGGCTCTGAGCTGCCACAGAACAGTATTGTACAGGTGAGTGAGGGAAGATGGAGGAGGCTGAGGACTTGATCACTCAGTAGTGTGAAATATTTGACCTTATTCTACTTCATATTTTCCTGTAGAGTGTTATCATGGTTGTCTTTGGGGACGACAAGGGCAGAGATGAGCAGCTGAAGAATTGGAAATACTGGCACTCACGGCAGCACACTGCCAAGCAGAGAGTGCTGGACATCGGTAAGACATTCTGTCCTCACTACCTGTACAATAATGGTGTAGATGGGGACTACTAGATATTTTCACCTAAACCTCACAAAACCATTTAAGGAGAGATTAAGTAGGTGGCAGTCTTACAGGAGGCTCCAGGAGAATCCTGTCACATATCCAGAGCTGAAACCTGATATAATTTGAATAACAGTCAAGCCTGAATTCCCACAGGAGTGCTGTGGAAAGACGCTTATGGGTCTATGTTTGCATAGACGTTAACAGGAGAAATAGGTGGGGGCTTGGATTGTAGCCATATCATGTGCGTTCAGCAAAAGACGTGCCCCAGCCTGTGGCTTAAAACCGAAAGGAATGAACCAGGTGTCATAAACTCTGGTGAATTTTCATTGCAAGTATTGGCATGAACTTGCCACAGACAAGGTGGGAGAGTGAAAATAAGGCAGTGTATTTGGAGTTAATGGTGGAGTGTTGTGAACTGTTGAAAATATGAGATAATGAAATAGACATGCTGCCTGTAATGGGATTTAAAGACAAAATGCTACTGTAGGAGAGAAACGGTGGAATGTTAACTGTTATTGTTGTTCTGACTCTGAGGGAGCAGTTTCCTAGTTTGGGAAATGATCACTGCCTCAACCACTTACTAAATAAGTATACTGTATGTCTTTATGAGTTCTTGGATCAGTATGAACAATCAAAAATTTAGTTGACACTCAGTCAGGGAACAAATTATTTGAACCTCTACTGATTTTGTAGCTTTGCCCACTAACAAAGAAAAGTCTATAGTTTCAGTGGTAGGTTTATTTGAACAGTGAGAGACAGAACAATAATAAAAAAGAAATAAATTCAGATTTTCAGGAATGAAATAAGTATTTGCTCACCATCAATCAGCAAGATTTCTGGCTCCCAGGTATATTTTATCCAGGTAACGAGCTGACATTGGGAGCCTTCTTAATTTGTTACCTGTATAAAAGATAACTGTCCATAGAAGCAATCAATCCATCCAGATTCCAAACTCTGCACCATAGCCAGGACCAAAGAGCTTTCTGAGGATGTCAGGAACGAGACTGTGGAACTACACAAGGCTGGAATGGGCTACAAGACCATCGCCAAGCAGCTGGGGGAGAAGGTGACGACCGTTGGTGCGATTATTCGCAGATGGAAGAACCATAAAATAACTGCCAATCTCCCTCGGTCCGGAACTCCACGCAAGAGCTCACCTCATCGAGTTTCAGTGATAATGAGAACACTGTGGAACCAACCCAGAACTACTCGGGAGGAACTTGTCAATGATCTCAAGGCAGCTGGAAACCCAGTCACCAAGAAAACAGTTGGAAAGAACATGTACAGACCACTGAACATCTCAATGATTCAGAGGAGGACTGGGTAAAGTGTTGTGGTCAGATGAGACCTATTTGGCATCAACTTAACTCGCCATGTTTTAGGAGAAAGAATGTGGCTTACGACTCCAAGAACACCGTCCCCACCATCAAACATGGAGGTGGAAACATTATGCTTTGGGGGTGTTTTTTCTGCCAAAGGGACTGGATCAAAGGAGGACAGATGGGGACACGTACTGTCTTGGGTGAGAACCTCCTTCCCTCAGCCAGGACATTGAAAATGGGGTGGGTGGGTATTCCAGCATGACAATGATCCAAAACACGAAAGGCAACAAAGGATTGGCTCAAGAAGAGGCATGTTAAGGTCTTGGAGTGGTCGAGTCAGTGTCCAGACCTTAATCCTATAGAAAATCTGTGGAGGTAGCTGAAGGTTCCAGTTGCCAAACATGAGGCATGAAACATTAATGACTTGGAGAGGATCTGCAAAGAGGAGGGTCTCTCTCTCTCTATATTATATAGAGATATATAGCAAGATACAAAGATAAATGTATAGTTGTTTTTGTTATGCAAGTATGTTTTGAAAAATTCACACACAAAAAAGAAAATGTGCCTCCAGACAGGCAAAATGTTAACAGATCTGAC
>NW_005187526.1:682675-686013 GCF_000239375.1 Pundamilia nyererei
TCATACTCTCACTCTAGTTGAGGGATCGTATGACTGGCCCCGATGACGGGAGGCGTGTCTCCTGCTTTGTGTCAGGTTATTTGGGGCTGCAGAGACGCCGGGTACAGGGCAACAAACCCTTGAAAACAACCCTGCTCAGGTTTCTACTCCGTGACGTCGGTTAGTTGGATGAAGACAAATTGCACACAGCGTGTAAACACACCCACAAACACACTAAAGAATGAGTCCACCCTAAGGTGTTTTGAGCCCTGGGGCTCCCATTCAGCTCCAGTTTTAATGGGAACTTCTCAAACTGCCTCGCTGACAGACGGGTAATTGCCGTTTTGCTGGTTTGTGGATAAATATTTACTGTGTGGCGCACACGCTTTTCACGAACCGTAATTGCTTTAAATGTATGTTCAGGCGGTACTGTGACGGTACTGCATCGAGCGGTGTGTGTGATTGTACACCTGACCACAATCGTGTACCACTGTGTACCATTAGTCTTACAGAAAGGGAAGTGACTGTCTCGCATGGCACCTTTTATTATTAGTAGTTAAATCACTTTTATGTCAGGCTACATACTACAGGTGCAAAATTAGAGGAATCTTAGTCCTTTTAATGTGAGTGAAACTCAAGGAAGTCCCTGTGAGGTTGAACTTTTCTCTCAAGCTCTGGCCAAAATTCCATGGTAGCACCTTCATGCATGTTAAACAAATAAATAATGTAACCAGCATGTTTGGATTTTTGCCAGTATGTATATTCAAAGCATGGATGATCCTGTAGTCTGGCCTCTTGTTTAGAGGTGGTAGGTATTTTGAAAGTGAGAGCACTGAGGATTTAGCTTTTAACTGTGACGATATCCTCCCTTCGTCATCATTCACAGTTTGTAATAATCCCTTCTTCTGTGTTTTGCATATGATCTGCTTTGTCTAATGAATACAATTTGTCCTACTAAATATCAATTAGGTCATTAGAAGCACTGATTACACTGTGTGGCTGTGCTGTAAGATGTGAGCCAAGTGGTTCTCACCCTTTCTGCTGCACTCTGACTCACAAGCCTCCAGTATGAGGCCAGACCCCACCCCCCAGGGGAAATGAGGTGGAAAAGGTTGAGGACAAAACAATAGGGTTACTGTGAGGAAATGTGAAGCCTCGTGTCACTCCTATAATCTTTTTTTTTCTTCTTAGAAATGTAGCTCTCCACTGCTAATTTGACACCAGCTTAGATGAAATAAATATATCTATACTTTTTTTATTTGGTGGACACGTTATGTTTTGTTTCTGCATGCTTTGGCTGTTGCCAGGTAACAGTTGGCAACCTCCTTGTAACAGAGTGTGAAATGTGTTGGTTTGGGCGGGAGATGAGTGGCTTCCTGCTGCACACAACTCTTGTTTTCGTGTTTGTTTGTGCTGGTTGAGCGGATGGCACTAAACAGCCACTCTGCAGTGCCCTTGTGAACTTTGTTTTCCCCCCCCCCCTTTTTTTAGGAAGGTACGCTTACACATGCGGATCGCGCAAACACAACAAGCCTCCCACGCACACATACACACGCTGCTAGCAGCAATGCGTCCAGCGCTTGTGGAGAAAATTGAAATGGCTTGGGTCTGTGGAGGTGTGAATTTGTGGAGGTGTGTAGGAGGCTCATTTGTGCTCCAGGCTTTTCCAGCAATCAGCCCTCACCTCTGCAGGTTCAGACACGATGCTGTTGATGCTGCGTAGTGGGAAAATTGGTGTTTAGCCGCAGTTATGAATCCACTGTGATCAGTCTCTGCCGACCTGTTGCTCAAGCTGCCCGTCCTGTTTAGCTGGGAGATTCATGTGGAAATTCTGTCCGTTTGGATGATTTGGCACCAATCATGAGAATCTGTTCCATTGTGCAATTAAATGTGTTAAGATAATGACATGTATTATTGCTTAAAGAGCACACTAAATGATTAAAATAGTGGTAGGATGGTGCTGTTACTTGGGTGACATTTTGTGAATTCTTTTCACAAGCTTTTAATAACCTGCAGATCTGCAGCTATGCCCAATTACTTTAGCTCTGGGAAAGAGGAATGGGTGGAGAAGAGCCATATATTTCTGAAATCTGGGACACTCGCGGTTCTGAAACAATATTAAACAGTTGATTTCTTTATATAAAATCCCACATTCTTGTACCTCTGTGTCTTTGAAGTGTTTTTACTTGACACATGCAAATTTGAAGGAGGCTTATGAGTTGTTGTGGCCTGTGAACTGCTGCTGTTGTGATTCATGGGTCCTCTAAACTTTCTATCATCACCACACAGTTTGTGAGTCAGATACAGCTTCATTAGAAAACATATTGACTAATAACGGGCTCTTATGGTTAAACTAATGCAGGAATACCTTTTAGTTAATAGCAAGTTGCTGTTTATTGCTTTACAGGTGTTTACAAAAGTGAAATGGAATTCTGTAACAAATATTTTCTTATTTGAAATGCACCATTTTTATGCCTGCCTCTTTAGGGACCCCTCCCTAAGATCCCACATTGTTCTGATTGGCCAGTTTCTGGAAACTTTGGTGCAGCAGCTAGTGCCCGTAAGCTGTGCGGCATGTACTTTATGCTCTGCTTGTAGAAGTTGATTATATTGAAATCTGTATTCAACCTGACATCAACTCAGGACTATAATAGAAAGAATATGTTCTAAATAGAATACCCATGCTGGTATGAGGCCTGACTTGCTGGCCATTTTATTATTATTAGCATATCTCTTTCATTGCTATGCAGATAATACCCAGTTATATCTATCTATGACAACAGCCAGATGACAAAAATCAATTGATGAAAGTACAGGCTAGCTTGTGTAAAAGACATAAAGACCCATATGTCCTGTAATTTTTTTTCTCTCAATTTCAGACAAAACTGAGATTGTTATATTTGGCCCTAAAAATTGTGCCTAATTGGTAGGGGTGCAATGATACTTGTATCGATATTGAACCGTTCGGTATGCATATGTATCGAACAATACAAAATAAATTTATTTTATCAACTTTCCTTCTGACGATGCTGTCTGTGTTGAGCGCTCAGTGGATCTGCGCTCGACAGTGCAGCTTAGGCGGAGTAGTCGAACGCAGATTCACTGAGCGCAGGGAAAGCTAGCGAGACAGAAGTTAAGCTCTCCTTGCAACATGGCAAATTGAACCTCCCCCACCCTCATTCAGATCTGGCGTTTGGAACTATTTTGGTTTTCATGCGATGTATGACCCTGAAGGTAAGTGCGTCAGGGACTAAAGTAAAACAGTATGTTGGATGTGCCACGCAATGCTCAATAACATGGGTGGGAGCAAGTGTGTTAGCGCAGTTAGCTCGTGTGGCCACCCAGGGTAGCTCGTTAAC
>NW_005187526.1:694835-720001 GCF_000239375.1 Pundamilia nyererei
TTCAAAAGCATTGGAGACCTGGACTCCCAGCCCGTTCTCTTCATCCCAGACGTCCACTTTGGAAACCTGCAGAGAGCGGGGCAGGTGAGGGACCACGCTCTTTCCAATACACACACACACACACACATTTGTTTTGACATTTTAGTGAAGACATAGAATTGACATAATGTTGTTTTTTTGTTTTTTTTAAATTTTGTGTGCAGGTGTTTGCTTTCAACACTGAAGAAGTTGATCGAAATGGGTGAGTCCCACAGTGGCTTTGTGTTAGTGCACACTGCTCCACACGCTTAGACCTTGAGTTTATTGTTGAGGGTCTCTCCATGGTGAGAAGATTACAGAAGGTTGGACAAAGGCTAATTTTGTTTTTATCCTTGTTTCTACCTTAGAAGAAACAAACTGTTACATGTCAGGGAACCAAGAGCATTCCCATCAAATGACACGTGTTTCTGCATGTGTGTTCATCAGAGGTGTTTTAATGAAGAGGGTTTCATGTGTTGGCCAGGAAGACCTCTGTCCACCTGCACTAAAGAAGTCCAGAGTGGAACCAGAAAGAAAAGGTAACTTATTTCTCATTAAGAGTTCTTGTCCTTGTTGGTGTCGTGGTTTGACCTAATATTGTCTTCCTATACCTTGACTTTTCCAGTTCTACTATATGTGAGGAAGGAGTGTGATGAAGTGTTTGATGCTCTGATGCTGCGCAGCCCAACCCTCAAAGCTCTGATGGAGGCTGTGAGTACTGAGAATACATTGCTTACAAAACAGAAGTCATTACTTCTACAAACCAATAGTTCACTGCCAAACGGTTTGTAGATGGGTCAAAGCTAATGTGACCTGTTGGTTTGCAAAGCCCTGTTTTTGAAGCATCATCTGGAGCATCTTGGTTGTTACCTTGTTAGCTTCTTCAAACCAGACGTCACAAAATGAGCAGTGGATCCAACAGTCGCAAGATAGACCTGTGCTTTATCGTCCTTTTTGTTCTTCGCTTTAAGATGTGAAACTAGGGATTGAGACCATAAACTCATCAGGAAAGTGTTTTCTGAGACTGAAGATGTGAGAAGTAGTTATTTCTGATCCTTCTTACATCTTACACTTTTCTGAAACCGGAATAGCCGCCCCCTACTGGCCGTTAGAAAGAATTGAATTCATGCATGTATAGATGGGGAGAGAGAGAGATTCAGCTTTGTTAACATCTACTTTGTCTTCACAGATCTCTGAGAAATATGCGGTGCCTGTTGAAAAGATAGCCAAGGTTTACCAAAAAAGCAAAAAAGGGTGAGTCCAACTCAATAAAAACTGTTTCTTCTGCTTTTCACTTGCTTCCATGTCTGTTTGCTTGTTGGCTTAAGGTAGCTTTACATGCCAACCAGTGTCAGTAACCCTTGCTAATGAGGACAAGAAGAGATGAATAAATATGCCCGTCTTACATTTAGAAGGCATATTTTAGCATAAACCAAACTTCAGGACAAGACTTTGAAATTAAATGAAGTTGTAGGGAAGCCGTGTGAAGAACAGCCGAGGGATCATGTATGTAGAAATCAATTTGCAATAGAGACATGAGCTGACCAGATCAGTTATTACCGTTAAATGTGTTTACTGTCTTTCCCAGGCTCCTGGTGAACATGGATGACAACATCATCCAGCAATACTCCAATGAGGACACCTTCATCCTGGCTATCGAGAGCTCAGCAGACTCCTGGCGTGTGACTCTGTCGGAGATCTGATGGCTACTAACCCCTGCACTGTCATACTCATTATGCTCCAGACGGAGGTTGATCAGTGCGTGGTGACTCTTTATCCATTTCATGTGCACAGACTCATGAACGCTGTTATCAGTGTCGTATGCTGGAGCCAAACTGTTCTTTGAAGTCACACGGGAGTCTCTGCAGGCTTTCCTGTCCTGCATGGATCATTTTGAACATTGGCCCTTGGCTCTGGGGACACAGGCTCAGCAAACGTTGAAAACTTGTGGATTTGTTTTTAGGTTAGGAAAAATCTTTTGATCTTTCCTAGCAACCTTACCAGCTGGCAGGAATGCAGTTGTGAACCCTTTTTGCCCAGCTGTCACTAAAAACAGGATTCATCCCGGTCCGCACAAAGACAGCAGCAGCTCTCTGTGGTGTCAGGAAGAAGACGTCATAACAGATTAACAGCACAGAGCACTGCTCCGGGCTTCTCCTGCGCCTTCTGTTATCCTCCCTGTACTTCCTCCTGTGATCGAAACTTTGAAATGACGTGACGGGCATTTGAAAAGCCTTTGCAACACCTTTGAGTCGCGTGGCACTGCTCTTTGCTCGCTACCTTCCTAATCAATTTTAGACATGTCTCGACTTTAATCTGAAGTGATGGTACTTTAACTCTTATTAGCATCCATTATGTTATTATTTTTTGATTGGTTATATTTTTACTGCATGCTAAATGTTTCCTGTTGGTGCCAGTGAAAAAATAACAGTTATTTATCCCAGATTGTAACTACATGCCACTGTCCTGGGATCTATAATTAGATTGAGGCACCGTTATAGAACAGGACTTCTGGTCTAAATTGCTCTTGTTAAATTGTTCTGCTTCCTCTGTGTGTGTGTGTGTGTGTGTGTGTTAATTGCTTTTCCTCTCACTAAAGAGACTGCAGTCATTAGTATTTATGACATTCGTTAGGGACTCGCAGGGCCCAGCCGCTCTATCCGTTTACTCCTTTGAGGCTGCAGCAGCCGATCAGAGCACAGCAGCGGAGCGATCCTGTTCCAGCTCGGTGCGTCTACCTGTATCCTTCATATACTTCACATGCAGTGAAGTACAATTTTTACGATGTGCAAATAAAAAAATAGTTTTCTATAAAGTCACTTCTTTCTGCTTCTGCCAAAATCTACAGCGTGCGTTTTTCCAGCTCAACAGTGGCTACAACTGTCACCAGAAGTGTGATGTTTTCAGGTTTCCCTGTCTCATTTATGTAAATATAACATTTAGGAACTCCACCGATAAAATAGACATCCGAGATGTGTTTAAAAACTGTTACCAAATCAGTTTTACACCCATCCCAAGTGTCACAGTATGAAGGCAAAATCACACATGCTGTGAGCTGCCCTCTGATTGGCTACATCATAGTTCGGATGGCAAAACTGCATGAATTTAGTATCTTAACAGAAATGAGCACTGGTGTTCTGCATTTTTGAATCAGTTTTCTGATAATTCTCTGGGGAAAACTTTAAGAAGGCCATTGAGTAAACATTCGTAAGCGAACTTCTCATGTGGGATAGGTCAGAGCAAGTTGTACCGGTGTCCTTTAAACTGCGTTTTAATACCAGACTCATCTTCTAGCTGTTATTCATTTTATGTCAAAACAGCTTTCTAATAGGCATATTTTAACACTCTCACATGGCGCTGTGAAATGGAGAAATGACGCCTCTATGTAATGTTCTGTATTACAGTTTGGACAGATCGCACTGATTGATCAACTTTAGGTCCTGAACATGGTTTTCAAAGTCTTTGGAATTTGAACATGTAGAAGGGCCTGATCACAATTGATGTTGTTGCTCCGTTGCCTGTTCACACTGTAATGAAGATGACGTGTCCAATAGAGGTGAATTATCTCACCTTTATCTTATCTGCTTACCATCATGGTAATTTAAGGGTTTGTAATTTGTGAAATTTTCATAGGAAATCAAACAGTTGACTTCCATCCACGGCTTAGCCTTGAGATAAACACTCCCAAATTAGAAACTGAGGGGAAATGGAATAACTTAAGATGTTAATTGATTTAAATATTTGCAATTACAGGAGTGGAAATGTAAGTCAGTATCTAATATGTACACCTGTGTAGCCAATTTATTACAACACTGGTTTACCATAATCAATAGCGTTCACACTGCACTGCTTAAAAGCCTTTTGGAAAAAGAATTGGAAAACACCATACATATTCATACACATCCTACTCATGTCAAACGCATATACTGGTTACCAGTGCACATCTACAGTACGTGTATTAATGTTACTGTACCATTAAAACAAACTAACAAAAACAAACCCCAAACGGATCCTGAGGCAGTCAGGTAGGATGCAGTCATTGATTCATTAATTTTTTTAATTGAATGATCTTTGTTGTGATCACTGTAACCTAACACAACACATTTTGGTCATTTCAAATTAACATACTTAATTATGCACAAAGGTCACATTGATTTTTACAGGTTAATTATACTTTTGTTTGGTAATAGTGCAATTATATGGTAAAAATTGGTGTCTGTATAAAAAAAGGCTGAGCATGACCTTAAAATGAATATAAGCAGTCACATTCTTTAACTTCCTAAGTCTAAGGTTTTTAAAATGTAGCACAAAAAAAAATATTGTTAATGAGTTACACAAAAGTCGTACATTTCTATTGTCAAAATGTACACAGTGGTTTCAAACAGTGTACTTGGAAACTAACTGATCCAGGGATGTGTCTATATGTAAGGTTTCCTTTCACATGTTAAGGATTTGAAACTGCAGCTATTATGACGTGTCACTTACAGGCTAAAAGGAGCTCACTGGGCTCATTTAGAGTATGCACTTGTAACTTTGCAAAAGTCTTTTCTGTGTTTGTTAACATACAAACCTAAGCCATATTTCAGAGTTTATTAACCCTCCTTAAAGAAACTCTGTAAAGTAGTACCTGCCTTGAGGAGACCTCAGGTCAGCTGGAAGCAACATTATACAACAGGATCAACGAGCTTCTGCCAGTGTGACAGGTTAACTGTGACAGGAAGCTGAACGGAGTAGTTTTCAGTGGATGCTGGAAATGGTACAGACAGTCCTAGAAAGAGCAGTTTGGGTCAAAAATTGTATGTAATTGTAGTCATGCTAGTGATGTGACTGTGTATCAGAATATTGATGATCTCTCACTTCAGTTCAGACTGAAATCTTTAATCAGTGACTCCATTGGCATTTTTAGTCATATCATAAAATACTGGCTACAGGTGTACACCTCAGTGGTTTCTGAGGTTTTTGACTATGCTAGCATGATTAACAGTTGCCTAGTGGTCTTTGCATCACATTGCACAGCAATATTAGCACTTTAGGAATATAACCAGAATTCAACCAGCTAGCAGCCAGTTGAATTGAGTCCCCTCAAGTTGTGCTCATTGACTGATGGCAACATGTTTATGAATTAGACAGTAATTTTTTCCAAACCTCCAACAATGTCTCTGAGAGTGTTTGCAATCAGCCCAAGTCAGGCTTTGCAGAAAGATTGCATCTGGTGATGCCTTGCAATGAAAGGTAGTTATGAATGTGCAACAATCTCGAGCTCTGAGGTGTAAAGATATCCCAAACATTTTGCTATTAGCTTATTGGGAATCACCTCATTAGTGATTATCTCGAATAATATCTTGTAATGTTATGTTGACTCAACTAAAGATGGTAACAGGCTGCCAGTAACAAAGTGCCTGAGATACAGTTATTTGCAGGTAGGAACACTGGTTTGAGTGGTGAGTCAAGGATGCCACTGAGGTGAAAAAGTAACAACCTAAATACTTTAAATATACTGTAAGATCTTTTACATCTTACAATGCTGTGATTGCAACCATTCCCCAACTCTCGGTTAAAAGTGCTAATGGCCACTGATCAATTTACATATTAATGATCATGAAACTGACCCCGCAGCCCATTGTTAGTTGGTCATAATGCAAATGTACTGTTTATAATGTTGTGGAAACCTGCTGAGACTGAAGAAGTCACTTGGATAAGTGACAAAACTTTTCTCACACGTCCAGATGAACCAAATCAACATCTGTGGAACTGAAATGAGTGAAAAAGAAAAACTTTGAAAGGGCTTCAGAAAGTTTGGCTCCTTGGAAGGGAAATCTAAAGAGTGTTTTGTCAGACAATAACACCGTGACACAGTGTGGAGTGGGAGATTTTACAGTGGAAACTAATGCACTGGTCTGTGGTGGAGTGACTGTGACACAGTGTCTGCTCATCTTCCACTTTCTTGTCACTTATTAGCCAACATGTACACAGCTAGCAGTTTGTCTTTAATCATCTAATTCCACAATATTCCACAATTAAGCAAACACCACATGATTACTTGCACACAATATATTGTAAATTTAATTCTTGCCTTTGAATTTGACCCCAAAAGAAGAAAACAGAATCCTGTGTTCCAAATCTGTAGTCACTAAATACAATATACCATACAAAACCTACAAAATGCAACAATTACAAACATTTTGTTCAACGCTGAACAATTGTACAGTATAAATTTATACAATACTGTTTTTTTTATTTTATTTGGCACTTGACCACAAGATGCTTTCTTTACGTTTTAACAGAAACGATCCACATGACAGCGTTTTTCTTAAAAAAAAAAAAAAAAAATCATAAAAAAATAATAAATGTGACACATTACGACAGTATCATTGCAGTAGTTGTGATTCTGTTTGTTGCTCTGCATCTTTTTTCTCTTTACATAAAAAAACCAAACAGCAGTTATTATACTGAACATTCAAAGCTTTTTCTAATTGGAACATGTTGCAGTTACTGAAACGGCTCGGCTGGGGCCTGGAGGAGGGCGGGGTTACATTCAGGGGTGGAGAAGTTTGGTTTTTCTCTTTTCAGGTTTTCTTTGAAAGCAGAGTGAAGAATAGAGAGACAAAGGAGAGGAGCACGGATTGAAATTATGATATTTATCCTGCGTGTGAGACTGTGAGGCCGCTGCTCACGGTGTGTCACGTGGCGCCGTGTTGGAGACACGATTGGATGGTGATTTAATGATGGAGCTCTCAGCTCTGATAGCTTAGTGCTTGTTTACAGTTGCCTCACTGATGTTGTGCAGGGAAGTCAACCTAAAGAGCTTCTTCTGTAAACCTACAGACGCGTCAGCTTTGTCGATCCACACTCGGTCAATAACACTGACGACACAGAAGCGAGCACAGGGCTGAATAGCGCTACCGTCTTGTTTGATATCCATAAACACACACTAAGAACACACACATGCGTGTAAGTCACATGCATATGTGCTATGTTAGTCTACCCCCCCCGTACCCGACAACTGGTTCAACATGCTGCCTTTAAAAACATCAAAAGTGAAGAAAAAGCGGTTTTGTTCTTCACGCAATTAAAAGAAAAAAAGGTTTGCATGCTCGATATCTCGCCACAGCTTAAATAAACGAAGATTTAAAAAAAAAAATTATTATTATATTTCACGACGTTTGTTCATTGAGCACTGAGCGCTCTGGACTACATGGGTTTGCTATACAAATGTAGAGATGCACTTTAAAATATCTACACGGTACTCAAATACTTGTTAAGACTACTTTTCTATGTCTGCCTTAAGCTAGCGCGCGGTGACGGCCTCGGCGTTGCCGCTGCGAAACACAGACAACGGAGCAGAGGGACGCTTTCTATCCATCAGCGAGACCTCACAAAATGAAAACTACTGATCAGGGTGCTTATGCATAGTAGCGTAATATCACATGTTCTTGTTGGCCCAGCACAAAATATGAAACAAAGTCTATCAAGTCTGCAAAAAAAGAAAAAAAAATACACAAACACACGTACACATTCTCACAGTAGAAAAGAGGAAAGCGGTACTCGTTCCGAGTGAAGGACAAACTTCACAGGTCTTCTCTGCAGATAAAAATGATCTTGCCTACAGTACTAAACACCATCATCTCTCTCGTGGTCTTGTGCACACTCTGTCTATTATACATGTTAGAGTGATGGAGGCTCTGTGCGGCCCTGGCCGGAGCCTGGGGGGGTTACAGAGAGTCAAGCAAAGACACTGATACAGAGACTCCAGTTTATACTGCGTATGTACAACCTACTGTAAACCTTCTTTAAACTTGGAAATGCCTATAGGAGAACTGAGGAATGCAATTACAATCAGTGGGGTTTAATAACCTGATGGGACATCAGTCTTAGTTGGAGTTCGGAGGGTTTCGGATAAACGGCTTGACGGAGGGGTGTGGGAGGGCTGGGAAATTGGAGAGTGTAGCTCCTGTGGCCATCTCCTGTGTGAAAGTCCTCAGTGCACATTGAAAGGCCTGTCTTCTTCATCCTCATCATCCTGTCAATCTTCATCATCAGACTCTCCACAGTGGAGAGTTGTGGGCATTTAGCACCCCAAAGAAGCACTGTGGAGACACAAATGAAGATCAACAGTCACACACAGGTGCTGACATGTTCAAAATATGGAAGCGTTTTTGATCAACACTTCTGGGCTTCTTCCCACTTCTTCAACCATGTGTTGCAGGCTGGTGTTGTTACAGGTAATATAAAAGCAGTTGAGATGCAATCCCACGTTATCTTATATCTAAATTAAATCTCTAATCTTTTTCCCATTTTTCCCAGTTTGCTGACCGGAAACAAAATCCTACATACTTGAATATGCTATCACATTTTAGAGCAGATTACGCCAGGCTAGATCGGTAAAATTGCAGTCAATATTCTGTTAACCCTGCGAGGTGTAAGTGATCAGATGTGCTAGCCCTAATCCCACCCTGCAGCTGCGGAGAGCAGCACCAGCCACTGGTGGCAAACAGTGCTTTGCAATATTAAACTAAAATAAATACCTGAACCCCCAAACTCTTTTGAGATTATCTACAATAAAACGCTGAATGTGTTTCAGAACATTTTTGCTTTTGTATGTATTACTTTACATAGTTGAAGCGTATCATTATCACATGATAAAATGTCTAAAAAGCTCCTGTTACAAACGTGTCCACAGCAGAGACAACATCAGCATGTCTATTATTGTTTGCATGAAACTCCTTATAACTGCGCTGTTACAGTTTGATGTTTGCACTTTCAACACAAGCTGAAACAGAGACTCAGCGAGGCTGCGTCTTGCTGCTAGCTCATCTTAAATTGGTCATGTGACTTGGACGCGCCGTTTGATTCCAGAGGGTTACGTCGACTGAGAGCCTCTCGATCTGTTTATGACAGTGAATTAAAACAGAGCATTTAATTCTGTTTTAATTGAATTAAATATAATTACTACCAGATACATCTGCTAATTCATTTTCAGAACAGGCCGTACTCGCTCACGGTACATTTTGTGCTTCCTCGTGTTAACTTTCTCTCACTGGTCGTTTGTCGGTTCAGTTCTGTTTTGTACTGTGCTGAACTTGGACTGCTATTAACTGGCAACAACACAAGAGGCCAGAAGTTCAAAACAACAACAATAACAACAGTAAGTGTGTTCTTCCACACGTGAACTCTTATTATGAAGGAGTAATGTGGGCCCTCACACATGCTTCACAACACGTTTCTAATGTTTTGCTGATAAGGCGAAGTGGAGGAGAGACATTTGATGAGAAAGAACTTAACAGAGGATTCTTCTTAAGGGGCTTGAATTTCATATTACACTTTTTTCTTGCAAACACACCTACCTATTCTAGCATTTACTTGCAAATTCAAAAGCCTGACTACAAAAATATTTGCGTGCTCTACATTTATTGGGCGTCTTGTTATCGTTGGTGGCTGTGGGTGCCATAAATAGCTGCAGTCGTGTGCAATAGCTTGTGTGAAGTGTTGTTTTTGCTTCTCGTTTGCAGTTTGAATATTTATCCCAGGTAGAACCCCCCCGTTGCTTTTTCCTTCGGTAGTTAGATTTCCGTTCATGGTTCCAGATTGAGACTAACGTGTTTCCTTCTCTCTGCTTCACGAGAGTCAAATTCCTTTTATCCTTTGATGTTGTTTTAATCAGTCTAATTAATTCAGTCTAATAACCTGAGGTGCAAACTGCGATCCAGTGATGAGAATAACGGCATGTCCACATCTATTCACAGCTAAAGATGGGAGAGGAAAAGGAGTCTGCGTATGGGTATCACCACAATCTCACAGGATGTAGACAGGATGCATTGTTTTTTTGCCCTTTGTTGGCACAACCAGTTTCAGTTCTGAGTCCAGAGCTTTGTTTATCAGTCTGCAGGATCTCTTTGGTCAATCCAACGCTCAGCTGGCACAAAAATGCCAGTTGTTTGACATTTATTTGAGCTAATGTATCACATTCATCTGTCAGTCACAGCCACAACTATTAAAATTTAAAGTTTTTTAAAGCAATGGATTTTTAAAATAGCATAGCATTTATATTTGCACACATTAACAGAATTATTTCCGAAAAAACAAAAATGATCACAACCAACATTATTAGTCCCCAGAATAAGTCAATCACTGGAACTCTGCACAGGAATGGACTGTGAGGTTGCAGACCAAGAAAAACTCCACTTCTGCAGAAGAGAACAACTTCAAGCCTGAGTCAAGTATGTTAAGGACAACACGGAAGAAGATTATGCTTACTGGAAACATCCGCTTTGGAAAGATGAGATGAAACTAGAGCTCTTTGGTAACACTCTTTGGGATGCTTCAGTGCATCTGGAACTGGGAATCCTTTCAATGTGGAAGGAATCATGAAGAAAGAAGCCTATGTGAAGATTTTCAGAGAAAACTTCAAGCAGTCACCAGCAAAACCGGCTCTGGGTCATCGCTTTGACATTCAACACAGCGACCCAAAGCACACAACGCCTGATGAAGAACTACCTCCGGAAGACCAATGTGAACATTAATGGCTTTCTTGCACAAAGCCCATACTGAAAATCTGTGGGGTGAACTGAAGACCATAAAATATGGAGGAGCTTGAGAGATTCTCCAAAGAAGAATGTGCTGGGATTGCTCAGGAGACGTGTGTGAGGCTTGCTGGAAACTTCAACAAATGACTGCAGGCTGTGAAACAGCAAAAAGAGTTTTGATATATTTTAATTCATATTATCCAGGTGATTGAGAATAAAGTCTGCAGTGTTTTTTCTGTGCAAAATACATTTGGAAGAATCTTCCAACATCTTAAAGCTTTTAGCATGAAAAATTCTGTCTGGTTATGCTACTACTCTACAGCAGCTCTGTGAGAAAGGACGGCTGGGGAAACCTACAGAAATCATCATCAGCTGTCAGCTGCAGGGAAGAGTGCAGAGGTGATGATGACACGACAATGATTCTCACAGTGCTATACACAAACACTGAGAACTGCCAGGCTTCTCTTTCTCCACTGATTTCAACACACCACAACCTCATCTTGTGACACTCTGCTGTCAGATTGCTGTTGTAACTCATCTGCTGACTCACAGATCTCCTCTTCACATTATCTGATTCTTGGCTCTCGAAGTTACAGCTGACACCGGGAAGGTTTGTCTTGTAGTGCCGCAGGTCCTGCTGAAAGCTCAGAACCATCAAGACAGAAAAAAAGAGAGAGGTGCTCACAGAAACATTGTAGCTAGCCTACACACGGGGGCTTTAAAAAGAAGAAGCTTCTTCTGAGCATCAGCACCTGCTCCAAAATACCAGGCCACCTCCTACAAAGTCTCTCATGTCAGTCCATGAATTACATGCAGCCACAAAGTCACTGACACTGTGGATGACCCATCCCACATCCTACACTGCGCACGCAGCCTCAGAATAGATTCCCTCCAGCAGACGTCTTCTCTGCCTGCAAGGCAAAACCGCTCGTAGGAGAAGCGCGTTTGTTCCTGAGCCCTCCACCGATCCGACCACACAGCAGCACCGTCAGCGCGAGCAGCACGACTCTAAACTGAGTAGTTGGATCGGTGTTTCTTTTTTACACTCTCAAGTTTAAATTTACATTTAACTTAACTTTAACTTCAAAGACAGAGACAGAAGTGAATTTTACTGCTTAAAGGAGCCTTACAGGTTGTGTCGATGCCTCAGATTTAGAACTGTCCAGCACTGCTGGGGTCACACTGCAACAGGCGCACGATGGAGGGGTCGCTCTTTGCTCCTTTGATGAACTCTTCCAGAGACAGTTTGCCTGAAAATAATCAGAACAGAAATGATCTTTTTATCATTCATATTTACGTCCACAGCATAAAGCTGAAGAAGAAAGAAGCATATATACCAAAACAGTGTGAGATAAAGTGCAACACACTGGTGAAGAAAATCCTCAAACAGGAAACGTTCCTGCATTTGTCTGGCAAGTGTGACTGTGTTGGGTCCATTAACATTTTAAGTGAGATTATAACAATTTAAGGGTTAATCTCTTATGCTTATTTGGTAGCATCTTTAGTTCAGAGGCTTTACAACATGAACGGTACATCCTAATATGTTCCACTTCTCACCAAAAGGTGGCAGTGTTGAGACAGGTCCTCTCTTCTCTGATCACTAACAGACAGACTACAGCTACAGTATCTCCCCACGAGTTGCTCTCCACTTGTGATTCTCATTACAAGAAGTAAAAGACTCTTCCATGCTTTAGTCATTGCGCTCTCTTGCTCTCGCATCATCTTGCTCCCATTTTTCTCCCTTTTCCTCTCCATCACTGCCCCACCCAGCACCATCATCCATCTTTCTCTTCCTCCTGCCTTATTTGTGCCTCTCCTGTGCTGAAGGATCACGACACAGAGCATTACTGATGCATCAGAGAGCTGCACAAGCATCCAAGTCTAACTGTGTGTGAATCTCAAGTGTGACGTATGTGAACGGTGCTGGCAGAGCAGAGCTTCTTCATCTCGTATTAAAGAAGACTTTGGTGACAGCTAATCAGGTGGTAGTTGGATGGAATCACTCAAACAACAAACTTTTCATCCAGAGTGATAAACATCCTAAAGCAATTATCAGTGAGAGAGATCAAAGATCAATACACAGGGAATAATAGTCTTTGTGCACTTTATAAACTAGGCTGTGTGAAGTGTGGATAATTTCATGCTTTTATGCTGAAAGTTAAAACTACTGGAAGTAAATGCTACATCAGAGTACTTCTTACCGTCTCTGTTGGTGTCCATCTGCCTGAAGATCTTCTCTGTCCTCTTCTCAGGTGTCGACTCATCCTCGGGCATCTTCATCACGGACGACACCATCTTATATATCGCCTACAGAGAGACACACACAGTAAGGTCAGATGAGCCGGGTACTAATTTATGCCTTCAGCTGTAGAATCTCACACACATTTGAAAATGATTGCAGCTGACAGGCGTGATTCTGGCCGGCATTTTTCTATTGGTTGACACGACTTTTCATTGTCGCAGCAGATCTGCTGAAACCTCTTGTCTGCTTCTGCCTGCGTGTATCTTGCGTTATGTGATTGGACATGTTTAGTGTCTTTTTAAAAACATTTACTGAAGGCTTTATTGCTTATTTTCACTGCTGATTAAACAATGAACAGCTGAGTGTGAGGTCTGTTTTGCAGGCTGTAGATAATGTATGGCAAAAGGAGGGATTCCTGACGCAGTCTATGTGCTGAAGATTTTGACCTGTTCAGTTTTGTAAGAGATCGTCTATTCTATTTTTGTAACTAGGAGACTTTCTGGGTCATTATAAAAACTCTACTACAAAACTACAGTTGAATAGCTCACCTGCTCTCTCTCTCTCCCTGCTTTTTTAAAGGTTACCACATTTGCAACTACATAATCTTACTTTTGGACACCACTAGAGTAGCTTTGCATAATTCGCAGTTCATAATAATGCTTATTTAAACTAAACATTGTGATTGGCTGTCCCTCGGACACATACCCCCTGGTTTGTCCATCCATTCGTCCTTTCACTTAACTACTTATCCAGTTGAGGGTTGCGGGGGGGGGATCTGTCACCGCAGACACACGCAGTGATTATATAACAGAATATACAAACACACGTTAACTTTATCATACTGCAGGTAATCAAATTGGGGTTTTTATTGCTTTCCTTTCCAAAGCTGAAGTCTTAGTTAATGCTAGCAGTGCTTTTCTTTTCAGCCTTCAAAGTCCCTGCTGCTTTTACTCGGCTTGTTATACTCAACATCCACTCAGACCAAAAGCAACAAGGCCTTCCACTTTGTCCTGCTGTAGCGTGCCTTGACAGAGTTAACAGAAATCACCGTTTGGAAATCACTCTCGAGCAGAGAGCGTAAAACCCCAGAGAGTCCCCTGTGATATTTGCTTTATTGATATTAGGGACATTTATGGTGACAGACACGCCGGTTATTGAGCATATTTCCACAGTATGTCCACCTGTTCCGAAGTGATTCCAATATGCCAGCTTGTTGCACTGCTTCGCCGCGGTGCGACTGCGTATTTGCGCTTTAGGTAGCAAGGCTTGGAGACCAACACGCAGTCTATTTATCAGTGTTGTGTCTCCTTTGCTTTCTGTTGCATTGCAGGCTGTTTGGCAGTAAACAGTGAAATCACAGCCCACTCTGTCTCTAATAAGGAGGCGGTTTTGAGGGGAATGGGAGCTGACATGTGAACAGATGAGGGATGATTGTGATTACAGTGCAGCCAGAGCTTTATATAGGTGCTGGTTATGCTGCCTATTACCAAAGCGGCAGGGCAGCTCGGGAGTTCAGGGACAAGAAGCAGCCAGAGTGACTTCACTTTGGAGATGGGTCTGTTATTAATTGGCATCCTTCGAGGTGCTGTGAGTAAAGTGAGCTGGTGTTGCATGCTAGGGATTTAGCTGCTCATCTAATCCAGCGAAGCAACACGCTGTACAATAAGCTCACATTTCTAAATCCCCAAATTACAAGCAGCCAGTAAGAAGTGAAGCGACGTGTGAAGCTAAGGACGCTGAGCCCAAGAGAGTCGGAGGATTTTTCTTCAGAACTTTCTAAAAGGATGATTCTGTGAATACGATACTTGGAAATTCCACCTTTTGGTTTTTCCAGTAAACTATTGCTTGCTTCAGCTTCAGCTTCAGCAGGGAACAAACTATACTGGTCTGTGCACTCAATTTGGTTGCCCCAACAACCTTTGTAATAATTGGATTCGTTTGGTGTGTTTCATGTTTTGAACAGGCTCTATATAAGAAGCCAACACCAGAGGACAATCTTCTACTTCTTATTTTAAAGGTTTAATCACTGCTAACCAACTAACCTCGGCCCTTCCTGTCTCACTTACGACTTCACTGAAGATGACATCATTCAACAGCCGAGGCATCTTTTTCTTTGGAGCTCTGTTGCAAGTAGGAGGAAAATACCGCAGAACAAGGACTACCAACGAGAGCTTTAGCTTCACTGGGCCTTGGACTTCAGCAATTATAAATTCATTATTTTTCCCGGCTGAGAACCATGGCCTCGACTAATAGTCGAATATAGATAAAACCAGAAGAGGCGTGTTTGGAGGTGTTGTCTCCTGAAATTCAGATAATTTATCTCCAATTAAAATGAAATTACCATAGAAATGAGAGATTGTTCATTGTTCTTAAGCTTCCTTTTAAATGTGCTCATACATTATTTCATTAGACTGACATTTCAAATTAGGAAGTGTGTCATCAGTGACAGTTGTTCATTGGAAAAGTGGGTATTCTTTCCTACATAGTCAGAATTTTTGTTACTGCAAATTTTCTAGAAATACTGTGATAAATTTAGAGGCTATATCGCTACCTGTCATGTTACTGAATAACACCGGCTTTACCCGAGTTAGCCTCCTAAACCAAAAGTAAAGCCAGTTCCTCAGCCTTTGTCTTTCTTCCCCTGCATCCAAAGACAACAATCTTTGTCTTAATAAGTCAGGTCTTTCTGTGGTTTTCTCTTCACATATGACACCCTGCCAAATGCTGTATCCTCCCTACAGTAATTGCCTGTCTCCATATCAACTCTCACTTCCCACTCTTACTTTGGATTCTTGTTATATCTCCTGGACTTAGCCTGGGCATTTTTTTCTCCTCCGCCAGTAAATTTCTTATAATTTATCTGTAGCACCTGTGTAGGTTTCTTTTTTTTAAATTGTAGAGTCAAGCTTCAGCCATCTAAGTAGTACCCATTGTGCAGCCTGAATGTCACAGGGAGAGAGAAGGCTCTTTCATGTGCCTTGAGCAAGCACACAATAATGTCTCCAGCCAGAAACAAAGGCACAGGTGTGTGAGGGCAAATAGAGAGAAAAAGACTATAACCTAGCCACTTGTAAGAGTGAAGGAGAAGAAAAGCAGGATTGCATAGGGCTCTTGGTTTTTACCTTCCCTCCGTATAA
The DNA here is from genome assembly GCF_000239375.1 of Pundamilia nyererei. NCBI lineage: Eukaryota > Metazoa > Chordata > Actinopteri > Cichliformes > Cichlidae > Pundamilia > Pundamilia nyererei. The sequence continues at coordinate 710,756 of NW_005187526.1, forward strand.
TACAGGAAATGATGTGAAAAAGGCACCATTGAGAGAGGAAGAAATGCAAAGAGTGAGGGAGGGCTTCAGCTTGGTCAGACTTATTTGTGGAGCCGGCTGAGCACCGTTTGAGTTGGTCAGCAGTAGCTACACAAACACAACACAGAGTGTCTCGTATCACCCTCACACCATAGCTGAATATGTTTCCCACGGCGACTTTATCCGCCCGAGCAGCCGTCTATTCATCTACTCTGCTATTCTGTTCAGTCCCTTAAATTACTAGTATGAATGCTCTCTGCCATCTTCTTTTTCGCCAGTGGAGACAATGGACGTCCCTCTGTGCTCGTCTGCTCTGCTGAAGGCACCTGGTTTCAGATGAAAGGTAGACAGAGGGTAGATATCAACTATTGATGAGACAGAGTTCAGATTTTGTCATTATCTGAAAAGGATGATCCGGGCTGGCGGTGATCCATCCAATTCAATTACTCTCACAGCAAAGATAATTATGATCATCACCAGCATTTACACACTCTCTGCAGGAGAGAGCATTAGCTAGCTGGGAAAAGCTGGAGCTCCCAGGCACAATGGCGAACGGAGGCGAGAGTGCATGGGAAATATGAAGACCACAGTGGGGGAACAGACAGGGTCCTTAGAGTGAAGCACTGGCAAGTGATATTAAGATAAGATATTCTCACATGAATATAGAGGAGAATATGAATGATCACAAAAGAAGACAGAAGAGCTCGTGTGATTATTGTACTCGAGTGAACAAGGCTCTGTTTGGATGACGTTCAGCATGTTTAACATACGTTCAGCTAGTTTTGACCATTACTACGCCACCATGTGTACATGTGAGGTTGAAGACACTGTCTTATCTTTAGAGGTATTTGGTAAAGCACATTTAAAACGTGATAATGGTGCTAGATTCAGCCATTGGACCAACAAGGTGATTGCAATTCATTCTGAGCTAGACAATAATGTATATAATAAACCAAGCAACACATGGGAGCTGGTGCTGGTGGTGCTACTTGGAAATATCAGGGAACCAGAAAGGTCTACAGGCACTTGGATGCAGGGCTACTACTGTTAATCGTTCACCATTACCACCAGGACACAGATACACAGGAGAAAATGAATGCATTTGCCTTTATGAGTCACCTGTCGGATCTGCCGTCTCATTCTACTGGAAGCAGCGTGTGACTGTGATCACACTAATCTGAAGGCTTTAGTCAGATTCAAGGATTCTTTTTTAACTTTAGCAATTCCTTTTAAAGGTCTGTCTGAAACCTTTTCTCTAAAATAACGTTTTCAAAATCAGAGGCAGAGCCTGGAGCTTCCAGACCCCTCTTCTGTGGAACCAGCTCCCAGTCTACCTTTAAGCTTAGGCTTAAAACTTCCCTCTTTGATGAAAGTTATAGTTAAGGCTTGAGGTTTCCCTGAATCCTCCCATAGTTAAGATGAAATAGGCCTAGCCTGCTGGGGGCTTACGCTTATGCCGAGTGTTTCTTTGTCCCTCACCTCACCTATGTGTTCATACATGTAATTTTCAGCAGTTATTAAACTCTGGCTTACTCTCTTATGATTTGCCTTTTGTCTAATATCTCTCCTCTTTTTCCTCAGCTGGTCACGGGCCATGGCTGCCCCTCCCTGAGCCTGACTGAGGTTTCTTCCTGTTAAATGGGAGTTCTTCCTTCCCACTCTCACCAAGTGCTTGTTCACTGTCTTATTGTTGGGGTTTGTTCTAATAATGTGCGGTTTTATCTTACAATATAAAACACTTTTGGGCGACTGTTGTAATGAATTGGCGTGATTTAAATAAAGCTGAATTAAACTGAATTAAAGCAAGCTTTTACTCTGCAGAGGCAAGGGGCCCTAAACCAGACCACAAGCCAAAGACGAAAATAGATGAACATAGCGTGCACGTCTGCACGTGACACTAAAAAGTTAAGATGGCACAGAGTTCTTCATAATCATGCACTTCTTAAAGCGTTACCATTTGCAACATACTTGCACTCACACGTGCTCCTTCAAAATTCATTCATATTCACATCAGCTGAATAGACGCGAGCATCTGAGTCACTGCTTTCTGTTCTTTTGTCCTTGTGAACAGTGACACCTTTTACTGGAAAATGGGCAGAGGGTTTATGGCGTCAGTGTGTAGAAAGAAGTGCCAGTGTGAAGTCTGACTAATAGTGGTCTTAAAGTAATGGGACTAATTTAGCCTTGAAGCAATGATAGGTGAAGCAACACAGCCTGGCTAGCTCAGGTTTAAGGCATTGTCATGTAAACGGTGGTTCAGATTGTGCTGAGAGAAAGTAAAGCCACCATGCATTGGTGAAAACAAAATCAATTATATTCACAGCACTTATTATTATAGATGCCAGAATGAACATTTTTAGGGCAACAAAGAGTTAATCCACAGCACGCTGGATGGGATGACTCATAGAGACCACCCCAAACACAAATATCATCAAGCTGCCTTGTGCCTTAAACTATTCAGACCATGTTAGCACGTATCAGTTTTTATTTCATTACAATTATCCACCAATATATCACTGCTTAATTCCTTTTAGTCACCTCCTCCTCAGCCATATAGAGCCATAGTAACACACACAGATGTATAGTCACAAATGCGCACACACTGCATTCCTTTTGGGTTAATCTGTAAAAAATAATTGCTTCTTCTCATTGCTTCCTGTTCTTCCTCCATCCCGCCTTCCCCTCATTATCAGGATACACAACATAAATGGCCTGTTTTGAAAATGGCTCACACACTGAAGATCTGATGAGAGTAATTTGAGTGAAACTGCAGTGGGAGAGACTGGCCGGCATGTAATTGTGAAGGAAGTCAAATATAAACTGTGTTTGTGCGTGTGTACATGAAATAGTCTGTTTACACGAAAGGCTTTTGCAGGAAATGCCACCCACGCTCGGCTTTTATCCTGCTTTTCTGTCTTAAAGGTGAGCTGTACCTGGCTACACGGATCAGAAAGCAGCTGTTGAATTTTTCACAGAAAAACAAAATGTGGCTTATTTCAAAATGATCAGAGTTTGTATTGCATTTCATCTGTTTCTTTTATTTCCTTTTCTTTCTTGGACGTTTGAAAGTCTGCATAGTGTGCTGCGCTTTTTAGTCTGCCTTCATTATCTTAATAAATAACAACAGGTGAGCAAGCAGTGTGATTTAATACAGACGTGCCTCCTCATCTGCCCAGCGCTGTAGCTTATTCTGGTGAAACATGCACTCAAACATGACAGGGCAAGAAATAATAGAACCTGCAAGCCAAAAGGATACTGAAAGCGATGTAGCCAGTGTGGATTAGGCTGAGCCCGAGTTCCATTTGTTCCTGTAAAAGGTGTGGAGCAGAGGAAAATCTGCTCTTCTCCTATCATGACAGGGCTACAAGCCATATATAAGATGGAGCTGAGCTAATTAATCTCTGACTGTTTCCAAAACTGCTTTTACTTGGCAGCACAATGAATGTTTCCAATCAATCCAAGTGTACCTTTTAAGTACACTGACATTTTAATGCTGGCAATAAATAAGGGCCTGAATGACGTAGCTCTCAAAAATCATGTCAATGTGGAGTCACATCCAGCACCATGAAGAGTGCTGGAGGCCACAGTGATGTTAGATGTTCTCCTTGGTAGGAAATTTTCTGTATTTTAGACACTTTTCCACAATCTACACAGAAGACTCACCTGCACAATCTCCAGCATCTCAGCTTTACTGATGTACCCGTTCCCGTCCAGGTCGTACATACTGAAGGCCCATTTCAGCTTCTGCTCCAGCTTGCCGCGCGACGTCACACTCAGCGCGATGATAAACTCCCGAAAGTCTATTGTCCCATCCCCGTTAGCGTCGAACGTGCGGAAGACGTGTTCGGCGAACTTTGAAGCGTCTCCGTAGGGGAAGAAGTTACCGTAGATCTTCTTGAACTCCTCCATGGAGAGGTTCCCGCTGGGGCAGTCCCTGAGGAAGCCCTTGTACCACTCCTGGATCTCGTGCTCGGTGAAGTCGGTGCTCTCCAGCAGGTCCTGCATCACCTCAGGGCGGAGCTTGCTGTTCTGCTTCCCCATGTCGTCGGTCCTGTCAATCACTCAGCTCACAGCTGGGAACACAGAGAAGACAACGAGCTTGATTTTGAGATGTGACAAAAGTAATAATGTATTTTCTAGTGCTTTTAGCGTTAACCGCTGCAACCATCTTTGTATTTTCCCATAACTCCATGAGTCATGTTACACATCCACGAAGAACAAATGTCTATTAGTGTGAGACATTCAATGAAAAAAAGTTTTGCAAGGGCGACTGTTGCATACATTTTTCCACTGAAGAGTTGCTCAGTTTAGACCTGTGCTGTGTTATCAACTAGTAAAATCAAATGTGTCTGTTTTTCTTTATAAAGCACAAGTTCATATTTGGACTATCAGCTACACAGATGAGCTAGCTGCTGTCTCCTTTAGTAGCTTCGCCTGATATGAAGCAAAAATGTAAGCAAGCCCCTCAGACGTTACGTTGATCACTCCTTTTTTAAAACTAATGGAACTTTCCATGGAAAATAAAAATAGCTCTGTGGACCCTGAGTGCACACAGCAACAAAAGTACATGGATTTAATTACTCTATAAAATCTCCGCAAACACACTTAACTGGCTTAGATGCGCTGGAAGGAAAAGGCAGTACAGTCAAATGATTTGGAGACTGATCTGCTTAACAAACATCGTTCAGATTCACAACCTCTCGAGAAAGACAATTTCTCTATTGTCTTCCTGGAACTTGTGATATCAGTGTTTGCGGTCCAGATCTTTATAAAGAGGTTAAAGCTTTACGATCCCCATCTGCAGGCTCTGAGCTGAAATGTTCATGTAAAATGAGAATGTTTACTTAAAGTAGCGACAATGATGACTCATTAACTGGGCCTTTATTTGAGCTAGAGCAAATGGACCATTGTATTACTTTTAAGACAGTAAAAGCGACGGCGCTCATAAAAGCTGCTCATTAGATTTCGTGTTGAGCAATTGGTGACTGCTGGCTAAGAAGATCATGAAACTTCTCAGGGAGCTGATGTTTATTTGTGTATTTACTTTATTCTTTTATGTGTCTTTAAATCACCCAGTATTTCACTGTTTCCTAGTTAGGCTATATAAAATGAAAATGCTTAACAGCTGGGTCATTCAAATACCCAAGCACACTGTTTCTTCTTAAAATGTCCACTCCCAAGCACAATCGTGTTATATAATGCCACTTTTGTTTTGTCTGCAGTCAATTATGATATTATTTCTTGATGACGCGTTATTTATTTTCTTTCTTACTGCACTGGAGACTCAGTAAGGCATGGAAATACTAACAAATACAGCTTTTAAGTGGTCTTATCTGCCCTTTTGGTGACACAAACAGGAAGTGCTTGCTCCTAATCTCAGAGAGATTGCGCTCTCATTACACTAACTATAGTGTCAGTGTGTATGTGAGTGTACAATATATGCACAGGCATATTTTTCAGTATGAATGCAATCAAAGTATATTTAGAAGTACCAAGATATGGTGACTGCATATGCTTTGGAATTCATGTGTTGAGGCTGTGTACATTTGTGTACAGTATATATTCAGCTCTGTGCGATGTGCTGTTAGGCCTGCCTTGGCCTGCACTCTGAAAAGGAAATGAGTCACTTATGTCCTCAAAACCACCATGAATAAAAGCATGTTTTAGGAAACCATAGGAAATGAAAGCCTCTTTTTTTACGTCACGACGAACAGCTCGTTCACACTACTTAGCTGAATACTGCAATCTCAGAGAGAAATGAGAAGCAAAAAAAGAAGGTGACTTCTTTGCAGTTCCACCCACCAGCAAGTTCAGGTCATATCAAGGTATGACTAAGGCCGTCACCAAGGAAAAATATCCCCAGTGTAAGCAAGGCTATTTGAGAAGTGATAAGTTAAGTGAGTGCTGAATTATCTGAGCTGCAGCCGTGCTCTAAATCATGGTACAATAACCAGGCAGGCGCTATAGAACAGCTACCACTGCTCTTCAGTAAACATGGCGATGAAAAGTGCCCTGATGCTTGGGGTGCTATGGTCATAATCAACTGCTTGAGTACCATGCGACTGATGACACTTATACAATCGCCTTTGTTTACTTTTTATTAAACGACTTCTGCTAACACATAGGGCACAACAAAGAACTGCAGTGGACTGAAAATGTGGGCCGGGGAGATGTTAGCACATACAGCATGCGCGCTATAATCCCAAAGTATGAATTCTGACAAAAGTTAAACAGGACTAAATGGTCAAAAACTTTACAGCGGTGTCAAAGAGTATGCAGGGCTTGAACTTCTCTCCTTTTTGTTTGTCACACAGCTGTTTCTCTAGCTTTTCTGTGAGCAACCAAACGCAGCGGTACGAAGGCCTACGGCAAGAGAATGTCCCCATATCTAAACAATTATCACGTCTTGCCTCATGATACTACAGCTGGCTTTTTCTCTCCGAGTGGCCAATATAAACACTGTATTTCCAACATGGTCAGACACCACAAATTCATTTTCTTTTTCTTTCCAACTGCTCTAAAAAACAGCAGCTATGCAAGCAGCACTAAAGGTGGTCCTAAGCCCAGCTGCACTTTGAGCTACATTCTTAAGATGCGAGGCCGACATCTTAAGATGTCTACGGAATAAAGATGCAACAGCAAGATGTCCATTATAATTTCAGGCCTCAGTGAGACTGGATGCATTCAGACTTATATCAAGTTTTACAATTAATATTTAAGGGAACATGAATCCAGCAGCAGGTAATGGAAATAACATTGGTATTTATCCAGTATATATACTGGGAATTGTGCGTGTCTTTAGAGAATTTCACTGCAACCTATCACATATGGTAGATATTACACTGTGAAGGTGTAACATCTACCATAGAGAGATGCTGCTAATGTAACCAAATGTGGCTGCAAAGCTTGTACAGAATATGAAACATTAAGCTACTTGTTTCTACACCAAGTCTTTAGTTACAATTTTGACACTATTCGGAAATAAAAATGAAGCAGTGCTTACTTTCAGGTGGTTTCTTCAGTGTGCAATGGTGCACTCTCTTTTATTAGATGATTCATAGAAAGAAATACATTCAAGGCCTTTAAAATTAAATGAAAGGAAATGACGGACACATGTGATTTTTCATTTTTCTTCTTTGAAGCAGGTGAAGCTGAACAAAGGTTTTGGTTGAATAACTTTCAAAAGCTCTGACTTAGTGCCGATTACCACACTGACCGAATGTCAGCAACGGACCCTCGGAGCGGTTACACCAGAGTCTGTCGCCAAGCACTTCACCTAATGAAATCCACAGCCGTGACCCTGTCTGCTGCTCTAACACCAGCCTGCGTACACACACAGACACATGCACACTTACAAATCTGTAATTAGTGACCCACTGTGCCCTGTCACCTGCTATTTCCAGCGCGTACATATACGCTCACACAGCCCACTCACCCCACACACCGCTGCAGCCATGAAACCACTCTGCCAGTCCTGATGACATGCTTAGCCAACTGAGGATGCTCCTGGCAACCCACTTGATGATGACATGGATTTTCAGCTGAAGCCTGTATGTGTTTTTTTCTGGACCACTGGAAGTTCTACGTTTTGTGGTGATTTCATCTTCATGTGGTCTTTTTTTTAATGACCAAAAAGTTCCTCAAGGAGAGAAAAAACAAAACTGGCTACTTCTATAATGGATAGCGATTCTTGCGAGTAACATTACCATTAATAAATTCGTGTTATTGAAAAGTGATTTTCGCTATCCTTGGTGAAAATACACAAAGGGGACTGTAAAACTCTGATCTTAAGGCCTGGCAATCCTTAGGACAACAAATCAGATAGATGTCTATGTATATGTACTGCAATGTGCACAAAGGATTGACAGCAGCTGACATTAAAACGAGCAGGCACTGCTGAGTGACAGGACACGTGTCAGAGCGTCTCAAGGCTGCTGCATCCTTCAGTGTGCTCTTCAGAACGTCACAGTGGAAAAGCTGGTTTCTTGCATTTCAGGCTGGGGGTGCTAAGTCCTCATAATATGTCCTCCAAAAAAGCCTACACTCTTGTGTTAGATAGGCTAATAGATGGTCCCATTTGAGTTTTGGGCTTCTTCTAAGCTTTACTGTAAGTTGTAGTTCCAAGCATGCCTAGGAACCCACTGTCATGAGCAGATTATCTACTGTGTGGAAGATGGATAGTGGTCCTGGATAGTGGATGCAGGCCAACGTTAGTGATTTTTGCTGGATTTTAAGACGTTTAAACTCTAGCAGTGACCTGTAGTAGTTGAAATTTTTCAGGTTTTCATCCTAGATGTCTTTTTATGATAATCAGTTGCACGTTAAGCAAACAGGGTAAGGATCTTATCTTGGTTTCTAATTACTACACATGGAAAACCTTGAAGGTAATGTAGTGACATCCAAATTCAGCCTCAATGTAAACACAGGGATTAAGTGGTTCCAAGGCACAATGGGGGCTTGGCTTAATCACTGACACTGGGTAAGAGGTAGGCTGTGTGTTGGACATGGCGTCGGTCCAGATACTAACACTCAGACCTTCACGATCACATCCTCACCTCCGCTGCTAGGATCACCAATTCATCTAACATGCAAGTCTTTGGATTGTTTGAGGAAACTGGTGCGCTTGGAGAGAAGCCACGCAGGCACAAAAAGTTCAAGTGAGAGCATCAAAGACACTTTTACTGTTGAATATGACTTCAGAAATTGACTTCTACTTCATCAGTTGATTTATTTTAGTTGTTGTAGGGAGAGGGAGACAGCAGCTGCAGCATTCTTTAAACACCAAATGAACTATCATTCAAAATGAGCACAGTCATTCAGATTGAAGTAAAGTCTATGCACATCTGGTTGACTACGGCTTGGATTCACATTCATAATTTACAGTCCTTTCAGCTTTGCTGAAGAGACTTTCTGATCACTTCCCCGGTGGACAAAATCATTTCTTTGTAAAACAAAGGTTGCAATCAAACTGTATGAACTTGTTTATGAGACAAGTGAAAGAAGAGAATACATATTCAGTAAATATTTGTAGTATCGATATGAATCTTATAGAGTCTTTCATCTTTTTCCTCTTTGATTCATAAACTCCTCACCTTTCTCTTGCACCTTGTTTTTCCATTATTTAAATGCTCTTCATCCTAAGCATTATTTCAACCTACACAGGACCAGCTCTCTCTTATGAGGCAATTCCACTGCAGTTACCATAGTAACATTCAGCAAAATCATAGA
>NW_005187526.1:720021-728355 GCF_000239375.1 Pundamilia nyererei
CACACACACACACACACACACACACACACACACACACACACACACACACAGTACTCTCAATCAAATACACTGTGCTCTGTGTGTAGGTGTATGATAATGGTGGGGGGGGTGCAGAAATGTGAGGTGCAGTACCAACTGTGGTTAACTGCTAAACAAATTCAAAAAAGGTAATAAAATGTTAAAATGGAAAGAGAAAGTCAAATAACCGTAATCACAACTGGGTAAAATTGGCCAACGCTACAGTGGTCTGCATGAATCCTCCATTTGAAGCATCCATTCAGTTTTTTATACACCGATCAATTCCAGATAGAGACGTGCAGCTTGGTAACTACAGTTCTTAATTCCTTGAGGGATGTAAACAGGAAATCTAATGCTGCAACATCTTGAGGCCAGATTTCTTTTTGTCTATTGCTGTCTCATACGTGCCATTCTTCTCATGCTTGCATTCACACTGACATGTACGACTACATGCAATGCACAAGAAATACCTGCGTGGTGGACCTGGAGCTGTCAAAAAGTCGAGCGGAGAATGATGGGCACTTCTCATTCTCAGTATTTGCAATCTTTGCTGCGTAGCAGAAGAGGAGGAAGCAGCAAGCAATTTTTGTCCAGAAGGAGGAATATACTGCAGATGGTAATATAAATGTTAGCTAGCTACGTTTATCTTTTTTTTTTAAGACACTGATGTCTGTGGATTGGTTTGCTGTTTAGATGTCACCATAGCTGTTGCACAGAATAATACATGGTCTAATAAGCATGATGAATGTAGAATTTTAAGGATTGATACCAGTATCGATATTTGGCAATGTAAAAATTAGATATTCTCATAAATCTGTCGATGCTGTTTTGTGTTTTTTTGTGTTTGCGGTGTTCCAAACATCTGCATTGCCAACAGGGAATTTGCAGAATATTATCTGGTGGATAAACTATGCAAAATCAACATGGTTGAAGGGTGTTTCTCCTGCCTCTTCTTTACTTTTTTAATTTGATTGTTTGATTGTTATATAGTTAATATCGGCCGATACTGTCGGCCTGCAGATAAATCGGTCAACACTCACACTCTGTGCAGTAAGTAAATAGTATACATGGAAAACAAGATGAAAGTGTACTAGCAACCCCCCCAAATTGAGGCACAATGTTTTTATTCACATAAAATCAGCTGGATGTTCTGAGTCCTGAAGCAAACAACATATCAACAGCCCATTCTTCCTAAAGTGTACATTATGAACGATTACAGATAAAATATTGTTACAGTAAAACCCAAACTATACCTAAACTGCCCCAATAGCTGCCCCTTATTGAAATCACAAGCAGCAGCACTGCACCAGTTGCCTGTGTAGACAGAATCTTGAATGGAGAAGACTAACAAAAATAAATGTGTGGATTTTAAGATGTGGGCTTGCTGTGAAAACCTGATAACTCTGGAGAAACAATAGTTGTCTCACAAGTAAGGAGGTAAATTTTTCCAGGTTTTCTCACCAAATATGCCACGAGATGTTGAATTTTTCTTTTTAAATGAAGTCGAAAATTGTTGCTTGAAATATTGTTTTAGCTGTGTTCTCTATAATTTCCGTTCCTTTCTTACACACTGACCATTTTGAGAAAAACATACAGTTAATGAACAAAATCTACCAATTCATTTAGTCATTGTTTCTTAAAAGTAAAAAAAAAAAAAATTACTCTAAAAGACGTTGCTGTTATTTTGCAATTTGTGATAAAATGATGAAATAGCAGTTCTATTTCTTCAACCAATCCAATAAAATTATCTAATTAGCTTAACTGTATCTTCTAATTCAACCTTGTAAATCCAGTTTTTCACGAATGCCTGGGTGGTATAAATGACTATAACACCTTGGAGAACAGGTACAGCTATCAATGCAATGTAGTTGGAATCATTTGTATTGTAATTAACTTTCACTGGTATCTTGGTTTCCAAAACTGAAGCGTGCTGAATTAGCTAATCACATCAGACTAGCACAGTAGTGAACTCACTGTGTTTACCGTTTTATTCTCTGGCTATCTTTTAACAGGGACTAGACTGTAAAAAAGAAAAACAGAATCTCAAAAATGCTAGTTTTCCTCCCATGTTGGTACAAAGTGGCATTTGGTAACTGGTAGCTGGTTACCATGCTAATTCACCAGATTACTATCTAGTATATAGATTGTAATTTCAATCAGAAGCCGTAGTAGTATTTCTAGGGTAAAACTGAAGCGCTGCGATGTAACAAGTTTGTAGAACTGGGCTGTGATGCCTACACACAGGGATGCAGCCACACATGGAATACCTGGGATGCTTAACTCCATGTAACTCATTTGCTTATACAGATACAGATCCTATTTTTATGTCAGGATCCAAAGACTGCTGTTCTCTTTGGATCTGTTGAAGCTATATCAGAGAGTTCTGTCAGTTTTACTCCCTATCACCTCAACTCGTACATACACTGGCTGACTCGTACAAGGGTGGCTGTAGCTCAGGCGGTAGAACAGGTCATCTACTGATTGAAAGGTTGGTGGTTCAATTCCTGGCTTCCCCTAGTCTGCATGCCAAATATCCTTGGGCAAGATACTAACCCCAAATTGCTCTCTGATGCATCCATTGGAATATGAACGCGTGTGAATGTTACCTAGAAAGCACTTAGAAAAATGTGCTGGTGTGAATGGGGCTATATAGGAACCAGTCCATTTACCATTTACACTATAATACATGGAATCCGTGTTATGCAATGGTGATGTTATTGATAAATGTGGCAAACAAATATGAGATTTTGAGTATAAGATACAGAAACCTGTTCTAAAAGGTTTTCATTAAGTGCAGGGATACTTCATTTGGAAAGCTTTCTTCTATTTGCTAAAGCACTTTGCATGACACTGCTAATTTTTAATTCATAGAGCTTTTATTATATTATATTTATATGCCGCATATATCTGAATGGAAAGTGCAGATGCAAAATCTGCACTTGGGAGAGCAGTTTGGGATGCAACCCCTGAATAAAACATATATATTCATCGGATCTCCAAGAGACTGTGAGGTGCAAATATAAAGCAGTCATTTTGTTGTTTTTAGGAGAGTGACTGAAAAAGAAATGGCAGTATTGTTAAAAAAAGAGAGAGAGAAAGTTTCCCATGTTTTTTTTAGAAACATCTGCAGCAGTTTAAGTCTCCAGAACAATGGACAGCAGGAATGAAAGGGGAGGGGGAGTACAACAGAGAAGGACACACAAAAATAGACATTAAAATAAGAAAGAAAATGCTGAGGAATGGATGACTAGTCTTTCTGCTTATATCCTGCTGAGCCTGAGGAAACCCACCTCCTGCCCCAGCAGGAAAACTGTACAACAATTCAAATTATTCATCACTTAACTTAGGGGAGGGGGTTAAGGCCTTTGGTACATGTTTCAAATGAATCTTCATTAACTACAGTAGTAAGGCAAATCTCTAACCAGTCTGTAACTTCCACTGGTACCAAAGAGGCCTCCAACTGGCTAGTCAGCAGGTGGATAGAAGGTGACTCTAAAACCTTTAAAGTAGGACGTGTGAGTTTGCAGCAGTCGGAGTGAAGTCTGTCTTTCTAGGATCGAACTCCTTGTTTCGTCTCAGTTTGTTTGGCTCTTCCCCGTTAAGTCGCTACCAAACCAGAGACAGCATTTGAAGTCTTGTCACATTGATTGTTGCTAGCTGGTTAGCTGCCCACGATCGTTATTTTCAGCTGTTATACTTTTAAAAGGCCTTCTTAGTCTTCATTAGGTTGCTATGGTAACAGACCTGATAGCGGGTGGATGAGTAGGCAACCGCACACACTGTAGTGTCTATTGATTTAGGAGCAAAAGGAGCGATCCAGTGAGATGCACAAGATGACACACTTCCTCAAGTCAATTTTATAATCAGCTTAAAGGTTATGTAATTCAATCCAAGCTGCAGTGCAGAGATCTGTGGCCATGCTAAAGGTATTAAACATTAATTAATTTTAATAATTATTTATACAGGCTTGTTTATTTGCATTAGATGTACAAATGTATGATGGCCCAATGAATCTGTAGAATAACAACAACATCTCAGCTCAACTATTTTGACTGTTATGAGAATCAGGTCTGGTTGCATGCCTGTGTGGAAAACTGTTCTTCTCTTCTGTGTCCGAGAGAAAACGACCCCTGCCTTGTACTCCGAGGTCGTGTCTAATTTGCTTGGCTCTCCATCTGTGTAGCCCTGGTGGGAGCGCTCTGTCTGCCTGGCACTAGATCATTGGACCTGCTAAATTGGTTGGATGACTAACTCCTGGGGCCCAACAGGGGGAAACAGAATAGATGTCTGCCCTGCTGTTATTGTGGTGATTACGTCTGAGGTCTGCTGCTAAATTTCATACAAGTGAGTTTTCTCAAATCCCAAACAGACCCCATTTAGCTCAGCTACTGAGCTTTGCACTGTTACACAGCTCTGTGGGTAGAGGTTGTCTTTGTCAGAGATAAAAGCCCAACTTCAGCTTGGAAGCTAATTGAGCTAAACCTAAATCTATGAACTTGCTTAAAACTCTACAGTCACTTTTCTATTGCACATATATTTTAATACAAGAACCCAATGAAAGGTCCTGAGATCCTAGCTATTTCATTCTACCGTATGCCTATTTCAGTTATTAGCGCATACATTTATATGTATAGGTAACTATAATTTGTGATTAATAATAAAGTATAATGTTAGTGATGGTGATTATAAAGCATTACCAAGAAAACTTCACGGTGCTGTGTACTACCACATGACAGCACTGTGGAATAAACCTTTAAATGTTCTCCTTCAGACGAGTCAGGACAGCTAATGGCACAAGTTCATAGTGACATTCCAGAGAAAGCAGCAGAGGATGACAAAATAGCACTCTAAGAATAGCAGTTGCACTGAAATCATTCCAGAGGTGGACTAGAACACAAACTTGACGTAGAAATCACCCAAATTTCCAAGATTTATGGTATCACGGCTTTTGACTTTCATGGACTGATTCCCAGAAGTTGCATGTGGTCGGTTTACATTGTCATAACTGGTGCAGACATCAGTTCCCAGATCCACATGGATCTGGGAAAAATCTGAACTAGATGTCAACCTCATATTCCACGCAAAAGGAAGAGAACAGATTAAGCAGCTTGACATTTTTCCATCACTATAATGTCAACTTTTGCCTGTGTTATTCTTTTCTTTCCAAGTGAATTTTCCGTACGAATGACGGCTGATAACAAGAAAGAAAAGCACCTGCTCAGCAGCGATAGAGTGACATGGCTGTAAACTGTGCTGAACTAAAACTGATAAAAGCTGTTTGCAGAGTAATTATAGGAGCAGCTGGGGAATGCACGTCTGTTACAGGACTGAGGGTGCGGCCTGTAACACTGTATGCATTAATGAGAGAAAGAGTGGGAAGAGAGAGAATGTGACGTGGGCAAAGCCTGAGTCTGGAGATGGTTCTGACTGAAGAATGCCCCTGGGGATGCAACAAAGCTGGCTCTGCTTCCTGTGGTGTAAGAAAATATAGAAACAGGATATAACATCACGGAAAATAACAAACAGCAGGGAAGTTACATCACAGTGTGAAGGTCAGGGGTCAGGATTAACCCGGGGAACCGGGCTGTGTTGAAGAGAGATTTTGGGGCATTAAGATTTCTGGATATTCAGACTGTCAGTCAGCTTGAATAAGTCTGTGTTGTTCCAAGTAAACTGACATTTTCTAACTGTTTGATATTAACATAATTTGCTTTAGTTTTAATGGAGCTTAATCCTGTACATTTCAATCTGTTGCCAAGTTAAGAAAGATATTTTAGGTTTGTGGCAGCAGTAATAACGACGGCCCTTTGTTTGACAGAAGAGAAACAACCGCAGGAGCTAGCTAACCAACAAAAGCCAATATATTTATTATTAAAAGTAAAGCACCTGACGTGGTCTGCAAGAACAAAAAGAATATCTTGCACAGTATCTGAGGCTCTTATTTTGAAACAGTGAACATTTGATTCCAAGACTGAAAATAAAGCCTGAAATTTATACTTATTTATGCAACAGGTTCTTTAATTTAAACATGTGCAGATTGAAGGATTTAGATATTGTTAATCATCTTTACATCAGCCTCCTGGTTTAAAGTATTTCTTTCTTATCTTTCTGTGTTTCTTTCTTTTCCACATGTCGCTTAGATGAGTTCACCTGTGCAGTAGGCCAGACAGGGTTTTGTAAATGTCAAGTTTACTGCAACATTTTTTCCCCTTTTGCTATGACTGGTATGTGGCTTTGTAAATACTCTCCCTCCCGCACTGATGTGAACATTCTGCGGACAGCCTTCTTTGCAGAATGATGTCTGCCAGCCTAGACGTCCACTATCTTTATTTGCCGTTTGGAAAAATGACATAATAACACTGATATATACTGATCTCACAGACACAGACACACACATAACCACAGACAGACACACACATGCACACGGAAATCTCTCTTTGTCCTTCAGCGGGAGATAAAAGCTAAGTAACCATCAAACGCACAAGGTTACCACCTGTGATGATGAGGCAGAACAAAGGAGACACACATTATTGTGCGTGAGTGGAAAACAGCCACTGCAAACTGCATTAAGAGGTCAGTGTATCGTAAAACGTTAACCACAACTGTGCTCAGTGTCGTCTGTTACTGGCAGTAAAAAGGCGCTACAACGTAAACGCAGACGCAGCTAAGTGATGTTGAATCGTTTCAAAATCTATGTTTATGTTTTTTTCTCCAAAAAATAAAAAAAGTAAAATGTCGTCACAAAGACAGAGCTGGGAGACACTGGGCCTCAGTCGCAAATATGTGAAACTGAATCAGCCAGAAAAGGCAGAGCTTTCTAAAGTGTTTCCTCTGGAGTGGTTAAAAAAAGCTGCAATACTCGAGAGCTTTTAATGAATGTGTTTAAAAAAAATAACACAAAAAAACCACTTACAGATTACAAATGTGATCACAATCGCAGTGTCAGACTGCCTGGACTTTTAAGAAAGTGAAAGTGTAGTAATCTCTGTTTTTTAATGTTTATAATATCCCAAAGTCCAATTTGAAGTTTTGACAAGTAAATACAAATAACATTTCAAATGCACATTAATACATGTTATGTTTTAGATTTACAGAAAAAAAAACTACCCAAAGATTTTTAAGAACAAGTTAATATCGACTGAAGAAGGACCAAAGATGCAAGAGGAAATTACTGTGTAGATAACTGATCACACATTATGAAGGAAAGTCATGAACAGGATTTGTCATGTGGAAAAAGACACTCATAATCTATGGTAGACTAATCTGTGTGGATTTACAGCAGTTCTGTAACAGCTCACCTTTAATAAACGGCTTGAGATCAGATTTTCCAACACGATATTTAAATTCAGCATTTTTTTTAGTGACAATTCGATGATAGCACTCATCTGCTTATGCCTCACATACCCTAGTAAGGCATGCATCCTGCCTGCCAAAGGTCTCTGCGAGCACTGAGGAATTCCAAGTAGCTATGGATGTGAGATTCATCATGTAGTAGCCACCCAGTTATTTGGATCATTCCTGATGGGATATAATTTACTGTCTATACTGTGAATTATTAAGTGCATCTGGTGTGAAATTTAGAAAAACAGAAAAAAAACTTTAAAACTAAAAAAATCTTATTAAGGACATCTCATCGCAATATGTAACATTTTGCTTGCTGTTGTTCTTGTATAAAATATTTGTTTCATGATTATTTCTGACTACAAATGAGAGGAAAACATATATTACTCTTTTTGAACGTTACTTTTGTGACCAGGACAATAACATCACACAAAAGCAAAGTTTGAAAAAAGATAATGCTGATGGTCTGATCAGACCGACAACAGTAAAAAATAAGAGCCACTTATTTATACCACATTCATTTCTTTCAAGCTCTCAATTTTTAAGCAACACGTTTGACTTGCTTTTGTTGTACTTTGTGTTATTTTCAATCCTCACCGTGCTTCTAAGTTCCTCATCTGAGTCAGGCCATCTGTTTCTACTCAAATATTCTGAGCTCGTTTTCTAACGGCATCATCATCTGCATCTTGCTAACATGAAACGCTATGTTGCATCACATGGATGATTTTCTCTTTTGTTTAAAGACAGTCAACATTAAAGGTTTCTTTGTAGTAGAGCAAAATAAATAAATAAAACAACAACCCAACAAAATTATAGATTTTTATTTCAGACGGCCATCATTATTATCCCAAGTAGGGATGGGTATCGTTTAGGTTTTATCCAATACCGGTGCCAAACCGGTACTTTTGAAACGGTGCTGGTGCTTAAACGGTGCTCGAACCGGTGCTTAAAGAATGGAGAACACAAAATTGGTCC
>NW_005187526.1:728943-730737 GCF_000239375.1 Pundamilia nyererei
TTTTGCTGTGAAGTACAGCCAGACTTTTGACCGCTTCGCCTTGGGCATTTTTAATCTGTAGCTCTGCCCTAAAAGAACGTACGTACCTGGATCCGCCTACTATCCTCGGAAACGTAAAATGATTGGCTAGAATCTAAAGTGTATCACAGCTCAGGAAAAAAAGCACTGGAAAAAAGCACCGAAATGTGCGCTGCTTTTCGGTCTGGTTACTACCGTTTATGCCAGATACCGGTACCCATCCCTAATCCCAAGTGAGTAAGCAACCACAATTATGTAGCGTCTGGCCAGTGTTGTTCTGCTGGCAAAAGTTTACTTTCTTAATACTTCACTGTATGAGAGCTCAAGGACAACAAATACATTCGTGGAAGGAATGCCAAGACTGCTAACCACACATTCAACTCAGGCCAGAAATATGGAATTATTTAACTTGCAAAGCCCCCATGGGGAACGCAGCAAATAAGACGATTAAAGATAGAAAAGTAAAGTTTCTTGTGCTTTCACATTGTTTTACACCCTGAAGATAATTTACAAAGTGTAAGCAGAAAGTAGGAGTGTGCAGTGTAGTGAAATGAACTCAGATAAACATTCTCAAGCACACACAGAAAACTTCTCAGTAAACCTAAGACGAGTATTCTCCAGCGAGGAACTCCCATCTTTTGTGTCCCGCGTCTAGCATGACAGTGTGCGCGTGTGAATTCCATTCCGCAGCTAAAAATAGAACATCTGTTTCCCATAGTTCCTCCCCACCAACACACGGGAGCCTATAGACCACGGCCATCCTTCAAAAATGATCTGTGAGCGTAACCTTCTGTGGGACCTTTTAGCTGCAGGCGATCCTTCAGGGCCCTCTGCTCTCCTCTGGGGCTGGATTTCAGCTCAGTGACCTATGACCTCTTCATAAAGAAGCCCTTTGGAGAATGACAAAGAGCCTGACCGACCAGCTGTCCCTCTAAACCTCCATAATCACGTGTCTGTCAGCAAGCGCTCACTCAACATGTATATCACAGACATGAATGCATTCAAAAGGGAATGGGAGCTTAAAGTATCTGCACAAGCTGCTCTGGAGCACACTTTGTTTTTGGGATCAATTTATTACCGTTGCCATTCTCTTTTGTCCAACACATATAAACTGTCGCTCAAATAAAGCCTAAAAATAAATGTTAACACATTATATGCAAAGTGTTTTTGCTTTTTCAATTAAAAAATTGAAAATCCAAATTGAAGACTGTCACTCCAGAGCAACTCTCGAAGCCACGGTGAAGTAATTACGTCCATTAATAGACCTGTGGTCAAATATACTAACGTGTTGCACTAAAAAGTACTGTCGCTATTTACAGAGAGCGCAATCACAGACTGTAAGTGGTGGGAAATCTGAGATTTTTGCGACTTAACCTGTTTCATATGTTTTTCTGGGAGTTCCTTTTTCACAGGACAAAATATAAACAGAAGAATATTTAGATCACGCGCACAAATTGATTTTGAATGAACTGTGAGTGCACCAGTGAGTGTTCAGAAAACAGGGCAGCCTTTGCAAATCACCCATAAAACTAACCACACCTACGAGCGCCATTATGGGATTCCACTAACACGCTATTTTAGTCCGTTTAGGAAATCTGTCGTAAATGTCATAATTCTAACAGTCTTTGAAAATACCCAGGTCCCAGTGCTAGAAGCCTCTATTCTCAGACAGCCAGGCATGTAATAATGTATCCCATCTGGTCAATTATTAAAGTTGTTCATCTTCCCTCAAGTGTTGCTGGAGTTCCTGCCTTGTGAATTCTTTCATCCTCTCCA
>NW_005187526.1:732362-736447 GCF_000239375.1 Pundamilia nyererei
GTTCTATCGCCCAGCTCTAATAAAGCGCTTTGAGGAGACTCAGTTTGTGATTCAGTGCTACATAAATAAAACTGAATTGAATTGAATTAATAATGACATGAAAGGAAACGTGTTCTTGACATGTTTGTCAAGAAAAGACTAAATTCGACCTGTCTTTGCAACGACACTAACCAGAGTTTCCAGACAGACGTGCACCTTCTAAGTGCATGTACCAGCGGCAGCATAGACAGTGTTTGTTGGCAGTGACGGTGTAACAGTGCAGGTTAAAGAAAGCAATGTGCATCGATTGTGATGACAACAAAACACGGCTGTACGTAATGAATGTGCGACGCATCCATCTAGCTTAACAGTCAATGAGCAGGAACGCTTCACCCAGAGCGAACTTCAAACTCAAACCACAACGCCTCGGCAGAGGAGTGTAATTGCCTCTTAAGTGGCCCGGTACTTTTTGTTTTGACCTTTGCGTTGAGTGCACGTAAAGTAGTGAAAAATGTCACAGCTGCCTAAGTGCAGTAATCAAAGCCACTGACATTTCCACACTCAAGTCAAACGTGTTTCTCGGCACCAGCTCCACCAGTAACACTGGGACACTACACACACACACACACACACACACACACACACACACACACACACACACACAGAAACAAATAAATTCTGTCTGACTAAAAGTGCAACAGTGAATATCTATATTGTTATGCATATCTTTTAGATGTTAGCACTGATGCGAGTAGCACTCTTGCGTGTTTATATGAGTGGGCCCATACTTTCAAAGTGTTTCCACCTCAAATTAAAGCCACGTGCTACACAAAAGCAGAAATTATAGCATAACACTTTGTTTTTACGCCATTAAACAAACCATCAGCGGCGCTGCGTGTTTGCATGAGCAGCCCTTTATTGATTTTGTGGCATGTTCTCCTGTTTGCACACGACAACAAGGCAGTTTTGCTAACTTTCCAATGAACCCGGCATAGCGTGTCTTTACAGCACTACGTTCTACTTTTATTCTTGGGCTATAACAATTTTTCATGATAAAGTGATCAAAATAAATCCTTTTTTATCCCTAATTATCTTACTCTGAGCAATCCTCAGCATTTTAACTCTTGTCCCTTTAAGGCTACCATTACTCAAACCAGAAGGTTAAGCTAACGTTCTTCTCACGGGCTGTCCTCTGGCTTCACCTCGGCAATCAGAATATGCTACTCATAGGCACCATCTCCTCCACCTGCAGGTGCAGAGGTTCAAAACTCCAACCAAAAACCATCCTGTCTCATACTGATTGACAGTTTTAAAAAGAAAATCAGGTCCAGAACATCTGCAGGAACAAAGATACAGCAGGACATGTTTTGGTAAATGTTACACTTTTTGCCTGAATATGGTGGATAAAGTCTTTCAAATAACAACTGTATGTATATGCTTTGCTATCGTTGCATGACACAAAGGCACTGAAAGGCCGGATGATGTGAAGAACCTGTGCTGTCAGGAAATACCAAAGGTTACATATCTCCCTGTGTCATCACTCACAGCTGCTTTTATATGTACAAATTCAGCTTGCAGCACTTGCAGCTTTGCTATAAGCAACATGTGACAAGTCATTTAATCTCACATACAGCTTATATTGTTATATTCTGACTCCTCAGCACACTCTTTTATAAATTAAACAACCTTTGGTTTTAGCTTTAGCCTAGCTGAAAATTCGGTTTCATCAGTGCTCTGCTGACTAAAAAGTCCTCTGAGAATTGGCGTGAACAAATAAACATGATGCTGTTTAGCTACTGATGGGCTCAAAAAAAAAAGAAAATGAAGCCACTGTTGTTTTGAGTTTTTTCTCTAGTAAAGCAAGGAAAAGTGCTGATAACTTTCTTACATAACTAAGAGTTTAGAGCAGTCTAAAGCCTGAGCTTTTGCCTCACAGGGATTACGTGTACACACACTGACCTCATTATTTGACATTTTTACCATGGGTCATCCCATGTCAGCTTACCAAATGCTTCCAGCCTGCCTGTCTCTGATTTCCCGGAAGAAATTACAGGGTGACGATACAATTTTGAAGTTTCCACTGTTATTTTCCTCATAAAAATCTTTTTGTGATGAAGATGGGGTCATGTTGAAAGCATCAATTTTTGTGCTTCCATAGTTAAGGCTATACTGGATTAATGGTTCATACATAAGTTAGCCTAGTGCATGAGACACACATTATAGAATAGACTTTCTGTCACAATTATTAGACTACACATTCTGAGGCTGCAGAAGATATGATATCATTTATGATATAATATCATAAATTTTGGATATGTTGCTATCAGACACCAAATCTTCCTATAAAAGTCAAATAGAAATTGTTAGATGATGATGTCATTCTACTGGAACATTATAACAGACTCAAATATGCTAGTGCAGATTGTGCTATCTAACTTTCAAGCAAAATCAAGCGTTGAGAAATTTTATATTAAACTTTTATATACATATATATATTTTTTTACATTCTTTTATATTGAAATGATCAGGCTGAAAATGTTTCTGAA
Organism: Pundamilia nyererei; assembly: GCF_000239375.1. Taxonomy (NCBI): domain Eukaryota; kingdom Metazoa; phylum Chordata; class Actinopteri; order Cichliformes; family Cichlidae; genus Pundamilia; species Pundamilia nyererei. The sequence goes on from NW_005187526.1 coordinate 734,888, forward strand.
AATGTAAGTAATTGATATGTTTGATGAACATCTGTTGTGTTGGGACCTTGAGAGGCACAGAAACAACATTCAAGCTCCAGATAGGAAGGGCCCAGCCAGACGGTGGATTCAAATCCAAGACTTTTAATACCTTTTTATACCATCTAAGAATATTTTTTATATTCAAACCTAAAGTGAGCACTGAATTAGTATTTGAAGTCTTGAAGACTTCTAGGTTGAACAAAGTAAGAGCAATCCAGACCGGAAAAACATTCAACTGCCTTCCTAAGTGTCTGTCTGTTCTCTTATCTCTGTATATTTCTCACTTAAATTACTTTTTTCTCTTTCTCCCTGCCTTTGGCCATAAATCAACAGTTACATAAACTGCCTTCAAGTTAGTTTCCACCAGTGCTAGATGAGACTCCCTTAAGTACAAAACAGGATGTTATAGAAGCCTGGCTCATACAGTTCAGCTGAGCATGTGTGTAGCAGAATTAAACTTCTCCAGGTTTTTCGGCGGATGTGGGCATAAACACATCGCTCAAACGTCTCTGTGTGAGTGTGGGCTCGGTTGCTAGAACACGAGACGGGAGAAGGGTCGACTTTTTCCATGATATAACCGTATTAAATCAGCTGAGACCGAACATATAAATACACGCGAGCTTGGAGAGGCTACATTTGCGCTCACCTGGGTCCAGCAATAACGTTCTCATTCATGTGCACTGAACAGAAACAGAGCCAGTGATGTGCACACAACCAACTGCCAAACTCTACTCCTGTCACACACCTGAAACCACACACACGCTTGCATACACACTGTGTACGCTTGCAAACTCGCACTTTTACACAGGTGATGCAGCTGATGTTTGCACAGAGCTCTGAAGCTGCAGAGCAGATGAAGCACATCAGCAGCCTAAGAAATAAACAGCTTCAACTAATGATTATGATTATGTAATTCTCTAATATTGCACTGTTTGCTAAAGTATTGTTAGATTTAAAGCCAAAAAAGTGAATTTAGTATGCCTGGGTTCCTTAAAGTAGATCAGTATTTATCATTGGATGACATATTTTATGTATAATGGTAGAAAAAGAGCATTCCTGCCTCAGTTTTGGGGGCATTTGGCCCTTTTTGATTTAGAAACAGACGGAAAGCTGTTTTACAGTTTAGCTATCAGATGCAGTTAATCACTGTTTTCACGCAGCCACTCACACGGAACAATGAATAAAACTGCGATCTGGGCGTGAATTAGATTTTTCAGCTGTATACTGCTACCTTTCTCTGTATTTTAATATGTGTCTCCTCTCTGCAAACATGCTTTCATACTGCCAACATTCCCAGCCTGTTGAACAAATATGAAGACAGATATAATTTCTTTCTGTCCCTTGACTCATGCGGCCCATTTTGCAACAAGGTGAGACCCTCAGGCTTACAGGACATTTGGGACTGCTTAACATGGAAGCTGCACTTAAAGTAGAGCAACGTATGCCTTCAACTGTAGCTTGCACAAATTATTACGTGGCAAAATTCATTCAATTTCAATGTTTTTGAGGTCAGTCTAGGAATAATCAGCTGATAATCCA
>NW_005187526.1:737072-746133 GCF_000239375.1 Pundamilia nyererei
AACAACCATTTTTGTAGTGCATTTCTCTGAGGCTTTCCCATCCCCTCTGAGGGGGGCAGGTGGCAGCTGCTCTGCCCCCCACCACTTCCCCGCCTCTGACTCTCTGGCAGACAGAGTACGAAGCTCCAGCCCACACTACTGCCTGTAACATTAGTAAAGCTTTGAAGAAAAAGCCATGTGGAGCTCCACACACAGCCCCATGTAATGTTCACACTCTCCTTCCTTCTCTCTTCTATCTGTGCACTCACTTCCTGCAAGGGCTTCGAAAACAGATCCGCCTGTGTTTGCTGCAAAAGAAAGCAACTAGTCTTCAAGAGCCGACCCTGAGCGGGGATCTCCCTCGAAACCCTCCAACATCACCCGGCATTTCTGCACTTAATACATTCCGAAGTTTAGATTGAAAGGTGACAAAAAAAGCACTCTTGACACACACACACAGTGTCATTTGCCACTTCCCTTTTGCACGGGTACGTGTTTTAAGTACACGAAACGAAAGCAAGCCTTGATCCAGCTTTAACTTCACTGCACACTGTTCCAGAAGCAACCGCTGGCTGATAAAGCACACAATACACACACACAAAAGAGAAAACACAGGAAGCTTACCTCACTTTGTAGCAATGTACAAACTGTTCAGCAGTCCATCACCCAGCACTTTCTCTCTAGACTAACTTTGTGGCACTAGCAGCAGCAGCAGCAGCAGGAGGAGGAGGAGGAGGAGGAGGAGGAGGAGAAGCAACAGGCGAGAATAAAAGAAAGCACCAGAGAAAACAAATATGAAGCAAGAACGAGAGAGAGGGGAGGGGGGGAGAACAGTCGAGAGGGGGTAGGAGGAGAAGAGTGCCTGAGAGAGTGAAGCAGAGCTGACGGTGACTGACTCCCAGACTCTCCTAGTCTGAGAAGGTTTATTCAAAGCCCACAAACTAATTGCTTCTCAGACTGCTTGCCTGCCTCCCAGGCCTGACGTCAGCAGTCACATGACCTTGCTGTGGTGTGGAGGGGAAATGAAAAGGGGAGGGCAGACAGCGAGTCACAGAGGGAGAAATAAAGAGACAGAGAAAAAGACACAGGGAGAGAGAGTGCGAGAAGGAGAAGCCGGTGTTGCCTTGGTAACAGGAATTCTGCACCACAATGATTTCAATAGGTCATCTGACACACAAATGCACGCACACGCACACACACGCACACACACACACACACACGCACACACAGATTCTTAGTGTTAAAACACAGACTCACGATGAGCAGTTGGAGCGAAGGAAGAGGTAAGAGAGAAAAGGAGAAGTGGAATAAAAAAGTTTCTGTTTCTCCAAATCTTATTCAAAAATGTGTTACAAAAAAAAATCACCACTTCACCCGCCCGTACAGTGCCTGTCTGTAAAGCTCAAGCTCGAAACCTTCCATATATGTTGCGTTGGCTTCCAGAGGTAACTGTTCACTTCTGTTGTTTATGCTGAAACGTCTAACAATACTCAATTTCTGCAGGACCCCAGTGATCTATTCAAGACGTGACTACTAAAATAAGTGTGTGGAAGTGAATAAATTATTAATATACCCACATAAACTTACCAAGTTTCATTGATTTAGGGAAGAAGAGACAACAACAGCTGAGTTTCAGTTGTGTCTCTGTTTTAATGTCATTATACTGTAAAATTAAGCTGTAGATACAAAAAAAGGAGCAGTATGATTATACCTCCGTGTTTTATTGGAAACACTACATGCACTAGAGTTAATGAGGCACATCAGCCTGATTCTTTCAGGTAGCAGCGTTTGGTTCAAATGTGCCACAAATGTCCTTTTACAGGAAATAACACACTGACACTCAAGTGGTTTTGAGGTGGAGACTTGCAGGAGAAAACTGATGCCACTCACACACGAGGGGTTAATTTTGAATGTTTTAGTCAGCAGCTTGTTAACCAGACATAAGAGCAGGGAAATGGCTCTGTGCAGACATAACAAAATCCATGTGTAAACATGTGTACAGTTCAGTAATTTATGAGTGTGAATATGGAAGACAAAGGCTCTAGGACGGTTCTGGTCCCAGCAAAAAAAACCACAGACTTCATACAGGAAATGGATGTTACTTTGGGTCTGCCAAACTTAGACAAGGTGGAAGTGCCTTAAACCTGCTTTCTTTCTAATGGCCAACAGGAGGTGTATCTTCTGACTCCTGAAACTAGTCCCCCCATCCAAGGCACACGGCTGTTCAAAACATCTGCTTATAGGAGCCAGCCAATCAGAAGTGTTAAATTAAAGGGATGGCAAAGGGAGCTAAAACAGCTTGTTTCAGAAAACGAATGGTCTGAGGGGGTGAAACAAAGCCGTGTACACGATAAATTTGGATTGTTTTGAATTTACTGTAGCTGACAAATAGAAATTTACAGCTAGAATCAAGAAATGACCTAAATAGGACATTTCTGACATAGTGAAGCAGGCTAACAGATTTCACAGATAACAAATCATTACACGATATAAAGAAAGACAAGAACATCCCATTGATATACTTTGGCATGAACTTAAAGGCTTTCTTTCTAAAAACTGCATTTTGTATTTACTTAAGTTATCTTTGACTAATATTAAAATTGTTTGAGGTGTCAAATGTACAAAACAAAGTTATCATGAAGGGGGCAAATACTTTTTGCAGCACTGTAGGTGCAAATATGTTTTTCTTTTTGTACTAGCAATTGTAGCATTAGCATCACATACTCATTTGTTGAAGGGTCATTACACTACCATTTCCAAAATGTTGTTTGCATTGTATTAAGTGTAACTGGGCCAGAGCCCAGTACGAGACAGCGAGACAAAAAAATGGCCAAAGAACCTCCTTGTCCCCCCTCCCTCCCTACACTCATCCAGTCTGTGAGTATGAACAGCTTTGGCATGATAACATCATTTGAATAGCATCTGCTGGCCAGTTGAAAGGAGTGCATTGGGGCCCAGAACAGGGTGGGGATGTGTGGAGGGTGGGGGTGAGGTCAGCCAAGAGAAAAGCACCCTCGGGTTGAACTACTGTGAATAAGGTTATGTATGAATGAGTCAGAGGCACAGAGAAAGAGACTAAAGAAAGAAAAACAGGGTGAAGAGAAGCTACAGAGTGCAAGGAAAAGTCATTCGGAGAGAGAATTTAGAGAGTCTGTCAGGCTGGTAAAGTGACTGAAAGACATATTAGACTAAAGTCTGAGTCCTGGGATTAGTGGGCTGGCTGGTGATGCCTTAAGGTGAATGCAAAGTCTTTCAGAATATGATTTGCCAAAGGAGGTGGGAGAAAATGGTATTTATTATAACCGCTGACGGATGATGATGACTGCTGTGAAGTATTTTTTAACGCAGGAGATAAATAAACATGCTGCAGTAAAATTGTATCATCCAGGATGAAAAATGCATACAGAACCATATAACGGAGTGGCCACTTGAAGCTCGCACTAAAACTAATCAATCCTCAAAAATCTGGATTTCAAATCCAATCAGCATAACACATGGCTTGGGTCTCTATAGCGAAAATAGCCCATCGAAATAACTGGATTATGGGCGTGTGTTATAGGCATCATATGAGTCTGTCCTGTTGTCCGTATTCACAATGTTGTGAAAACTTTTAAAGCATGTTTAAAATAATTACCTAAAAATAATATTGTGCAATTAACAAGAACCTGCGTCCAAGCTCGGGACAATTTGCAGAGATGTGGTGACATAAAACCACATGGATGAGTCTGGGTTTGGCGGTTGCCAGGAGAATGGTACTTAGTTTGACCGCACTGTGACAAGTTTGGTGGCGGGGGATTATGGTGTGGTGTTGTATAGTTGTAGTCGGGCCCCTTAGTTCCAGTGAAAGAAACTCTTAATGCTTCTTAATGCATACCAAGACATTTTGAACACATTCATGCGCTTAACTTTGTGCGAATAGTGTGGAGATGGCCCCTTCCTGTTCTAACATGACTACGCACTATTGCACAAAGCAAGCCCCATAAAGACATGGATGAGCAAGTCTGGTGTGGAAGAACTTGACAGGCCCAAACAGAGTCCTGACCTCAACCTGGTAGAACACCTTTGGGATGAATAAGGGTAGAGACTCCGAGCCAGGCCTCTTGTCCAACATTGGTGTCTGACCTCATAAATGTGCTTCTGGAAGAATGGTCATATATTCCCATAAGCACACTTGTGGAAAGTCTTTCACGTGTTGTTGAAGCTGTTACAGCTGCAAAGGGTGGGCCGAAATCACGTTAAACCCTATGGATTAAGAATGCCATTGCACTTGAGTTCATATGTGTGTGAGGCACATGAGCCAACACTTTTGGCTATATAGTGCATCTATTGTGCTGTATATAGCGCTGTGGAAACACTTTATGTACATATTTCCAGAAAACAGATGCATTACTGTAGACCACCTGGTGTGGCTGCTTTCGAAGCAGAACTTCTACATGCATGCAACCAGTTTCTGGGTATTTGTGTTTGTGCGTGTGGTGTGTATGTTGTGTGTGGATAACAGGCACTAGAGAGAATTCCTTCCTCCTGAAGACTCAGGAAGCAACAGCCTGGGCGGAAGAGAAAACAACAACTCTTTCCAAGGCAAACCCTTCAGAAGTTCTTCCTCTGGAAACGGAAACAGTCCCTGAACACTGTGTCAGTGTTTCAAACACATTTCTAAATAACTCCATTACTGTTTAACTTGAGTTTCTAAAATCAGCTGAAGGCATTAAAATAAACTAAGGTTAGAAACAATGAAAGTTCCTGAATTGGCAAATCAATCAAAACAAGCAGTGCATGAATGCATTCTTATGAGTGGGTTGAAGTTTTGGTGATATTAATATCAGCAGCTGGGCTGGAGGTATTACATAACAACAGCTTATAAAATGGATAATCAGCAGGTCAGCTGAGGAAGGCCCATGACTGTCAACAAGGTTTTGAGTTGTACTGGGGCATTAGTGTTTGATTACGCACTATATTACAGGTCTATTTCTGTGCTACCAATAACAGAGAGAACATTGATTATTGCAGAAAAATCTGTCAGTGCACTTGGTGTCCTGAACATTTGATGTGGTGTGAAATCATTTTAAAACAAAGTTTATAACAAAGGACAACAAAACAGTAAATTTTATTCTGACTGTGGTACTATTTCTGCATTAACCTTTACAGTGAGAAATTGCGATTAAAGCTTGGGATGCACGCAATGTGAGTAGTAGCGATCCAATAGCATAAAGACAGAGACCTATGGCTGCAAAATGGCCCATTTTATAATTAAAATATACCAGTAATATTAATAAAATCATTAGAGAGCGTTTAGCAAGAAGGTTCCGGGACACTCTGCAATCTAGCTGGCAGTTAAGAACATTATCTACTAACCATATATAACAATGGGCTGGCATTGAGGACAGGGTGTAAACGCTGTCAAACAGAACTTGGAGCAGAAAAAAAAAGAAAAGATTTTGCTTGATAAGAATTACTTTCACATATCCTGATATGAACTTTGCCCTTGTTTAAAATTAACATTCAATATTATGATCTCACATTTGTACGACATGAAATAAGGAAAATATTATTGTTTTCTTTTAGGATTTCTTGTGAAATTCTAGCATAGGGGTAAATAAATGCTGATTTCTCATGAACTGTTGCTCCATCCTTATCAAGAATTGCTTGGAACAGCATGAAGCATTTCTGTCACTGCATGTCAGATACTGTTAATTGGGATTACAGATAATGTGGCATTGCACAATTGCAAGTCTTGCATTTCTGTGCAAGTTCCAACTGCAACACACACGTATGGGAATCAGCAGAAACCTGGCTGGCAGAGAGGGAAGTGAAATCATCTCCCACACACCATATGGTTATGAATGTAACAATGCACTGTCCTAAGAGGAGACAGAAGACATCCACATGCCCACCACCAACCATATAAATGTGCAGTCATGCAGAAAATCCCATTGGGAAAAATAACCTGTAAAAAAATGAAAAGAAACCTGCAAGGAGGTCACTTGACTGCAAATCCTCCTTCACCCTATAGCAGTTGGAGTCAGGGAGTCTGGCATATAAAGTATATACACAAAGCTGTTCTTATAGCTTTCCATTATTGCCATACGCTCAATTCACAAATCTCACTACACTCAGTAGAACCACTAATCAAAAGCAAATCTCTTCCTTGTGTGTTATGCAACTGCAACACAAGGGGAGGGCAGACTGATGCGCCTCGCTGAACAGGCTAATCCAACATATCACACTGTTTGCCAAAGCACATGACGACAGCATCTCAGAGGTCTGTGTAGTGCAACAAAACACATACGGTAATGCATATTCATTTAATATAAAACATCAGTTGAAGGAGAAAATGATTTGTGCACAAAGTTAAAAAGAACTTGAAAGAGATAAAAACATAAATACATGTCTTTGAGATTGATTAGCTGCAACATTGAAATGATTCATCGCATTAAAGCTGTTATTTCTTTTGCAGACGTTGTTTATATGATGACAGGTATCGGACTGGGAGCAGACCCTACATGTGGACACTGACAGTCAGACAGTAGAATACAGTGAACAAGTGAGTACATACAGATGATAACACACAGGAAAAAGGCAAACTGGGAATAGAGCAGTGTCACTAGGCAACAAATGAAAGTAGTTATAGCCATGCTAGCTGCTGTGTGAGCCTGCGTTTGGGCACAATTCAGCTAAACTGTAACATTAACATTACTATGAGGAGCTGGGTGTTAAGAACAACATGTCACCCTTTCATTTGTAATTTCCACGAATGAGACATTGGGAGCAATGGACGTTTCAACAAATTGTTATCAGAGTGGCTATAAATGTATCAGGAAATGTAGACAGAAAAATGTTACAATTAATAGGTCTTATTTTGCTCATTTCAGATGTCACTAAGTAATAAACTACTACAAATACACAAACGTATTAACTAATTTAGGCTAATCAAGTAAATAAATGGGTGGTATCACATGGAAATACTGTATCAGTAATCACAGCCAGAGTAAGGTTATAATTCTCTTTTCTTTCCATTCTGTAGAAACTATGAAAATATGGCAACCAACCAAATGAGAACTGAAACGTTCAACAGCTTAAACTGCATGTCAATCATTCATCTGATCCAATAGACAACAGTGAGAGTACTAACTAAAGAGAGATAATATGATTTTATCATCTTTGGTCAGTTGCAGATTTGGCACAGTTCCCTGTGGTCTGCATGGAAGACATCGACTTGTCTGCAAACACTAGCCAACCATTTGCTAAGCAGTTGCGAAACTGTTTGATGGAAACTAGAAACTGAGACAGCTGGGCTTCAAACTAAAAGTTGTGCAATACCACTGAAACCAACATCTTTTAACATCTGCAACTTTTACTTTGAAGGTGAACTGTCTCCGTTTCTGGTTTACACTGCACTTTCTCAAGTTTCCACTTGGTTAGCAATCTGCAAGCAACCACAGAAATTCATCCAGTTATAGCCAGCAACTATTCGCAAACTGGTCCGAGAATACGTATCTGTAACAAACCCACAGCAGACCCGGGTGCACGTTCATGCTTTCAAGCATCTCTTTATTAGAACTCAAGGTTGCCATTCACAACACACATAGAGCTGCAGCTCTGCCGCTGCCAGCTCAACATAACACACAACCAACAACAACAAACACAGGACCCAGTACAATATTTAAATCAGTGGGGCATGATTGTGGATGCCGTGCAGGAAGTCATGCCCCGCCACAGTATCTTTCCCTAGTGACTGGAGGTTGCCAATCAGCTTCCTGCCCCAAGTGACTAAAGCCTAACTAGAGCACTTGTGGCTCCTAGAGTTTCCAGAAGTTGAATGGGAGGCAGACCCTTCAGCTATGGGGCTCCCCTGCAGTGGAACTAGCTCTTGTGTTCACACAACAGACTCTAATTTGAGCTGAAGCAGAAAAATGACTGTACTTCTCTCCTCATATTCATTAATCATATTAATTGTGTATGAGTCAAATGTGTCTATATTTCCTCACAGTCCAGAGAGATGAGAAGATTGTTACTTACAGAATGGATTTATTTAATTCTATTTATAGCTAAAGAGGTGGGCTGTGAAGAAATGGGAAATTTTCAGTGAAAGAAAGGTTTGTTATACAATCGGCAAAGTGTCTCAAGAGTTACTCAATAGCATTACAACCCACTCTTTCCTAAATGATTCAGAAGGCTGAAGACAAGACTGATGACCAGTCTGTCCCATCCCATTGTTTTTTATGGCAGATGGCAGGCTGGATGCAGAGAAAGGATTAAGCAGAGCCCACTGTCTCAGTCTCTCTCTTATCAGAACACAGCAGGTTGGGAGCCAGAAGCAAGAAAAAGCAACATCACCACCTCCCCTATGAGTCACTCACTGGTCCCCTGCTCACTATTACTTAGAGCCAGCACGAACACAATGAATACATATGTAAAGACCCAGCATACAAACACTCCCACAACTGCAACAGTCTTACAGAAATAGAGCCGCTGGGTTCACATACTGATGACTGCCTGCTGGGGAGAAGGGAACAGATAGATGCAGCTCTCCAATCAAATGTCAGACTTGATCAAATTCAAGAAGGAAGCTCAAAGCAGCAGAAGATATTTTGGCATTTTGATTTCTATTCACCCAGAACTTCCAGTGAGTCACGCAGAATTTTTTTTCCCAACTTTGGACAAACACAAAAAGGTTGATGAAAAATAGCTAACACTGTAAACAGACTGATTGCACTGCAGCGTGCACAGAGTGTTATCCACTTTCCCATTTAATTCTCACATGTGCGTATCTAAACTTTCAATTTAGATACACAAAAAGAGTTCACATGGCTTTCCTGCCCAAAACAGCTAACTGTGATTGCTTCCATTGATAAAATATTATCTGTAAACTGAAATCAAAATTCAGTGACACCCCACCTCCCCTTTTAGATTTTAGATTAGCAGAAGCGGAAGAGGTTCCACTGACTCCAAGTGACCTCAAGCATGAGTGGGAGAGGCGCAGTTGCTGGCTGTCCTTGACTTTGCAGTAGACCTCTTATATGGACAAGCTGCAGCTGTCTGTAACTGTGAGAGACATGTCTCTGTCTGTCTGTCTGTCTGT
>NW_005187526.1:746153-770827 GCF_000239375.1 Pundamilia nyererei
GTGTGTGTGTGTGTGTGTGTGTGTGTGTGTGTGTGTGTGTGTGTGTGTGTGTGTGTGTGTGTGTGTGGGTGTGTGGCTAACAACTAAGACTGAACATGTGTGGATCAAAGACCAAAGGATGCTCGGTCCATTTATCTCTTTTAATGTTAGTAACATAAAACACACACACATGCACATATTTGTCCGTGTCTTATGAGTAACTGTGTGTATGTGTAGTCACACATACACACTGTAACGGCCCTTGTTCAGAGGGAGATCTGGGGGCCTGGGAACTGTGTCAAAATCACACTGGGCTTCCTCTGGCTCATCTTGGAGTCATGGGAATCAACACTGACTAAAAACAACAGGGCTCATGCATGCCGCAGAGTGACAACTCCACATTTCACCAATTCAGACTGGACACAGCAAACCATCTTCACAAGGAAACGGAAAGAGAAATCTCTTCTTTATAATGATGTAGCTCATTTCAACAAGTGTTAGTACTGGAACATTTATATATTTTGTGGGTATCTGTGTCAATGTTCCCAGAAAGAAAAGAAAAAACCACACACACTAGGTTACTTCTACTCCCAACTGAGAATACCTGCTGCAGTTTCACATTAAAAGCTTTCAATATGGTCAAACACAAGATGACTTGTGTACCAAAGTACTCACAGAAAATACTATGTGGTAATCATAGCCTGTATAAAAGACAGACATGTCTTAAACCTGAAGTCTTTGAAGTGGTTAGCAGATGGGCGACTCCCTTGAATGTAGAAAAACTTGCTGTATTCCTCATTTTCACAATCAGATCCACCCCTCGCTTGTCACAACAGGTTTAAAAACACCTAAATCGTGATGATGAAAATGCCGGTGGCTATGTCTCTAAATTATGTACAGTCTATGGTATTTTCACTTAGCTTTTTCAGTTACACTGCTTTCACTATGGCCTTTTGACCCAAGTCAACAGGGCTTGATAAAAAAATGATCAGGGTTACACCTAGAATTATGTTCCTGGCCTGTGACCCGTAGAATCAAAATGATCAGATCTTATTTTAAAAGACTGAAAGCGCCGCAAACTGCCACTACTATCAGCACTACTTTGAAAACTGAACAATAGATTGCTCAGTAATTATGAAAACTTTTGTTTTTTTTAAAAACAGAAACCTCACTGAAGCATTAAGTTTAATAAAGCTTAATCGGCTTAGTGTGCCACGGTGTTCTTTGCCTGTTATAAAAATCTATATTTGCAGGGTTGAAATGCAGAGAAAAGGTTGGTACAAACACGAGTGAGCAATGTGTTCCTCCTGATTACCCCACAGGTTCACAGTGTACCCTGGTTTGCTTTATCACTCTTTCATGTTGGAGGTGTGATAATATTAATGTGGAAAGAAACCAGTGGCTACTGTTTTGTTTTTTTGTGCTAACCTTTAGTGTCTTCTTCTGAGCGTACAGGGTAACGTCTTGATTTTAGAGCACAGGCTTGGTCAGATCTGCAAAAAAACAGGGAAAATAGTTAAACAAAACTAAGAGTCATCAGAAGCCTATTAGCCCACCACGACACCCATTCATTAATATGATTTATTATCTGTACACCAACACTATCGTACAATCTTCTTGTGAAAATAAGGTTTTCATGTGAGTGCACATAGCTAGGTGAAAACCAAGTGCATCCCATGATTCAGCAGCTTGTAGCTTCAATAACTCAAAGTAATCTTTAGTAGGACTCTGTCAGTCTCACACTGTTGTGAAGAAATTCAGGCCCACTTTTCTTGCTTTAGTTGAGGTTTGCAGGCGCTTGTTTATGCACAGAGCTCCCGTTTTCTGGGGGGAAAATCTAATATAACTACTGTACATTTCAGAAGGAAATAGTCAAATTAACTTGAAATTATTGGAATTAAGCTTGGTCACTAGGTCTGATATATTTAGAAGAAAAAAACTGGAAGAATACCAAAGCTGAAATCTTATTTTTGAACAGCAAATCCTTCTAAATCTAAAAGTAAGGACAGGCCCAGCTGTGTGCTGATTACTTGAAAGCTGATCAACAATCTATCTGTCTAAACTGTCATTAAGCCTCCAGATTATTAAAAGAAAAATGAGAAAAGAATAGAAATTATCCTTTTTTTAAGACGTCAAAGACTGTCTGAGTACAACGTGCAATGAGGAGTGAATGGAGACTGAAAAAAATGACAATGCAGGACTTCGGTTCATTATTGTCCTTTTTACCACAGAGATGAGCCATCTTATAATAACTACCCTTCAATTCCAGGCATCGTTTTTGGACACCGAGCTGCATGACCTTCTCTTTGCAAGCGCAAAGTGTTTGTCTCAGCTTCAACAATGAGAGCTGATGCCATTAAAGCTTTTTCCTGTTGGGCGGCTGCAGGGGAAAGTGTGAGGAAAGCTACCTTCCGTGTTGCAGCGGCTGAGGGAACAGAACAGCTCCTGAGGTTCCTGTCCTCTCTCCCCAGGCTTTCTCAAACAACACAATTTTGGCACAGCACAGTGTGGTAGCCACAAACTCTGCAGGCAAACTGACAACTCTGCATGTGTGTGAGAGGGTGTTTGTGTGTCAGTGGAAGCAAAAGAGCATATTCATCATTACACAACAAAGGAAGAATTTTTCCTTTTTCTTTTTTTTACGCAGACGCACAGATTCGCTCCCTTTCTTTTCTCACATATAGCCAGAACACTAGCGCTTTGCATTACCTTATGAATTATGGAAAAATAAATTGTTTTTATTGTCAGTCATGTAGAAATGTTGAAACAGTATAACTGAATCTCCATGACTTGCTGAGCATTAGCTGTGTGTTTGCAGAGCAGCAGCAGCATGAGCCAACTATCTGTATCTACACAGGAAACATTATTGAGCTGCAGGTCACCTGTGTTTTGGCAGAGCTCAGAGCCCAGTACACAGTCACTGTAGCTACATGGCAACCGAATAGCAGAAAGTCTGGTTCACCAAATGACATGTATAAAATATAAAGCTATATCGGCTGCTTTTGAGGCTTTATTTTACAAAATAATGAGAAGTAAAATCTCACAATATGAAACTATGATGATAAGGTGCTCATAATGACAACAGTACTGCAAAACATCTATTCTGTGATACCTGATACAGTGCATTATTGGCGGTGGTGATGATGAGTGTGTGTGTTCTATAAATCTAGAATAAATCTTTCTCGAAAATAAATGTTTTAAAACCTAATCTATCAGTGTGTAAAGTCTCACTGCTTAACGCCAGTAAACTGCAGATTGCACTCAACTGAATTATTACTGATACAAGTTGATGATTCAGTGAATATCACTTCCGTCTGATGACAGTAATATGAGTGAGTTGTTGAGCATATCCTGAATATTTCTGTTGCCACGCGCTACTGTTTGTACCACTGTTAGCTGCTGTTAGCCAGAGTTAGCTGCTGTTAGCCGGAGTTAGTGAAGCTTTCTTTGAAGGGGATCTAACGTTGTTGGAATCTGACACTTAACAAATAAACTCTGATACGATGTGAAAATTTAAACAAACTATTTATCAAAGGAAAAGTTATTTTTAGGATACTCAAACCTAACATTAGCTGGTGTAACGTTAGCTAATTAGCTATTGTAACTGCCAACTAGCTGTTGCTATTGTTGGCTCGTTGTCAGTTGTCTGGAGATGATAGAGTTTCATGTCTAATCTGCTGAGAATAAGTAATGAGCCTGTTAATGCAGGTTTTTGTGTTTTAGAGCCTTGACCTTGGTTTAGGAGAAGAGGTCTGAATGTTTTTTAGCTTTAAGTGTGACATACTAATGCTGATTTTTTCAATTCAAATTTTCTTTGTAAGACCTAAAACTGACATCATATTCAAAAAAATGAATCTTTATTCAATGCAAAATGTTTGTTACATTTTATAATTTCCCCCAAAACTACATGAAGTTACATCATCTTCTCACTTTTTCCATCTGCTGCCCTCAGGGAGAAGGTACAGGTCTATACAGGCCAGAACATCCAGACTGGCCAACAGCCTGTATCCACAGGCTGTGAGGCTCCTGAACTCTCTGCCCCCCTCTCACGGACAATAACCATATCCAACTTCTTAATAGCAATGAACTGGTCTGTATTGGTGCATCATATCTTTATTCTCTTCCCCCTCCTGCCCCCCCCTTCTTTCTTAAATAGATAACTATCATATCTGATATCATATCTCACAGTACAATAATATTGAATGGGTGCATTGTTGTATTTTGTCATGTTTCTCAGGTCTTTGTCTGAATTTCTACGAACATTATTGCTAAGGATTGTCTTATTGCATTGGAGTCACACTGGGTTAAATATGTACACTTGGGTTTTAAGGGGTATTTATTATTTTCTTCTTTTTTTGGGTTGTATGGAAGCCCCAAACGCAATTTCATTGTTCTTGACAATGACAATAAATAAATACTACTACTACTACCACTTAAACAACTGAAATGAGGCCCGCTGTTGGCTTGTGGGATGATCTGATATCCTCGTGTTGGTGTTGTTCCCAGACCATCATGAAAATGTTGTTCCAGGTTCAACATTGCAAGTGACCAATCACATTGTTGTGACGTTATTCTTTTGCGCACCAAGCCATTCGTGAATTTATGAAATTCCAATGTTGCAAGGACAATATCAATTCTGCTTACTGTTTATTAAAGGGTTACGGTTAGGGTTAGGGTCAGGGTCCGTTGATCGGCGGACAGAGGCGGTTTCACGCAGCTTTAGAACAGTTTTTTGTTTTACGCCGCTTTTTCCCGAAGTCGCAAAAGTATGACATCACAACATTCTGATTGGTCACTTGCAATGTTGATCCTGGAACAACATTTAGTATGATGATCTGGGAACAACACCAACACGAGGATATCAGATCAACCTTGGCTTGTGTTCATTTGAGAGTGTTGGATAGCTTTAGCTGATTTGTCTTATTTAGCTTTGTAAACATGTCTGCGTTCAGCTAGGTAAAAGTGATTTAAGTGTCTGATTTGGTTTGTTGTTATTAATGTCTTCGCCTGTTGCTGTCAGTGTGTGCGGAACTATGTGCCTGCACCACTGTGTTTATGTTGTGTATGCATGAAATGTACTGCATCATAACTGGACATATCGGAGGCTGACCTGTTGGTCATAATTGGATATAGCTGATAATACTTGAAGTTTGCAGATTCTGGCTCATAATGGTAATATAAAAGATTGTAATCCTAATTCTAAAAAAGTTATCACATTATATAAAACTGAGAATTTGTTTTTGCAAATCCTTACATGGTGTTTTCACATGTTTAAACATTTTTTGGAATTGGGTTATGTGTGCCGTTATCTATTTTAGAAATGCTTTCAGTAAATGTATATTATTTTCCCCTGCTGCCCCTGCAAACAACTTACTTAACTTCTATTCACGTGTTCCTAATGCATAGGGACCAAAACAAAATACGTTGCCACCAGTATATATGAGTAAGAAGCAGCCAACACAATATACTGCAATATTAATACTTTATCCAAATTATAATGGGGGGAATATCTGCACCGAATTAAGATAAATCTGATCCCTCACTTGGCAATAATAGGGATTGTGACAGGAAATAAAAGTGAGATTAATGAGAAAATAAAATAATAATTATCGTTCAGTGATGATGATGGCGCAGTATCATTGCTCTACGCTGTGGGAAGAGTCGAGTGAAAGGGCCTCCGTAACAGCTCCAACTGTAACTCCAAACATGAAGTGTTGCTGCAGTGTCTTTCCCAGAATAGTTATTCAGTGGGAAGGATTTGCAGTTTGGAAGACAAATAAAGACATAGCACATCATGTGATAACACTTTTTAGTGTTGGGTAATAATATTAGGGAGCTTCTCGATAAACATCTCAAAATAGACTTGCTGATGTCAGAGAAAACATTTCTCTGATCTTTTCTGTGAAAAAAGAGACGCATAATGTAATAATATAACTTTATCACATCACCTTCCAACCAAACAGTAAGCAGGGAGAGAAAAGAGAAATAAAGATCTGAGAACACATTTGTATACAGATAACAGTCAATCCATCAAAACACATTCCCATAACAGTTCCTTCAATCCACCGACGTCTTTGAATCATGTGGCATTATTTGCCCTGGCTTTGTGAGCTCTGGTTTGGCTCAGAGCAATGTTAATAGGCCTATGAGTGAAAGCAGAACCACCAGTGTTTACGCACACTCACGTTCTCACTCTTGCTTGACCGCTCTCTTGCACACACAAACATATGTAGCACGTAGCTGTCCAGGGCTTGAGCATATTTCACACACCATTTGTGACTAAAACAAACATTAATGACCTGGTAGTTGGCCTGTCTGATGTCCGTATATGGAATGTAACTTCTGGCTCAATAACAAAGTTAGTCAGGGAAAAAGAGGAAAGCGCTGAAACAAAACTAATAATAGCATGAAAAATCCATGACGAAGGCCAGTTTTGGTTTTCAGGAGATGGTATTCAATGCCATTACATCATCACGCAGCCATTTAAGCAGGCTAATACGAGCTCACCGTAATGGGCCATTAACCGTTATAGATAGCAGTGTGGCTTTCTAATTTCATCCATTTTGGGTTTTGTGAAGTTGTTTTTTCTTTTTTCCAGTTTCTAAAAGCCTGTGATGGAGTGGCTTTTAGAACCCCCCACCCAACACACACACACACACACACACACTGTGTTTTCATATCTTTGTGGGGACATCTAATTGACATAATGCTTTAACTAGTCGCTTACCCTATGGAAAATGAATGAATAATCCTAACCCTTAGCCTGAACCTAACCGTTACCCTGACACTATAATCACATTTTGAGTTTGAAAAATGCTTTCAAACTCGTGGGGACTGGGATTTGTCCCCATAAGGTCTGTTGGTCCCCACAAATACAATAAACGTCCAATTTTTGGTCCCCACAAAGATATGTAAACACGAACACACACACACCTGCAGGTGCATGCTTTCCATCTGGAAAGTCATGAAAAGGAGGCACAAAAGAAGTAAAATAATTTAGATACAGACACACACACACACATAAGTGTGGGGAGCTAAGGTTGTCTTTGAACAAAATGTGACAACCGCAAGACCTCAGCCTTTCTCTGGTACCATGGCAACATGTTCTATGCATTTGGTAGGTGAGGGAAAGGAGCAGATTCAGGTGTAATCAGTACAACAGTCATAGGGATCAGCCACTGAAATCTCCTCTGTGTGTGTATTCAAATCAAATTCGAGCAATCGTGTTTAATGAACAGAAAGACTACGTTGCAAGGAATTTACATTTTATTAGCAGCAAGCATCCTCCCGAGCTCTATTTTTCTAATATATCTGTGAGGATAAAGCATTCTTATAAATGACCAAACATCACTGACAGCTGAACAAGAAAAGCATGTAATTGAACTTATGCATGTTTATCTGACCTGCTTTGCTTCATTTTAATGTGGTGAAGCTGAGCTCATGCTGTTTGTGCTTTTGCGCTGCGGCAGGCTGTGGTTGTGGTTTGATGGGCACAGGGATCCCAGCCATATTGAAATCAGGCAGTGAGTGGTGCACTTTATGAAAATCAATTACAAATTGCTGGCCCCAAAGCAAATCCATAGTGCAGATGAGATGGCATATGGGACACTGTTCTGGATAGATTTCTCATAGTGTTGTATTAAGGGACATGACTTGCATTTTCTGTCTCTAAAACCTTCTGTAATGATCCGTTGTACTCATTCTGAATGACAAACTTCAAATTAAACGTTTACCTTTTGTGCTTTGTCTTCAAATCTTTAAATTATCCTACCTACACAAGCAGGCGTCATGCACAGGCTGGCCCTGCACCCCAACAGTGGTGGGTACACAACATGATGCAAGTGTGCTAAACAGGAATAACCCTGCGTAGCAAACAAGATTTTAAGGACTGAATGTAAAATAAAAAATAAAATGGCATTTAAACTACATAATGCAGAGAAAGACGTAACAATGTATTGCTAATCTCCTAGGACACCAGCCCGGGCAGTGTGGGTGTCTGGACGAGACACGCTTGCTTGCTCATTCGCTCATCTGCTCAATAAAACTGGGCTGCGGCTGCAACGTGTTGTCTCCCTACCATATTTGATGTGGTACACTCCCACATGTAACCCCCTCCTCTTATTCACTCTTCCTCTCACCCTCCCATACTCGCAGCAGACCGGCTGTCATGATTTGCAGCCCACTCGTGAACGTTTACCTCATATAACTGTCGCTCCGGCAATCTTTCATCCTACTTCTCCTCTGCTGAATGCTGGGTGGCAAACTGGAGCATTATATAAAGAGAATGTGGGCTACACATGTGTGTGGATGTGTGGTTTATTCACCTGTACTAGTTACAAAACTTTCTAAAATTCATTTTAGGGTAATTAGAAATAATAAAAATAATACTGCTGAGTTCTGACCTTTTGTTTTTTGTGTGGTTCAGTTTTCCTCCAGTAGTTTTTCACAAGATTTCCTTAAGTGTTACTATGCCTACTTAAGCATCATTCAACCATTAGACAACCTCACAAACACAGGCAAACTAAGCAAAATGAAAAAAATATTTCACTCAATTAGGTGCTATTTTATTTTGTTCATACACCGCCAAATCACAACAGTCACCGCAAGGTGCTTTATATTGTAATTTACAGACCCTACAATAATAGAGAGAAAGCCTCAATAATGACACAACCGCACACGAACAAGCACTTGGTGACAGTAGAAAGGAAAAACTCCCTTTTAACAGGAAGAAACCTCCAGCAGAACCAGGCTCAGGGCGGCATAGCCATCAGCTGTGACCAGCTGAGGGGAGGAAGCCAGGACAATGACACACCAGTTCCCTTTAAATGTCTTTATTTCAGAAGACAGTTTTTGATTGTAGCACATGTGTGCATTAGAAAATGGAACATAATCTCATTCTCTATAGTCCACTATAGTCGCTACAAATCCCTCTAACTATAAGGCACATACCCTGATCTTCACACTTGTCTGCCAGTGACAGGCCTTCCAGCCACCACAGCACTCTCGATGGTGGGAAAGCCCTGCACTAATTCAGGGCATGCCCATTGACTCCTGGCCAGTCAGAGTGTGAAGCTAAAGCCTGTCAGTGAGGCTCAGCAAGTCCTCTCAGTGATGCCATCACTTCTGACAATGTGCCTGGCCTCAGCACTGCGCTGTAACTTTGTGGCTGCTAAAGTGTTACAGTAGCACGTACAGTTTTTATCAGTTCAGCTGTCAGTAACTGCCTGACTCTTATCTTGCTTTTTAGCATCACCAGTGTGGATGCCTGTCAATGGTCTTGGTTTAGCTTTGTGTAGTTTCACCTATGTAATATTCAGTGCTTCCTACATACACCTTACTTAGGCAGGTCATAGACGTAGAGTCGGCTCAAACGCTCAAAAGTTTGGTTATACTTTACGAGAACGGATGACAACAGGGCAACTTGCAAACTTGCAAAGTAGATATTTAATTTAAGGGAGGAAACACTACGAATATGCAAAAGCATTTGCTCACAAAACACGTAAGTAAGTAAGTAAGTAAAACTTTATTTATATAGCACCTTTCAAGATAAAAATCACAAAGTGCTTCACAGAAGCTAAAACCTAAACTTAAATGAATGTCGTGTTTTTAACTCCGCTCCGGACTCGTGAATCTCAACCCAGCAGCAGCGGTAACGTTTGCACGTCCTCTCCCGTTAATGCGGCAGGTAAATAATCAACTAACAGTGCATATTATGTCAGCGCGATCTGCCTTATTACAAAACCTGCCATTACTGTGCGTTTAGGTGACCATGATGAGAGAGACAGACTCTGGCTGGTGCTCGCTGGCAGTTCTCACTGCAGTCTACCGGTAGCATCTCCTTTCAGGCCAGGATAGACGA
Organism: Pundamilia nyererei; assembly: GCF_000239375.1. Classification (NCBI taxonomy): domain Eukaryota; kingdom Metazoa; phylum Chordata; class Actinopteri; order Cichliformes; family Cichlidae; genus Pundamilia; species Pundamilia nyererei. The sequence continues at coordinate 755,992 of NW_005187526.1, forward strand.
ATGTCACCGCGCAGTGACTAAGTTTGTGGTCAAAGGCTTGCACCCATTTGCCACAGCAGATGGTAAGTGAATGTGTTTAATTGTAGGCAGGAACATTACTGGATATTCTTGTGTAATTGCTACAGAATAAGTTATGTTATACTTTGTTATTGCTACAGAAGAATATTTATTTTATTATTTTACATTTACAATTTTTTTTCCTGGGGACCCTGTGACACCCCATGAAGAGCCGTAGGCTGGATCTCATAAGATCTCACTGTTGGGTTTGTAAGGCCATGTTACTCCTAAATTTCTATCTCGTTCAAAGAGAAGATATAAAACAAAGTTCTAAGCTAATCGACCTTAGTGCATATCCTCATACCTCCACTCGCCATACAATTAAATTAACAGTTATTTGTGTCTGCCAAGAGGATTAAACTGTAAAGTGCTATGTCATGTCGTAAAGGGAAACGGTCTCCCTCTGCCCCACTTTAATACAACAGTCTGAAATCAGCATATACACTTACAGTAAGTATGTTTGAGAGACTGCAGCTCTATTATAGTAAACCATTTCACACTCTCAATTTCACTAAAATCTATTATTACGTTTAATGCCAACAGTGCGTATGATCTAACACAACAGACAGGCACTCAGCGCAGCGCCGCGATGACTCACAGGTCAGAGATCCGCATCGAACCAATTGGGAGGCCAGGTGTCAGCGCTGTCATCTCTGACACACAAAATTACTCTGTGACACGCACGAGAGAGAGACGTCGGGCGCCTTTCATTCTCGTAACCTCTCGAAACATAAAAGGCTGCTTTAACTGCTTTCTGTAACATGGCAACAGATGCGTTTTCACGTCAAAATCTTAAGATGATGTGAACTCCTGTACCCAAACGCTTAATTGTGTCCATTAGAGTGGTGGTTTGATTATCTGACACAAATCAAGACCTCAGTGGATGAAGGACTCCAGGATCCTTTAATGAAACTCGTTTCATTACGTTTGTCATCCAGTTCCTGTTTCTATATTGGTGTACTTCTACATGAATGTCACAGTGTTACCATACATGGGTACGTTTTGGTATTCATTCACAAACATCAGCACTCGGTTCACTGTGAGCAACACCTAGTTTCCATGTTGTGCTATGTATGCAAAGCATAAGACTGCGTGGTATTAAATAATTAGAATAAATCACCGAGCTGTTTTCTGTGCTTCATTTCAGCTGTTAACAGATTTAATTCATCTGCCTCATGCACATCTTTATTTGCAGGGAATGGCAAAGATAAAGATGGATTTATTATTGTTTTTACTGTTACAACAATCTTCATGCCACAGTGAAAAACAGAAGCAGATCCATTCAGCCTGTGATGACACAGGGGCTGTAATAAAAAAAGTCTGGCTTGCATGGTGAGGCAGTAACATCAGTCAAAGATCTCTCAGAGGGTTCTTGTAAAATTAGGTTTCGGTTTGCATCACACTGCCATCTCTGTGAGTTACTGCAGCTAGAAATCTAAATGTGACATCCTAAATACGAAGAACAGGAACAACAGAGTTTTTTTTAAAGTATTAATCAAACACTAGACTCCACCTGTGAACGCATGGGTAGGGTGCTGGGCGCAGAGCTTCACCTGACACCAGCGGACGGCACATCATGTTCTCACTTGTCACCACCGCGTCTGTGCGAACCATAAAGCAGAGTCGGAATGATCAAGTTTGATCTCAGCCGCACTCATGTGGAGCAGAGCGCAGCCACAGGAGAACAACTGCAGAGCTCTGTGTGAAGAGGGGAGAACTTGGATGCTGGGATATTGTGTGCAGGTGCTGTGCTGCTTCAAGCATATTTGATGAAGCATGTGTCTTGACATTTCTTCTTCACGGGACATCGTGGATACACTGTTTTAGCTTCAGTCTTTAGGTTTCTTGGCATGTGACTGCAGTGATCTGGGTTGTAAATCAGCGAATTGCATAATACTGCACTCAAAAGTGTTCCAGCCCTTGTGATCTCAATATTTATAAATGAGCTTCCCGCCTGTAATTTGACCTGTTTACATCCTGACAGCAATATTGAGCTCAGTGAGCTGCAGTGTAGCTGCATCCTTGGTTTAAATGAGGAATGCCAACAATCCTAGCTATCCCTCCTGGGAAAACCGAAGGACAAGCGCAGACATTGTTTCCCACACTGTGCTCATCATGTTAGAGAAAACGAGCCAAAGAAAATCAAACGACCAGCTCACAAGTGTTACCATGCTGTCATAGCTGGCTGGATTTCTACATGTCAGTTGCCCATCACAGAGAGCATGTCTACTCTTCTCATCCTGCATGCTACATACATATTTTTTTTATTTCTAGTAATGTGTATATGATTTTAATTTGTGTATGATCAACTGCCAAATACAAAAAATACATCACATATATTTTTTACTGTATCTTAAAAATAAAAATGACAAGTAAGAGGGGGAAGGAACAGCTAACGAGAGGTTCCAACTCAGACACCACTGATAATGAAAGTGCAAGCAGGGAGTGACTAGGCAGCTAACAATGAAGTGCAGTACATGCAACCGAATTGGCACAATGGGAATGCTAAGTTGCTGTGTGTACAGACAATGTTGCCTATACACTGTAAGTTGCACTAAAGTTATTACAAGGCACCAGCATGTTGGGTCATGAATTAATATTGTACAAAAAAGTGTCTGTGGCCCAACCATGAGCTGCTACAACCAACTAAAAGCGCTGTTAAGACTATTGCTGGTGGAAAAGTTAGTCTAGGGCTCCATTGCCTTTTGTTTTGATATTCATCATCTTTTAACAGCCTTTGGGTTTACAGGGTGCTTTCGTCTCATGAACTTTCTGTTAGAGTGCAAACACTTAACAGAAATTCATACCAACACCCAGTAAACCTAGCATGGGAAATAGGTTACACTGCATGCTCTGAGACCACACTGTCAACCACGATGCTGCTCAACGGTTTTCTACTAACAGACGCGAGCTGTCACTATATGAAAGTACAATAAAACAATAGGATATAGATGTATATAGATCTTTGCCTGTCCACATCTTATTCAATAAGCAGATCCTATCAATGCTTGAACATCTGGTTGGGGTAGGAGCCTGTCGATGAGGGTCTACTATTCTTTCTCCTTATGAAGCTGGAGCCTCTTTAACTGATACTATAAATAATGAGGTTTTGCCAGCTTTAAAAAAAGACATTGTTGGAAAAAGGAGCTGCCTGAATCACTGCTCAGTTACACACAAGCACAGCAAACTTAATGCGGTTCTGAAAAATAATATGAAATAATATATCCCTAACTGAAGCTCCATTCAAAATTTACCAGTGAACTTTCTGCTTCGACATGTTTTCATTTGTAAATCACTCAAACATGGATGATTGGCCTTTAAGGACACTCCAGGCAACCAAGAGGTGTGGGCATGACTTTCTACAAACCCAATTTAAGGAAACGGGTGTTTGATATGCTTATAATGTCAGAATACAGCTGCACAGCACACTATTTTCATATTATTTCACTAGAAATATATAGAATTACTAAAGCAAATCAATTCACAACAACGTTGGCTGCGGTATTTAATTCAATGACCTGGACAGAGGAGCATCACTGTGGATCTGCTGTGGCAGGAAGCTTTGAACAGCAGTCCACCTGCTCGCTTTGACAGTGGTCAGTTTTCAGTCAACCCTACTATCAGGGAACTGTGATCACATCTCTGCAAGAGCACTGTAAAGTTATAACAAAAACTATCATGTTGTCTCATTATGTTTCTTGCAACATTTCTCTCTTATGTAGCCCACCTACCCATTTAAAAAACAAATGCAATACCACAGCTATAAGCAGAGCGTGTGGTACAGTGCTTGTGTCCCTTTCACTACACAGAGCGAAGGACTTTGGTATGCAACCCACTGAGATGAGTTTGTATGCAGTCCTCCAAAAAACCCCAACAATATGCAGCCAAGCGTAGACGATGTTGTGCGAAGGTCAAACGCCGATTGGCTGAAAAGTTGTCTAGAACAGGAAAGAGACACCTCCTTCACCACAAAGGGAAACAGGTGTGAAAAAATAATGAACGATCAAAATAGCAGCGTGAGAAGAACAGTGCTGCAGCAGACTGTTTGAATTGTTTCTAGCAAATCTTTTTTACAACACATATATAAAAGCAACACTACAACCATTAACTTGGTAAGATAAGTGTGGCATTGAGTCTTAGTTGGTTTTCTAGTAAAGGGGCGATTTGAGTTCGAATCCCAGCACTACCCTCCTCTTAGGGGACGAATGGTGTCCACCATGAAGCTACCACACTGGTGCTACCAGCTGTGGAGACCCCGTGTTGCTTGTTTTGGTATGACGGTTAAATACGTCATTCGTTTTCTTCCGCTTATCCAATTCAGAGGGGCGGGGGATCTTCTTATAGGGGGGCTGGATCCTATGAAACATCAAGTGTTTGTTCTTTTTGGGCTTATAATGTGCTTGTGCTCCCTAGAAATTCATACGTAGTCAGCCTCGTATGCATTTCTTTAGACTGTGGCAGGAAACACATTCCAGCCAAAGCTCTGAGACAACACGGTCAATCACTTTGAACCCAAATCAGGTAAGTAATGAAAAGGATGCCACTCACCAAGGTGAGCTTTCTACTTCTGGTAGATGAATTTATGCTGGTAGTCCTTATCCACCAATAACTTTATCTGAAAGTTACCAGCACCTGAGGAAAGACATAGAAAATATAATTTTTAAACTTCAATTTAATAGCAGGACGACTTTACCAGTAGAACAGCAGCTGTTTATATGAAGCTTATGTGTGAGTTCTATTAGGAAGATCTGTAATCAGTCATCTGCCTGCTTTCCTGGGTGTTAGGCTGCTTTTCTGCTCTTTACATCACTACCACTTTCCCACGCTTTCAATCTCAGTACAGACTTTATTACTCTAGTCCAATCATTTTCTTGTCTGCCTCCTTTGAGCCAATCAGCCTCCACTTTGCATGCAACCCACCTCCTCTTCATCTCCACCTCACCGACACCTCAGCCAGAGCTCCATCAAAGCCTCAGTTCATCTTCACCACCAGCGCTGCCTGTACTGACTCTTGTCATAGACTTCACTTGATTAAAGCTGCTCAGTTGCAAGTTGCCATTTTCACTATTGTACATTGTAACACTTTGAACCAGAGAACTTTACACTGTACCCATTCATACACAAAGAACCATGCGGTGCGTTGCCCACTAAAACAGAAGACGCTGCGGACTAAACACTGCACAATCCTAAGAAAAATACAAAGGAGACCTATCATGCTCATCTTCAACACTATTTGTGTACTATTGGACTCAACCAGAGCAGCTTTACAATATTCACAGTTCAAAATCACCGCTGTCTAAAACAAGTAGCTTTACCTTCTCTCCCTTCAAAGCCACCCAGCATTCTTGTGATTGGCCGCACCGCTCAAACAACGAATTTGAGCAAAAGGTGGATGGGTGCCTGCGCTGTGTGCATGAGAGGACTGTATCAACAGGTCCACTCTCAACTGTCATCACACACAATGTCTCACTTTTAGGCTTACAGACTCGTTATTTGAAACCTTGTCGATAGTTAATATGAGCATCATCACTGCCCCATATCTCCAGTATATATATTTCACTTTGAGCAAGTCATGCGCTTCATCACATGCTGTCATATAAAAAACAGAAAGATCACTTACACTTGAGTAATATCTTACACTGTTAAAGCATCCTCATATTTATCCTCAAATATTCCAGGCCTGACCAGAGGGCACGTCTTTCTTCATAAAAACTTCTCCCGCAGTCTAACGATCCGCCTCCTTTCTCAGATGTCTCTCAACACATGTAAAAAACTAAAGACAGATGGTGTCCTTGTGATAGATCTGCACCTACCAGGGCTGTGGACTGTTCACTGTTACATGTATCTATCTTACTGCTGTCATATTTTCATACAACACCAGAAGGGAATTCAAAATGATCCAATACATCAGAAAGACTTCTTTACGTTTCTAGATAGGGGAAAAAATAAAACAATAAAAAAATAAATAAAGCGTTTTTCACTCTTAACACAAAACCCCAGCTTGTCAGTGCTCTCTGGTGGTCAAACTCAGATGATGGTGCCTGTTCTTAGGGGCAGTTTGCTATGTCTGTCACTCCTGCGGTCGCTTTTTAAAGCCTGGCGTTCAGATCTGATATAATATGTCTGAATGAGCACGGCTGATTTATCGGCGGTGCCTGTCATCAGAGATATGTGATGCATACAGACTAAACAGAGTTAAGGTTTGTTTACTCTTCACCTGTGTGATAAGGAGCCGGCTGTATCTCGGCCACCAGGAAAAATCTCTCCAAGGCAGATAAATGTGGGCGTGTACATCCACTTCAGTTCATATGTAATGAAATGATCATGGGCCCGAGTAAAACAGGAGGCGATGCCTGCCCCCCTTCAAATCACAGCTTAAGACTCCTTTAGGACAGAGTTGTGATGCTGAGTGAAGGTTTTCAAAGCCTGATCGCCAACAAACACAAATTCAATTCAGCTTAAATCCTCCTGAGCTTTCTTTCTCCAAGCAAACAGTCCGAGTTTGAATCCGCCTACAGCCCGTAAACACGAGCAAATCGGAACAGTATGCTAACTAATGTTAACAGGCCAGAAAGGACAAATGTAATAACAGATGAGTTACGTTAGTTTCTGCTATTAAAACCTCATATTACCCAGCTGTGCTCGGATACAGGACGCGGGTACGTGCTGAGCAAACCTGCAGCACAACAGCAAAAAGTAGACCGCTGTAGACCACACGAGTGAGTCGCTTTATGTTTGTGCTCGGCAGTCATTTACCACAGCCATTTGCGAGGGAACAAAAGAGCTACACATGCTATCAAATAGGGACAAACAACTTCACAGCGGTCACTCACCACTATGTTACAGTACACCCGGGGCTGGCCTCTTCGTCTGCCGGCTAACCTGAGAGCCCAAACCGCTCAGACACAGGAACACATGTAGCCCCCAACAAGTGTCAGCGAGCGCGGAGTCAGAGCAAAGATAGCATAGAAAAGATGTGCTGCCCAGGAGAGAGAAACTGTTATACAAATGGTCTATTGCGAGGCATTTCCCTGCATTAAAGTGTGAATGTAATCATTAGAAACTAAAAAAATCATTTTTTGTTTTGTTCAAACAAAACATATTTTCTTTGCAACACACGAAAGGCGTGTCTGTGCAAATTTTGCGGTACCAAGAAAAAGAGCGGAGTGAGACCTCTGTTTTTTTCTTCCGCTTTAGCCACCGCGAATCAAATTACATTGTAATGACTTTGTACTTGACTCTGGCGCCATCTAGTGGACAACTAGACAATAGGGCGTTTTTTTGGTGGTGTCCCCAAGAAGTGATTTTCGATGTTTCTCTCTTTCTCTCTCTCTCTCTCCCTCTGTGTGTGTTTTAATGTTTAATACATTTACTTATATTGGTAAGTAGACTGTAGTAAATAGGATATATGAAGGGTAATATATAAAATAAAGACATGACCAGTTCTGCAAGTTTTTTTTGTGACTGCGTTATTGTACTGACCTCATAATCATTATAGTACTTTTTGGTCCCTTGTTGTGTTTATATGACTGCCATGTTGGATTTGTCTCTGTTTTTGATACCTTCTTTGCCAGATCTCGCTTAAAAATACAATTTTAATGTGAATAAGACTTTTTACTCAGATGGATGTACACAAGTCACTTTGCTAAAACAGATTGCAGCTTCTACCTTGTGGGAGGAATGTTCTTTCTGCCTCAAAATGATATCATTCATGAGCGATATGTTTGACATATTTCTGACAGATTATAGTCCAATAAGTCATTTATATTAGTTTAAATTCCTGCAATCATTTTTTTTTTGGCAAATACCAGAAATCTAATTTTTGCAGACGATCATTTTTGGCATGACTGTGTTCCTAACTCAAATAAATTGAAATAAATAAATAAATAAATAAATAAACACAAATAAAAATATCTTCAGATCATGCACTAAAAATATTGATCTCTTGAGAAAAAATAATGCATTGTAACAGATTTATCTAATTTACTTCTAAGTACTTTGTCACTCTAGTTTATTACAGTTTTCAGGTATCTGTACTGGAAAAAAACACGAGAGATAACTTCAGACAGAGATGAAATAAGATGTAAGACAGAACTGGATAGAAGAAGAAGAAGAAGAAGAAGAAGAAGAAGAAGAAGAAGAAGAAGAAGAAGCGAGGTTTCATTTAAAGGCTCAATGGGCTTTGTTAAAATGTAAAGTGTCCTCATACCAGATCTGTATCTGATGTGATTTTTCATATTGTGTAACGTCCTTCAAAACAAAACTGATGCATGCAACCTTGTGTCATTCAAAGGTTGCATGCAAACACTCAGTATTTTAGAGCAGGGTAAACAGTTTAACTTGTCGTACTGTGAAGAAATCAAAGCAATGTGTTGGACTGGAGTAGAGCGGCTGTGGTGTTCCTGGTTAGTTAGATTACATCAAGTGTAGCAGAGATGAATTTGAATTTAAGCTGATGATACAGAGATTCAACCACTGAATTCTACATTCATACCAACAGCGTGGCCTAGTGGGGAATGGAAATCAGCTAAATAGCGTGTGAACTCATGGGTTAAATCTAGTTGAATACAGTTGTGTAAAACCATTCCAAGAGCAGTAAACCTCAGCACTGATCAGCCACTAACTGATCTTCAGCTTCTTCCACCTGCTCAATCCCACTTTAACACCTGCCTGCACTTATTCTTCTGCTTAGGTGTAGAGGCAAAGTCAAACCTGGTCATGATATTATAATCTAGCATGGCTTTCAGTTAGCTTTTCACAAAAATCCAAAGAACACTACTACTTTTGACCTTCTTTAAGCACATTTCAGAGCCTGTGCTTTTTCACTTATACCTGACTAAAGACGTTGAGTAAATACTTTGACTTTTACTGGAGGTTTTACAAAATGTATTTATTTATTTTAACACATATGTACACATCCTAAAAACCCCAGCACATCCACACCAACAAAAGAAAATTTTGTTGTCTATTCTCATTTAATAGGAAGACTATCCCATCAATACTTGAACATTTGGTTAGTGCAGGAGTGTCAGTGAAGATCATGGATGGATAACCTTTACTTAAGCAGCCTCAGAGAGTGAGTTATACTTATGCTTTTGAACTCAGGAGGTAGAGCAGGTGAGCTGCTAATTGGAAGGTTGCTGGTTGGATCCCTGGTTGCTCCAGTCTGCATGTCAGAGAGTATCCCTGGACAAGATATTGAACCCTAAGTTGCTTCCTGGTGCATTCATCATAGTGTGAATGTTAGAGAGAAAACACTTCGTTTTAGGGGGGAAAAAAGGTGCTTTTGTGAATGAGGCATGTTGTATAAAGCACTCTGAGTGCTCCAGTAGAATAGAAACATGCTATATAAGAACCAGACCATTTACTATTTTATCATTTCAAAATACAGCTGCACAGCATACTAGGACTACTGTGATGTTTCAGTAAAATGATATGAAATTAGTAAAGCTAATGAAGTCAGAACAGCTGGAAACTAGCTCTTCTTCTAAGAAAACAGAGGCTGACTCTTTGCTGTTACTTAAAGGGTTTTTAGTATGTTTAGTGTAGGTTTCTGCAGTATTCAGTGACCCAAGCAGAGGAGCATCAGTGTGGAACCAAAAGCGGGGTCCAACAGTGCTGGTTTGCCTGTTTGCTTGAACAGAACGCCTACAAAGGACAGGGGCCGTGTTATCTGGAGCCACAGTCAGTTCAGTTCTTCCGTTTGTTAACCAACAGTGAGCTGAGGTTTATACAAAGATGCACCACCAGGTGGCGATCAAGTGCTGCACTCCATATTCATGTGGTCCTGTGTCTCTCTCTACCTTAGAAAAGGCGCCAAAATAAAACCCTGCGATTCAGATCATTTTAGCCACAAAAGATACTGCTCTTTGCAAGAGGTTACTTTTTTTTTTCAGAATTACTGATTATACTACAAACAAGTGTTGTTTAATTTGAGAAAGACAAAACATCTACAATAGTTTTCTGAATTTTTGAACTACAAACCAAAGTCAGCTATTTGCTATTTCGAGCTTCTCAAATCCAAACATTTAATGCTTTTCTTACAGGCGTCTGTAAACTAAATACATCTGTGTAGTGCTGGTCAGACACCCAAAGCTCAGAAATTCTACATTTTACAATATTTGCTACAACTAACCAAAATAATAACCACAAAAAAATAAAGAAAATTATATTTTTCGAATTTAATCATCTAAAACAAAGGCAAGAAAAGTTTTTCAGTGGACTCTCGGATACTGTTAACATTTCACGAGTCTCCAGGAAGTTACCCTGCATAACCTCTGCTTCTGTTTAGCTGTAAATAAATCACGGCTATCATTAATCTCAGCCAAACTCCACTGGATCCCAAACGAGATTTATCACTGCCGCGACTAGTATTTTTCCAACTCATGCACTTGCATCAGTCGGATCTGTCCATAAATCTACTCTCACTTTAATGAGCGGAGAGGTAATCAACACCAAGTGATGCCAGGCGTGGTAATAAATTCTGCAGGAATACTAATTGGGGTTTTGAAGGGTCAGAGGACTGTGCCTCCAACATAAAGCACTTTGTCACATGCTTCTCACATTCTGCTTCTCATCTTATGCACCAGTGGTTGCTTTATTAAAAGCTCTGGATGTCTGAATGATAGATTTTGGAAAATATGCATTGTATTTCCTATATATGAACTGATCTTATCTGTCATGTGAAAACCGCAGCAGCCAGTTATCAGGGAACATACTGTCTGTGCCACTCATTGTTAGACTTAATTGAAACATTGTTTTGGGGTCTGTCTCTGTCTGGTGTGGTGTGGAGGAGAAAACGCAAAAAAAATAAAATAAAATAAAATATTGAATCAGTCACTTTGTCTATTGTCCAAATCCACTTTTTGTTCTGCTCAGTCTTAATTACTGTTAATCACAATTAACTGTCCAACCCCCACCCCCAAAAAAGTAGATCGAGGGCCAAATAACAATTCTTCACTAGAACAAAACCCACCGAACGAAGGCGGAGAATTCTGTGAGAAAGAAAGCCTAGTGATCAGAGGAGGAGCGTGAAAATGGCCTAAAAACAAAAGAACGTGTCCAGAGGGGAGGATTACATTTATCAGGACCGCAGAGCCGCCACGCAGACAGAGACGGGATCAGAGAGGGATAACTCGCAGAAAGCAGGCTTAGAGAAAGGGAGAGAAAACCGGGGAGCGGCCTGAATAATAAAGGAGTAAATGCGTGACACGACACACACACACACACACACACACAAACAAACACACACGTGCAAAAAAAAGAAGAAGTTTTTAATTATTTGGGCTGTATTTTGGGACATGAAATTGCTAATTGTGTCAACAGTGATTCCGTAAAATTGTTATCTCCCGAAAAGATTTGCTCATGCCTTTTACGCCGTGCAGCATTTTTAAATGAATTAATTAGGCGATCACAGTAATTACTGTTTATATTGTTGTTAATGAGCCCAAAGGCAAGCGAGCTGCACTCATCCAAATTACACTCATGAGGCACGGAGCCAAGAAAAGGTCCAAACTAGAGTGCCGCATGTTAAACATTCCCCGAGTCTTCCTGGCAAAGCGATAACCGGGAGCGCGCCGAAATTACACTCTAACCTCACATTTCCTTGTGACCAAACATCTTCCTCATTAACATGTGTAATTAGTTTTGAGGCTCTAATAAAAATTACAGATTTTAACTCTACCCTCTGTCTCCCCCTCCAAAAAAAAGCACTAGTGATCTGATATCACCTGCTGTTTAATATGCATACAAAGCAGCCCCGTCAGATCACAATCACTCTGTCATTTCACTTTATTATGTTCACTCATTCTTTTCTTTTTTTAAATTTCTCCTTCCTGTCTGTCAAATTTGCTCTGACATTTACTGGCTGCATTTTACCCGTGCTGTATTTCTGCAGCTACCTGAAGCACAATAGCTGAGCGTTCTAACAGAAAGGTCTTATTGTAAATATGATAATTCCATCAGGTGCTGTAATCAGGTTTGTGAGTGACACACACTGACAGCTGTCTGAAGAATTTTTTTTGTCCCTTTGTTTTTTGTTTATTTAAAGAAAATGTCAGAGCAGCTGAGTTTATACTGCAGTAGAGGGGCACATCTTCAACTCGCAGGCTAATTTTGTGCTGCACGTTTTCACTTGTGACACAGAAGTGAAAGCAGATGTTTGTGAAAGCAGCAGTATGAGTTAATCATTTATATATTTGTCTATCTCTATCTGGATCCGGATGTCTTCTGTGTTGGCACACATGTTGTGTGCTGCTATTTTAGCTGCTGGGTAATTTGAGAGCATGGACATGGTGACGTGGGCAACAACAAAGCTAATTTAGCAAGTCTTCTCAATCCCTTTTTTGGGGTCATACTCAATAATAAAGGAAATTAAAGAATAATAAAACAAGGAAACACTGTAAATATAAACATGTTAATATACGGCACCACTCCTCCCAATATATTAGAAACAAGAAGAACTCAGAGAGCACAAACCTCCAGCAAAGCAGCTCTCAGTGTTAGCAGGATTTACTTTTAAGGGAATAGATATGATAAATGGACTATGTGAATTATAATGTGATAGTTAGAATTGCCATATACCAGTATCATCATTAGGACCAAAGGAAGTAGAATTTTAAACATGGTTTCAAAGTGAAAAGACGTTTTATAAAAGCTTGACGTATTCGACCTTGAAGGAGTCAGAGGTCCAAAGTAACGTGATATTTAAAATCCCCATATATCATTCTCTCTCGCTATATATGCTGTCAATACAAACAACGGCAAAATACTTTTGAGTAACTGTGTGAGGTCAGAGGCCAGATATGACATGATTTGACACGGCCCCTATAAGAAATAGGCAAAACAGAATGGATGGATGGCATCGCGGAGTTCAAGCGTAAGGAGGATGCAGCTCGGTGTAATAAAAGACAAAGAAAAACCCTGTTTAGCTACACTTACAGTGCTATAAATTATTACAAATGAATCTCTAATAATCAGTGTAATTATTTTTCCCATTAACTGACCTGTCGATATACTGACCAGCTGTTTAGCCTCACATGAATCAGTGCCCTGCTGACAGTGTTAGTGCAGGTTGTGTGAAAATGAAACAGAGAGACAGAGGAGATGTTGCACCTGTGTGTCTGGAGGGTGGGGGTCATCCAGTGCTGATGAAGTCTCCCTGCCTCCTGCTGCAAAAGAACAAGAAAAAGATTTCACTGTTGCCTTGGCAACCATCACGCTTCCCCCCTGCCAGGCGCACACAAATGCACACAAGAACCAAATAAATGAATAAATAATGACACAAAAAGAAAACAAAAGTGCACGCACGCACGCACGCACGCACGCACACACACACACACACACACACACACACACACACACACAATCAAGACAGCAGCAACCTTGAACTACTAAGTCATACCTCTGAACTTCTGTACTTGATGGCAGCACTAACAACACTTATGAATAGAAAAAGAGCCCCCTCCAGCCCCCCACTACGACCCTAAATTTTCATGTAAAACATCAAAAAACAGGTATATTACATGTAACTGTAAGAATACATGCGCATACATGAAATACAACTTTTCCAGCAGAAGCTGAAGGCAGCAAAGGATTAACCAAGATCAGAGGAAATGGATGTGTCGTAGAAAATTCAATTATTAGGACAGAAGTTTAATTATAAACTTGTTTTGTTCTGTTTATTCCCGTTCATTTGGCCCTGCAGTGCCTGAAAAGTCACAAAACGCGAATGTAAGCGATGAACAAGGTGCAGGCATAGCTGATCTCGGCCTGTGTGTTTGGGCGGAGGGCTGGGCAGGTGCAGCGCAGACATGAAAGCAACACCAATCAGCAGCTCTGATTGAGATGTTACCTCAAACTGTTCTGACTGGGACCAGATGGAGCACAGATCCTTATTTATAAAGGGTCTCTCTCAGGTTCCACAAACACACACGCAAATCACACCCGCTGAAATGCCAGTAACACCTACTGAAATCTTAGGTTGCACTCAGCTCTACGGTGCATGATTAACACACCTGAGACATAAGAGAGTGATGTGTGTCATATGAGCATGTCTCAGAGAGGAGGCTCACACACACTGTTCAATTCAATTCAATTTTATTTATATAGCACCAAATCACAACAACAGTCGCCTCAAGGCGCTTTATATTGTACAGTAGATCCTACAGTAATAGATACAATACATACACTGACAAATAACATTTACCAATGTTAACTCCAGTCTGTGCGTGCATGCACAGCTTTCTAATGAATACTGCTATCGGTTAATGCATTTGGAGCCCTGCATCACCGCCCCGAGACAGATCTTTTTACTCATCCAGTCAGGGGTTATTGATCAAATGCAACCTTTGTGTGCGTGCTACCCTTTGGAACTCGAGCAAACATGGGGTCGCTCAGTGTGAAGGCATTGAGCTTCAGTGCTGCTGTGAGGTGGAGAAAATGATTTTAGTCCATGTGAGGAAGTGATGGCTCTCTCTGATCGCCACCACAAACAGGCTAAGAGCAAATGCAGTGAAAGTAGTTCTTCTGTTCTCTCACTAGTCAGTGAAAATAAGGCGGCTCACCCCATATGCTTTAAAATATGCACGTCCTCAAACACGTTGCGAGGTCCAGCTCCCTCAGCATCTCTATTATGAGACACGTGGAGCATGAAGCACTTATCCCAGCTGAGCCAAAGTCTTGGGCAGGTTATAGCTGTGGAAACAAGTCACCTACAGATCATCCTAAATGGTGGCAGATGTGGTTATTTTCAGATGACTTCTCTACTGCCCCCCCCCCC
>NW_005187526.1:770847-776354 GCF_000239375.1 Pundamilia nyererei
CCCACACACACACACACACACTTAAGGTCCCGATCAGGTGACAAGCCCTTAAGGAGCAGAGGAGGTGGGTACCTCGCATCGAGATCAATGCAAACAGTCCGTGTGCAGACAGACAGATCTTACACTCTTGCAAGCTCTGGTGGGCAAACACTGTGATGTTATCTGACCTTAACATCACATTATAACTGTGTCCAGGTATAACCCCTCATCTCTTTGCAAAGTTCACAGCTGGCCTCTTCCCAAGAAAAGGCCAGTGGGTAAGTTTCAAGTAAAAATCACTTATTGCTAGCTGAGACAGCTGTTTCAGTCTTTATACATCTAGGGAGGCACAACGCGACACAAAGATACATGCCAAGACACGGGGATACTGCATACAATGGATATTGTGATTAATATGACTGACAAAAAAAATCCGAACCAAATGTTGCATATTGTTGATACACATAAAAAAAATATAAATATTACCGCACAAATAGCCATAAAAAGACAGAAACTGCCAACTACAGAGAAATTGTTTCAATTATTTTATAATGCAATTATTAACAAATTGCATATTAATTCCTCTACCCCAGCCACCCCCACCCCCCCTTTAGACGTTTATCTAAATAGATGCTCTCTAATTAATGTGTCTGGCGGCCTTATTATTCTTTGAGGATGATATTTTCCTGTGATGAAAGGCAGAGAAGGTCAATTTTAACACAGACCCACGGGAGTGAAGAGGACCAACACAGACTGGGTTTGTGTGTCCCTCTGTGTATGCATTTTGTTTACCTGTGTGCATATGTATATATCAGTATGTGAATGGATGCATATGTGTGTGCGTGTGTGTGACTGTGGTTGTGCTGTGGCTGTCATCATTCATCATCATCTAAGTTTCATTTTAAAACTTCAAGCTTTTCCTGCACTCTTTGCTTGTTGGTTGAAGGTGAGGTGAAGGTTTAGTGTTGAGTAAAGTAATGAATTTATACATATCAGGTTTTTACAGTGCTCTAACGACTGGATAAGATATGAAATGTTTTTTTCAGTGAATAATCTCATTTTCCACTGATTACACCAGTTCATCATCATTTCATTTCACTTGAGTTCTTTCATCAGTGAAATTGAATCAGATCACAAGGACACTAGTCACGTTTACATGTTTCATATTTTAAAAAAGCTGGACATTTACATCATATAAATTCTTTGAGGTTCTCTGCATTCATTTCTGAATCGTCACATTACACATCTGCATTAGAAATGAGCGGAAGAGATGTCTTGGGAAGAAAGTATTATAACATTAATGTTGCTGTGTCATTTCTTTTCTCCTTAGGGTTGGATATTACGCCCGCAGACAGTAATTATATAAAAACTAGTGCTGCAGCTTTAAACTCACCATCTCAGAGATTAGGATCAAAGTAGACGTGTTTTTCCACACGCTGTTATACAGCTGATCTGTTTTCCCTCTGTTTTAGAGCATTAAGGGAACCATCCTTTAATGTCTAATAAAACATCTGGGTACACTGTACTGCCCACCCATCCCAGGAGTACCTTTACACACTCTCATTCATGCCATATTTTGTTCTATGAGTCATTCCTTACCGTTTACCTCAGAATTCAGCTGCTAGCAATAGCGACTGGCTGAAACCCGCAATAATGAGACCTGCAATTAGCACCGGCCAATCAATGGGGTAATTGCAGAGCGAGACTGATGGACTGCAAGGGGAGAGGAGGAGTTTGCTGCCAGCACTATATCGATTTCCCTCAAACCAATTAGTTGGTTTCCAGCACTTCTGAGTGTTGGTCCCCAGCCATCTGCTTCCATAGTACAGAGAGGAGCAAAAATACTGTTGTATAGATTGTATACTACGCAGATTCCATTTCTTATTGTGCGTGGCTGATGAGGGAATCTATTTCAGTAACACTGTCTAATCTGTTTCATGAAAAGCAGAAACTGGAGCACAGAAACTATGTTGTTGATAAATGTGCGCATTACATTCCTTGCTGTGGGCTGGATGTAACACCAGTTCAGTCATTGTAAACCAGAATCTCATGAGCAGCACACCCTCACTACTAAAGCAGCAAGTCTCATGGAAAAAAGTATCATCTTTACCAGTTAATGATTATATGAGAAGACAAGGACTTTTTCTTGTAAAGTTCTTTAGTTATACCAGCAAAATTTCTGTCTTTCTTTATTCTAATTCATGCAAAAAAACAGTTTGACTCACAGAGTTAGAAATACATTTTTCTAACAGGTCTTCTAGGGGACTACCTCGTGTGTTTGACAAAACTCAAATATGGAGTTTTGCAAGGGCTACATGAGTGCAAACCAAATCCAATAAAAAAAGCAGGACAAATCTGCTAATGTTACCCAGTCAGGACATGCCAAAGCTGAGAAATGCTACACACTGTATGTTAAGGGAATGTGAGAACTTGACAAGCTAATGTAGTTAGTCATGTGCTCCTTGGCTTTGAAGTCATGCCCAGCTGCTACTGTGGTTAGTGTTTTATGTTTTAGAAAGACACTATACATGGGTGCCAAGCAGACAGCAGCACATAGAAATCAAAGTTTCCCAGGCCTGTCATGCGTCTTTGCAGCTGCTAAGCGATAGTTGTGTTTAGACTCTGTACAATTACATCAGAAAACAAGATATCTGTGATTTATTAACACAGTACAGTCTCAGATGTTCTGTTTCTAGTTTAAAACAGAACTATAGTACGGTGCTGTGCAAAAGTCTTGAGCTAACCCACATTCCTTTATATAATGGTAAAGAAATAGGTACAGATTTATTGAAACATGCGCAAGCATAAATGCATAAATGCAATACTTCTAAGATTAGAGTTAAACCTTTACTGTTTGATGAAGCTTATAGTTAGGCTGGATCACATGACCCTGAATCGTCCCCTCGGTAATAGGCCTGTGCTGCTGAGGGGACTTCCCATGATGCACTGGGTGTTTCTTCTTTACCAACATCTTTTCACTCTGTCTTGTCTTATGCCCCTTCTTCCTCCCCTCACCCCCAACCAAATGCCTCTCCCTGAACCTGGTTCTCCCAGAGGTTGCTTGTTGAAAGGGAGTTTTCCCTTGTCATTGTCACCAAGTGTTTGCTTATTGTCACGGTTCTGGGTCCGTTGGACCCAGTATTTTGAGTTTATTGTGTTTTGATTTAAGTTTGCATCTTGTTCTCTTGTCGTGTTATGGTAATGTTTATGATGTCTATTATTAGAGTTCCATGTTTCTGTTTATCTGGGTTTAAGATGTGGGTTTAGTTTCATATGTCATTTCCTGTCTGTCTCTCTATGTCGAGCCTGCGTGTGATGTTTTATTGTGAAGGTCTGCATCTTATGTGAGTGTGTTCAGTTTTACCTCTGTCTCGTCTTACGGATTATTCCCAGCTGTGTCCACCACCTGTGTGTAATTCCCGTGTTTCTCTGTGTGTATTTAAGTCATGTCCTCCGTCATTGTAGTTGCTGGTCCGTCTGTGTTTCCACCCTGCTTCATCTGTGTGTTTCCCTGCAGCCAACCATCATCTGTTTCCGCCCGCTCTCATTCATGTCCAGGTTCGTGTTCTATAGTTAGTTTGTTCCCAGTTTAGTTTAGTCATTGCTCCGTTCGCCGTTTGTCCATTTCCTTTTTGTGTTTAATAAACCACCCTCACACCCATACAAGTGCCTGCGTTTGGATCCTCCTTTATTTTCCACACGGCTCATCTCACTCGCCGTGACACTTATAGTGCATACACTGATTATTGAGGTTTTCTCTCTATTATTGTCTGGTCTTTACCATACAATATAAAGCCCCACAAGGTGAGTGTTGTGAACTGGCACTATATAAATGAAAGGGAACTGAATTTAATTTTGAGGATCACTGTCATGCTGAAAAAAAAGAAGTTGCAAATCAAATCCTTTCCAAGTGTTACAATTTCAAATTTTAAATATTATCTAATTTTTCTACACTTCAGCAGTTTCCTCATTTTTTACGCAATTTATTTTCTTTTCAATTAAAATAAATTTTTTTAAAGACCTTAAAAACCCCTGGAGAACTGTTACTCGTTAGAAGAGAAATAATACAAACTGAGTGGTGGCTGGAGAATTTCACAATGCACTGTGTCTAGTTAAAGGTCTTCCTTATCCAGTTGTGTGTAAATCAATAACCCTTTAGTATCAGATGGTATGGACCAACCACCTGTACAGTATTTCAGTCCACAGATTCACTCCAGTTACTACACTGTAATAAAGGGAGTCTTTGCTGGACTTGTTCAAATAGGACTGATCAACTCTGTAATCATTTTACTTCAGATTACATATGAAGAATTCATCTTTCAGACAGGTTATAGTCTGTAGCTACATCCACTCCCAATAAAGTGGCGCTCTACTCATTATCCTCTCTTTGCTGAAGTGGACACAGACACATACAAGGCTGGTATTGATTTGGAGAGCTATTTCCAAGATGTCTTTTTCCATTCATGCACTAGTAATGTGTAAAAGGCCAGTCTTTCCTCCAAGTGAAGCCATTAATGCATGCAACCTGTCCAGCCAGCCATAATAATAGAGCCACTTGAGATCAGCACCACAGCAGCAATTTTTTTACTCCCAATGCTTCCTCTTCTTCCAGGGACCACAATCACAAAAAATTATTTTGCGCTTTTCACGGAGAAGCTAAATGGGTCTCTAATTATAATGACCTTCTCTGAAAAGGTTGAGCCATAATTGGAAAACAGCCCTAGAGTACAGGCCATCTTTTGCAGAAGTGGCTGAGTTGGAGGAGAAAGAGAGAGAGCAAGACAAAGCTGGGTGAGGGAGAGAGGCACTTTAAGAGGCAGATCAATTCTGGAATCAAAATGGCAAAAATGAGAAATGAAGGAAAAGGTTTTCTTTCCTGTGTTTCTGTCTCTCCGCGCCTTCTTTCACCGTAAAAACAAGTTGCTTATTCAAATCTGTTGAGAGGCTCAGCGGATTCTGGGAAATCACGGGGGTTGAATGATTGATTTAGCAATAAATATGTTGCCAAGGCTTGTCTTGCACTGATCTTCAAACTGCAAAAGCCTTCTCTCACCTTTGAGATATATGTATGTAAAAAAAAGAGAGAGATACTATATGCACAAACCTAGCCTACAGCCCATAAGTATGCTGTCTTTTTTATTTTTGATGAATCTAATTTAAAGTGTGTCTTGCAAAACATTTCCTCTGCAGCAAGTGAGAGAAACTTAACTAGGGTGATCTCTGAGGGACGAGACAGAAAAGGGCGAATGGATGGTAATTGCTGCAGAAAATTAAAAAATCCTTTCAGATAAGTTAGGCAGCATTTTTCCTCTAACTCGTTTTCCCTCCCATATCGTATTTACATATTTTATTTCTGCAGCCAAATTAACACAGGGCGACTGTATCCGCTCTTTCCATTACCAGACTAATAGATTTTAATCTATTGTTCTTTGCATTCATTTTCCTCAGACTCATCAGAAACGTGATGCGCGTGCAAACACACACACACACACACACACACACACACACACACACACACACACACACAC
>NW_005187526.1:776393-792248 GCF_000239375.1 Pundamilia nyererei
CACACACACACACACACACACACACACACACACACACACACACACGTCTGTCTGCTGCGTATGTTACCCATCCTTCTCCTCTCTCCTCTGCCTCTTTCAGGAACCATCACAATGGAGCTGCAAGCAAGAACAGAAAACTGCTTCCTCAAGCACACTCTCTTCTTTCCTTTATTGTCTTCAACAAAGCCAGTTTATTAATCCAAAGGGGAACAAGAGAAGAGAAGGGGTAAGGAGCGCAAAAAAAAGTGGGGGAGAAAAGGAGAGAGAACAGAAAGGCAAGTCAAAGCAGTTTTGAGTTTCATCTCATTTTTCTTTGAGAACCGTGGGGTGTGAAAAAAAAAGAAAAAAAGAAATCAATTATGGAGCACACCTGAATATTATTTCGAGCACCCAGCCACCCACTCGCTGCCCGTCCCCTAGAAAACCAAATTACTCAGCAAACTTATCGCTTGCTGTAGCAGGTCTGGTATTAAAGAAAACAATCAAGCAGGCCTGGATTAATCTCTGACAGGCGCCTTATCTTTAACTTGCACCTTTGTTATTTTCTGATGAGCTGCTCTTTTTTTTTTTTTTTTCCCCCCCGCC
This sequence comes from Pundamilia nyererei, assembly GCF_000239375.1. Lineage (NCBI taxonomy): Eukaryota > Metazoa > Chordata > Actinopteri > Cichliformes > Cichlidae > Pundamilia > Pundamilia nyererei. The sequence continues at coordinate 776,979 of NW_005187526.1, forward strand.
ACATTGTACCATACCTCACTGCCCCCTTTCATTTTCTCTATGGGCCACGACAGAGGACCTTTCAGTTTATTAAAAAACCCTTTATTTGTGAAGAACAAAGAGGAGGCGAAGGCAAACAATAAGGTCAGGCAATCTCCTTTCTGCCAGCAGTCGCTCACCTGTTATTTGGAGTGTTATCAGTGCTGGGGAGGAATTCGCTGTGGGTGAGAGACGGACGGGATGGCGTACACTGCTTGTGCTGCAGCTATGTGAGGGGTAGAAGGAGAAAAAAAAAGCTGATTGACACATATCAGCCTCCAGCCAAAGACCTCTTGGTTGCTCTTCATATCAAAGGAAGGAGGCCTTTGGCTGCTGTACACCTCTGCTCAATTGTTATACAGGTAGCAGATATTCAGAGGACAAAATCTATATATTTATACATACATACATATATATATATATATATATATATATAAAATTCGGGCAGCCCTGACCGCCCGAGTCAGCCTGAAGCTGATGGTAGCAAATGGAGGCGAGATGTCTCACAGATTGCTTGTTGTTACTCACCGCTGACCCTCACATCTCCCGCCATTTGTCCTTGACTGCCCGAGCAGAGAAACACCTGTCACAACTGGACACAGTTGCACATTTGACAACAGTGTTCCTCATCAGGATGATGGACAGCTATTGATTTTTAGGGATCAAATGTACACATACATAAAGCAGATATGTACAAACCACCCCCCAAAACCCCAGGCAAAACATAAAAATGTTATAAAACAGTCCACAATGACTTGACAGCTCTTACTCGTCTTTACAACTTTACTGATCTTTACTTTCCTTTGTTTAATGACAGTGTATCTAATGGCGGCAGAAAGTACATTTCATTTCTCCTGGCTCCATAATGGCACCATCGAGAATAATTAAATGTTTTCTTATTAAACCCCACAAGCAACAACGGAGAACAGAGATTAGCTGTGAGGCTTCATATGTTTCAATGCAATGTAAATCCAATTTCCTGGAAAAATGAAAAACAGACAAATGACAGCATATTATTTCTTCGTGGTTGCAGCCTTGTGCAACAAAGTGCTGCATCCCACAGCAAAGATCCAAACAGATTCTTCGCCTTCAGCCCATCCCATTCCTGCCCTGATTCCATTAAATTCTTCCCGTCCCAATCTGCAGCAGCATCGGCTGTGACAAGTGTTGCTGTTCACCTCTTCCACCTTATCTCCCTTCGTGCACAGAGCTTTCTCTCCTCTTTTGGTCCCCCTCTTATCTTCTTCTTATCGTTCTTCCTTCTCCTCCTGGACTCTTCGATGGTGGAGAGAGGGAAACATGCAAACACACAAAAACTTACATACTCCAGCATATGCATTCATTTATGCAGATGAAACACAATTTTAGACTGCACTCAATCAGTGTGTGGACTTTATATGCGCTGTTTGTTGTAACAGTTAAGTAATACTGCATATATATATACAGGTACACAACATAGTCATAGAACACTTTACTGAGACATTTAACAAATATGTGTGGATTTAATCACAAATATGAGGACATGTAGTGTGTGTGTGTTGTATTTTGACACTGAATGGAAGACTCAGAGAGTGAAGATATGTCTTAGATCTAGTTCTCAAATCTTCAACTTATTGTATAATGAAAAATGAACAACTATACCTCCTGTGTAAACAGCTGGACTGATGTGGCCAAAACCTGCAGTGAGTTTGGAACATTTACACTTTGAACACACAACAGTTTACTTTATCTAAGTGTTGCCTTACTTACAGTGCTGCTTCCTGTTTTCTTACTGTTTTGCATTCTTGTCACACTTACATGTTTCAGATCATCAAAGAAATAGTCAAATTTGAGAAAGATAACCTGAGTAAATAAAAAACACTGAGAAAAAAAATGACCCCCCCCCGCCACTTTTGGCAGCGAGAACTGCAATCAACCATTTGTGATAACTGGCAACGAGTCTTTCACATCACCGTGAAGGAATTTTGGTCCACTCTTCTTTGCAGAATTGTTTTAATTCAGCAAATTATCCAAGTCCTGAAGCAGCAAAGTAGCCCCGGTGTCATGGAAGCCCGGAGGCTAAAGCAAGAGCTAGGACCTAAAAGCAGATTCAAGCAGGGGAGACAGCAATAATAAATATTTAACTAGCTTCATTTGCTTAAACATAGGAATTAAAGGCAACACGAAGGAGAGATTTTTGGCAAGGAGGCGAGCAAGTCAAAACTGTGGGCAGAGGGAGAGTACGGCTAGAGAGAAGAGAAGCCTTACTTGGCGGGTGGAGTGTAAACAGCTCTGGTGAATGGCCAGTTGAGTGAGTAGGATGACTAGTTATTCCAGAGAGCCACAAGAGACGGTGCCAGGAAGACAGCCAGGTGGAGATGGTGAATGATACAAACCTGAGTGGTGAAGTGTGCGGTGACAAAACAGGAGCCTTGCCGTGGAGACCAGCGTCCAGAAGATCCTGAGCTGCAGGTGAGTGGAATGATGGTGAGACGAGGCAACTAGTAGCACAGAGAATATGAAGTAAGTACGAGATTTTAACAAAGAGCATAAAACAAGATCTGTTACCAATGTGAGGTTAGCCGATCGACTGGCTGACCTCAGAAATGAGGACGCAGATCCTAAATAACGTCTGCTGATTGCTTGTAGATCAGGAACAAGTGAACTGATCAGGTGGCATGATGAGGGCTCCGCCCCAGGGCAGATACCGGGGAACACGGGGAGGGCACAGGGAAAACGCTGGAGCTCACCCGGACCATGACACCCGGACCATGACACCCGGACCGTCACACTACCACCACCATGTTTGACTATGATGCCAAATGTAACAGAACAAACTTTCAAAAAAAGTAAACTTTTGTCTTGTCAGTCGACAGAATATTTTTAAAGCTCATCAGGATGGTTTTTTTTATAGCAAATATGAGACGAGCCTTTGTGTTCTTTTTGGTCAGCAGTAGTTTGCTCCTTGAGACTCTCCCATGGATACCATTTTTGTCCAGTCTCTGCCTTATTGTTGAATCATGAACTCTGACTTTAACTAAGGCAAATGAGGCCTGCAGTTCTTTAGATGATGTAGTTTTTTTTGTGACCTCCTTTGGTGAGTCATCAATTTTGGTAAGCTGGTTCACCACTGTACCAAGTTTTCTCCATTTGTGGATAATGGCTCTCACCGCGGTTCACTTGAGTCCAAACCTAAGACTCTAAGAGTCTTTGTAACTCCCTCCAGACTGATAGATGTCAGTGATGTTGCTTCTCAGAATCTTTACATCATGGCATGATGTGTTATTTATGAGATTTTGTAGCCTACTCCACTTTGTCAGACAGGTTCTATTTACGTGATTTCTTGGTTTAATTGGTCTGAACTCGGCTTACCCAAAAATGTGGTTTATCACAGTTAATCCATGATTGAACAAGACAGATAACAGCGCCAGGCACTTTTGGAAGCATTCCTCCCTTGATAAATAAAATGATTTATTTATTTATTTAAAACTGCATGTTATATTTACTCAGGTTTTCTGTGTATAATGTTAAAGTTTGATGACCTGAAACATTTAAGTATTGAAAAACAAACAAACTAAGAAATCAGGAAGGGGGTAAATATTGTTTCACAGTTCAATTTCAATTCAATTCAGTTCAATTCAATTTTATTTATACAGCGCCAAATCACAGCAACAGTTGCCTCAAGGCGCTTTATATGGTAAGGTAGGCCCTACAATAATACATACAGAGAAAAACCCCCCCAACAATCATATGACCCCCTATGAACAAGCACTTTGGCGACAGTGGGAAGGAAAAAACTCCCTTTTAACAGGAAGAAACCTCCAGCAGAACCAGGCTCAGGGAGGGGCGGGGCCATCTGCTGCGACCGGTTGGGGAGAGAGAAGTATGACAGGATGAAAGACATGCAAACTGACATGCAATTCACAGAACTGTACATTTATGTGAGTTTCACTTCTGGGATGGTGAGAGTGAATAAACAGTAAACATCCAGCTGGGTTGTTCCTCAAAGCCCTTCCAGGAAGCAAGTCTCATCTTTCCAGACACTCATTTGGGCAGTTTTTTAAAGGATGCATCTAAATGGTCAAAAATAAGAATATCGAATATCAGAATTCCAGGGTAAAAACATTTTTTCTATTGCAGAATTATCTCACTCCAATATTTCCGTGTGCCATGTCTTTCTTTTACAATGGCATCATTATTCCTGTGTGACATACTGAGGCCAATGGCCAATAAAAACATACCTAAAACCAGCTGAATGCCTTGTAAGCGTCTAGAGGCTTTGTGGCCTGTTGGTGTTTGTATGCAGGGATCCTGAGTCACAGTGACAGGATTTTGATATAATTAAACATTTTTTATTTATTGATATTCATGTGATTTTAATGGAAAAGGAAGCAGTCCAGTCACACATGAAAACTACATGCCTAGCATAACACTGTCACATTTCTATTGTGTTTTATACAAATTTGGGAAATTAGGAAAATGTGAGACTGCCTCATCCACAGATGATTCAGTGTGAAATCCACGTTTTAAATTTCTTTCTTGTCTTTGAACCATCTCTTCTTTCCCTCTGTAAATCTAGAGATCCATTCATCTCCTCTGACATGCATTTTAACCTTGCACAGATATTTTCTCCCCCCCACGTTAGACACATAAAACGAATGACATGTGCACATTTGTATATCTGGAAGTTGAATGGTGCTCAATCATCTAAAAAAAAAGAAGAGCCGAGTCTTTGCTGTGCTCTAATAGAGACCTGCAGTGGTCACCGCAGTCGCCTCACAGCGCTGCTGATTCACAGCACTCCTGTTTGCTACAGTGCTGGGAGACACACTCGTCTCACATTTCTCTCTCTCCCTCTCTTTCTCCCTCTCACTCCTTATCTCCTCTCTCCTTCTCCTCCTCCCATCATCCACCTCAGCCAGGGCGTCATTGTGGCCCCGTGTGCGCATTGTTTGATGTTGTTTTAGAAGTAAATAGACGCCGCAAACACTTGACACAGTTGTTAAACAGAGAGCGTCTAAACGTCTCCTAACTTGACATCAAACACTATGCTAATGTCTGTTGCATTAGTGATAGGGAGCGCAGCGGCGAGGAGGGAAGCGTACACGAGCAACACGGCTCAGTGCGACACACAACAGAGCAGCACATCACAGCACAACACACCTAGAGTAGTGTACCACAGAACAAGATAATGAATAGAGAGGAGTGGCGTGAAGAGGTTCTTTCTTCATGCTCCGGGTGTGCTGGAGAGGTTTGGCCCTGCCTGGATACAAGAGCAGAAACAGACTGAAACGGACGCCTCACAGCCACCTTACAAAGGAGTTTGCTTGCTTAATTTTATGTTTGAAAGAGCAGATTCCCATCAGTCTGTTGCCGTAGCACCTCCTCCATTCTTTCACCTACCAGAAATTTTAATTACACCAATCACTCCACCATTCTTCTGGAATAAATTCAAGGTAATTCAAACAAGATCTTGTAGAAATTGTATAGGTATCCAATTAAGGCAACAAATAAATGTTAATGAATCTTTCTGACAAGTGCAAACCTCTCTCTGTTTTCCTAACTCGTTATCCAATTCAGGGTCACGCAGAGGCTGGAGCTTGTCCCAGATTTCATAGTGCATGAGGTGGGGTACAAGCTGGACACACTGTCTATAACAACATCAATATCCCTTCTACCCTATTTTCCTAATAGTACTGTACCTAACACTCAATGAATGTTAGGGAAAGATGATGATAACAGAACTGGAATTACTCCATTGAGCAGTCAAAGGAGTTTAAATGAATACAATAGGTGGACACCAAATATTAGATTCCCCAATAGTTATCCAACCAAATCTAAAACACGTCCACACATTCTCTGAGTCTTCCCGAGTTTGAGAAGCCCTTTTTGCAGGACACTGTGACATCATGGTAAAGCTGAACTGTAGTATTTAAAATGTCATCACTGCATCAGGTTGTACTATTAGACATTGTGTGAACCGTTATTAGCATTTTTTAAAAACTATAATCAAGAAAATAACTTCACAGTGACCACGAGCTTTGATCATCTTTAAATCCGAGTGAACATTTTGACCTAATTTAAGAAAGAAAACAAATATGGATCATTAGCATCCATAAAACAGCTGTGTCGATGCACAAAAAGCAGCTTTAGACACTGTGGATTTATTAAGATTTAATCAAAACCACAGCAGTGTCCAACATGAACCATGTGCTTTTGTTTATAAAAAAAAAAACAACTGAAACAGTCAGCATGCAGATCAAGGTAACACAGTTATTTGGTCCCATGCTAAATTTGTCTCTTTAAAAATAAAAATAAAAGCTGTGGGAACAAAATACACCATAGTGCCAAAAGTGTAGACTCACTCATTCAGGTGTTCCAATCACTTCCATGGCCACAGGGGTGTGTGAAAGAATGGTTCTCTCTCAGGACCAGTGAATTCTAGTGTGGTAGGATGCACCTGTGCAACAAGTCGAGTTGTAAAATTTCCTTGTTATTAAATATTCCACAGTTAGTGGTATTATAACAAAGTCGAAGTGATTGGGAATGACGGCAACTCAGCCACAAAGTGGCAGGGCGCGTAAAAGTCACAGAGCAGTGTCAGGGGATGCTGACATCCATAGTGCACAGAGGTTGCCAAGTCTCTGCAGAGAGCTTCATGGAATGGGTTTCCATGGCTGAGCAGCTGCATCCAAACACAATGCAATGCAAAGCATTTAATGCCATGGTGTATAGCGCACTGCTACTGGACTCAAGTGGAGAAATGTCTGACTCCACTGTGTCAAATGCAGTGTTTGGTGGAGTTTGGTTGATGGTGAATTAAAGTGTGAGGTTGTTTTTTACGAGTTGGCTTGGCTCCTTACTTCCAGTGAAAGCAACTCACCAACCTGATAAAACACTTTTGGGATGAATTAGAGTGGCGCCAGGCCTCTTGTCCAACATCAGTGTCTGACCTCACACTGGACTTCTGGAAGAATGTTAAATATTCCCATAAACACTCCTAAACCTTTTGAAAAGCCTTCCAAGAAGAGCTGCAAACGATGAGCTGAAATCATAGGAAACCCTATGAATTCACGCAAAGTTTTATCTTTTATGTTTTGTTCTTTTGATTGTAATTGTATTTTCTATTCTGTTTTTCTTACTTAATAGTGGTATGTATTTTGTAACACTGTAAATGGGATTTTGTTTGTCAAAAGCAGGAATGTGGAACTGACTTCGAAGAAACTACAGTGGAAGTGTAATCACAGTGTGGCGGATGCACTACACCTTTTTTACAACAATTGAGATATTTTTTTAAAATGGCACATTTTCTTAGTTAGAAATTGTTCTATGTTATGTTAATGTTAATGAAATATGGTTCATTAGATTATGAGTTTATCTATTTAGGTCACAAATCTCTGTGTTTGCAACTGCATTATAAAAGCATTATATTTAGTGAACCTCTGTCCATCTCTAAAATGCTCTTCTCATACCCACTCATGTACAGTGTACTTTTTCTCCGTTCACACATTTGATATGTTTTCTGTGTTCTATTATAAATAAAAGAGGAGTTTTGTAAATATGAGATTTGTAAATGTTTTTATCTTCATTTTACGCACGATTCTTGGAATGAGGTGGAAAGAAACCACGTACCTGCTGTACTCGAGACCTACCTGACCAACTACACCTGAGGGGACTGACACCTGGAAACAAAAGGCTGCCTGTGAAAATCAGGCATAGAAGTATGAAATATTTTAAGATACAGTGTTGCTCTCACGGCAAACAAACCTCTGAGCCTCATGTGTGTTATGTATGTTACAGTGTGTCCATCAACCTCTGTTGACCCTGGTGTTTTCTCCTCCATTCATTCATGTTTTCCTCAGACATGTCCCACTGTGCTGTCTGTTTTTATGACTCGTGTGTGTGTGAGTGTGTGTGTGAGTCTGAGAGAGAATTTATGACATCCAGGATGATGGTGTGACAGGAGGTATGATCCTCTCAGAAGGCTGCTGCTTTCAGACCCTGCTGTTGTCGTCAGTCTACCTCGCTCCCCTTTTTCTTCAGAAGACTGAGGAGAGTGGTCCTCACACCACCACCACCACCACCACCACCACCACCACCCGCTTTCTTTTCTTCTTTACCTTTTTTCTCCTGGTTTCTGCCCTTCTCCTGCTTCTGTTTCCCATCTCTTTCTTTCCCTCTTTTGTTCTTTTTCAAGGATAATCTGTCAAAAATCAATTCAGACTCAAATGAACTGATATCCTTGGATTTTTTTACAGCAGAAAAGAGGTGAATAAATCACAGGGCCTACATACGCTCAGGTTTAAACATTGTTTATACCAGCTAGAGCTGGACTATGCAAATCAGCATGCATATCACTATATTTTTTTTAACATCAATTTAATAATAATTGTATAATCAAAACATAAAAGGATCTCACAGTGTGACATTTAATATTATTCTGGGATTGGTCGGTCATCAGGGGAATCCTGTTTGAATTTCTCTTTTCAAAGCCGTGCGTGTTTCAGGTCTTTGATTCACAGCTACAGCGAAGGAAACTGCAGCGTGCCACACCACGCTGTCACTCTGATTGATGTTAAATGGTCTTTTGAATGCGGACTCTCCCTGGTGTTGACTCTCCGTCTGCATCGCGCGCTCGGCTTTCCCTCGCGCTCCCGAAACCCACCGAAGAGGAAGACGACTAATAAATTAACCAGTCTCCCCCACTCCCGATGCTCCAAACTGGAAGTGATGGATGTGAATAAATGGGCCATAGAAACGCAGTGGGATTCATCCACTCGGCTCGGTCTGTCCTCTGTGCCATATTAGATCTCACTGTGTCACTGTGATGTGTCTTTTGAAAATGTAGGCCATGTTCACATAGAGGACTGAGGGAATAATACTTCATACCCAGACAAGTACATTAGCAGATTTATTATTATTATTTTTTTACCTGACTGGAAAGATGCAGAGGAATTCTGACTCTTGTTAGTCTTTAGTCTTTTATTATCCCTTCTTGCTACTGCAGTTCGTTACAACAATACCCACAAACAGCTACATTGTTTCCATTGCTTTCTACAGCTTGGACAAACTTGATAGAAAATTAAGTGACTGAAGGGAGGATGTGCTCAAAAGCGGGAAGAGATGTTTTGTTTTGCCTTTTAAGAGGAAGGACAAAAAAAATATTTTCTGTCAAACTTAAGAGTGGCTCAAACCTCAAAAGTGGAAAACAAAAAGTCTCTTAGTCAGATCATAAAGCCTGTACATGGTTATTTTTTCAAACTTCAATTATTTCTTGCTAAATTAAATTTGAAACAATATCATAATTATTGCAAGTGTTTAAGACCACTGCTGGGATCACTGTCAGCTCCTGCCACTCCATGCATAAAATGAAACGTGGTTAATGAATCACACAAACGGATCATGGGTGTTGCGTCTCTGCTGTCTGGCTTTGTGTTCAACTTTAGATTAGGTGTGTCTTGTGTACCACTGAATAAAGTATATATTAAACGTTTGACCATCTACACATGTGCAGTTACATGTTTTCATTTATATGACCACCAGGTATTATTCTTCACACTGCATCAATATAGAAAAACTCAACATTCATAGAGTTGCATTCAAACAGCAGTGATGTCGCTGTTTTGCGTATTTCCTTCTCTAAATGTGTATACCACTCATCACCGGTACAGATGTTTAATTTTTTCTATTCTCACTCTGATATTTTTGTAATAAATATGCATGTCTTCAGACTGGCCTCTCTAAAAAACAACAACAAAACAAAACTTAAAAAAGTCTGTTTGTTTGTACAAGCAGCTTGTTATTGAGAGTTTATTGTGAGAGCGCCCTCCTGTGGTCATTGTAATTATGATGACTGAGCTGACTTACGGGGAGGAAACAGGGGTGGATGGATGGATTATCAAAACACTGGACTTTAACATTGCAGACCACTGACGGATTCCATAACCCAGAACAATAACCCACTGACTGTATATAAAAGATGTATGTTCCCACCATGGCATCTCTCACTGGTTAGGTCAGTAGTAGAATTTTGTTGATAGTAGGGAAGATGTTTAAACAAGAAGTTGGATATCACTGACTGTATATAAACTGTATATAAAAGATGCCATTGCTTAGCAAAGCCCTGATGTCAAGACAGCTTTCTTAAACACAAGTAAGGGGCAAATGTGACTGAGAAATCAACTGATATTTTGTGTTCATTGGTCAACGTTTTGCATATCCGTAAAACATTTGCTGCATTATTGTCCTTCTTGACACAGATAGGAACGACAATGAGCACAATGTTGTGTTTATTATAACTTCAAACTAGCGACTCAGGTCGTTGAGTAAGGAAGGTGAAGGTTTGTAACCGGTGCAGCTGCCCCCTGCTGGCCATTAAACAGAATGCAGGTTTGAGGCTCTTGCACTTCGGCTTTCAAATCTGAAGGCTAAGTTATCTTTTATAAACGTTTTATAAAGAAGTTATCAGATTTGTTGCCATTTGTGGTCTTTAATTAAACCTTTATGTTCAGAGATGGGCTCAGTAACGTGTTACTGTAATCTGATTACTTTTTCCAGGTAACAGATAAAGTAAGGGATTACTATTGCAAAAAAAGTAATTAGATGACTGTTACTTTCCCGTAAGCACGCTGCATTACTGTGTTACTAAACCGTGATTTTGTTTGTGAGAATGTCTCGTGACAATGATGTACGAGCGTAAGAAACATAAATAAACATAAAACATTAGCGTCCGCTGTACACTCTGCGTGGGAAGAAAACTTCTTTCTACACCAAAAAATAAAATTTCAAATCTGAGCAAGTACCTAGCATGCTGCAACAGGAATGTGAAATTCACAGAGAAACTCCCCACGGACATGACCGCTGCGGCACCGGGCAAACCTCCACCTGCCCCACTCCTGCTAAACAGGCAAAAATAGATTTAAGAGCAACAGGACTTAGTGCTGCTGAATTTTCGATTTTATTGATTTTTTGCATCTATTTGAAAGAAAGTGTAAACACAAAAAAATGTTTTATTTTATATGCTGGAATATGCAGAAAATAGGTTTAAATGTTAAACTCATCTCTTCCAGTCAGATGCACTATGGTGCATATAATTTAGGTTTTGCTTGATGCAATGTGCATAAAGTTAAAAGATTACATGTTATAAGTTTTAAAAAGAGACTTTTTAATTGGAATCCATTTTATATGATGGATTATGCAGAAAAAATAGAATTGGGCTGAATGGTCTATTGCTTTATTATGTATACAGGTTGTGTATCATGTTTTAAAACTAACTAAGTAATAAAGTAACAAATTACTTTTGAAAATAAGTAATCAGTAAAGTAACGGGATTACTTTCTTGGAGAAGTAATCAATAATTAGTAACTAATTACTTTTTCAAGTAACTTCACCAACACTGTTCTTGTTAGATGTCTATTAATTTAAGGCATTTACTTCCATTCTTCAGCCTTGCCAGTGATTATATCATCCACAGAAACAGACCAAACTCTGAGCATGAGCCTCAAAGTGAACACTAACCAGTCCACAATAACACTGAATATTTTGTTCATTTTAGTTTTGCACTACAATCACTGTGAGCGCTGCTATCAGTGAGAAAAAAAGACGGTCTTCTTGCTCACTGAAAAAGAAGTGTTACCTCTGGTGGGAGCCTGTCACCTCCTACTCTTTTACACCTGCCCTGGTCTCCTCCTCCTCCACTTGCTCCTCCTTTCCCAGCAGTGCGGTGACTTCTGCTGCTTAACACATACACACTCACACACATCTTGACGTCTCATTTAAAATTAAAGGCATAAGTACTGTTTTAATAAAGCAATTTCATTTCCTTAAGACAAAAGTTTTACACTTTTTACTTGAGAAAAAAAATCTGTGGTGTGCTCGAGTTGTGTTTCAGAGCTTTTTAGTATGTGAGTTTTTAATTTGAAATCATAGATATGTTTTTACTCTTGTGTGAGGTTGGAAAAGCTGACATACTGATTAGTACAATGAACTTCTTGAATAAGAATGAAGTAATTTAAAAGTCAAACATCCACTAAAACTTTCTGGCACTGAATGGAGATTTAATGGGACAGGTTGTTTGTCTAGACACATATTTACATATTAACAGTGGATGGAAGTGGTAAATAATTCAGCTGCTCACATGAGACAGTAGTTCACCAGTAAGCAGAGCACGAGCTGTGTATGAAAACTATTATTAAAATACAAAATTAGTCAGAAAAGTAAAGAAGAGCAGTTACAGTTGCATATTGGAAGACCATCCTGCTTCATTTGGTCATAGCTGTCGTTGCATGCGGTGCCAGCAAATACAGTTTATTATTCCAGGTCAGAGAATTCTGGGAACAGCAAAGCAAACTAATATTTTTTTGATAAAAGCGTCAGGCAATAATCGGACTTCGTCTTTTATTCTGAGAGCAGCTACAGTTGGATTGTAAGCTGCAACTGGCATGAGTGTGTAAACAGTGCAGCGCAGTTAGCTGCATCCGTAGAAGGTGAGCTGCCTGCAACCTGCAGTTCTTCATGGCTCCACCTTCATCTTAAATTATTCACTACAATAGTTTAAACTGCTGGAAACATCCTAATAAAGGTCTTCACAATAGAAGTTAGTACTAACCGGAATGAGAAAACGCAGCTTTTTAATGTGTTTACTACATAATAAAAGTCAACATTCAATTCAATTCTATGTTATTTTTATAGCGCCAAATGGAGAAATCAAGACAATTTACATTGTAAAATAAAGACCCTAAAATAATAGAAAGAAAACCCCAACAATCAAATGACCTCCTTTGAGCAAGCATTGGTAACAGTGGGAAGGAAAAACTCAATTTTAAGAGGAAGAAACCACCAGCAGGACCAAGCTGAGGGAGGAGCAGCCATCTGACGCAACTGGTTGGGGGTGAGTGGAGGGAGACAGGACTGTGGAAGAGAACCAGAGATGAATAATAACTAATGATTGAATGTGTTTTACCAGTGAAATAATTGTATTGTAAAGCTGCAGCAGGAAATGTTTTATTTGCATTAGCTATAAATGAGCGGCTCAATCACAGGCTCTGTCTCCGCTGTCTTATCTCATTCAGGGAAAGATGACAGGCATCTATTTAAATGAAAATCTTCAAGACGGCTGCAATTTCACATTAACTGTGCAGACATCTAACTTTTCAGTTCCAAAATTCAAAAAGAAGAAAAAGATGCACCCCAGTTTCAAATTAGCGCTTTAATTACCACCATAGTGTTTTCACATATGCTTCAAAGCTGTTTTATGGCACTATTACATAATTTAAAATAATATGTACTAGTGTTCAGCTCACAAGAGCAGAATAATCACATGATTATTGTTTTAGAATCCATTATCCATAATGCATTAGTAGTAAAACAAAATGAATACCATATGGCACAAAACAATCAACATGCCCTTACAGCTAGGCAAGCATATAATTTTGATAAGATAAAGAGAGAGAGTCTGCACATAATCACATAGACTACACCTTCTACTTTCACTGCATATATGTTTACAAAGAATAACGTCTCTCTGAAATCACTCGCAATGCAGACATCACATGTTTCATCTAGTTTGCAAGCCTTTTTTTTGTCCCACACTTATAAACTGGGTGTAATTTAACATAAAATCATCTCCACCTGCTCCAACCTGAGCATAAAAAAATAATAAATACAGATCAATCAATATATGATGAAGATAAGAGGAAAATCCAGTGAGCAGACAGAACGAGAGGAAAGGTGAAAACAAAGCTGGGGGGAAAGGATAGAGGCAGCTGGTGGGAGAGGCCAAGCAGACACAGAGATAGACTTATTTCAGCCACAGACTAATTACAGTGTACTCACAACACTAACAGGCACACATGTCGGCCACAACACCCACACCTGAGACCTGCCACTGGCCGAAAGGAGGGCTAATTTCATCCAGCAGGAGGTCTGCGGAGATCCTTTAATAAATAACAACGCCCCTGGATTCAGACATCTGCACCTGCTCCAATTAACAGGTTACTAATTGGATGGCACAAAGCAGGGTATAACAAAAAATGTTTGGCGGTTGAGGCGGACTGATTGATCCACAGGGGAGGAAGTGGGTTACTGTCTGCTGAGCTGTGTCAGGCCCCTCGGCCCGAAAGTAACAGGTTTGTCATTAAGGTGTGTTTCAGAAATACAGAAGGGTGAGAGATTTTAGGGAATGGGCTTATTGCTGTGTTTGGAGAGTGTAGTTGTAGAGCTGGGAGGTGACTTGTTTATCGTAACAGAAAGACTGAGGAAACAGCTAGCAGAATGATAATACATTTGTGCTGTCCTTGGCCATCACCATAAGCCAGCCAAGGTTAGGGTAACTGACCCAACAGGGATTTGACTGCTGGGTGCACATGTGGGATCTCTGCAGCCTCATCTTATCAGAAGAGCATAACGTTTTCATTTAAACATCATGATTCTGGTTGTCTTCACTGGCAGAGCTTTTGTGCACCTAGAGCCATAAATGGTTCACTGGTTAATATCAGAACAAACACTGTCCTGACGCGTGCTTTGTTTGAAATTTTTGAATCTATTGTTTCTCCGTCGATGCGTTTTCCTTGCGCTTGCAGATAACCCGCTACGGTAGTTGCTGCACTAAATCTCTCCTATCGCTCTCACTCCTTGTCCTTATCTCTGCATCTCTCATTTTGGGTCTCTTATTTTCTATCCACTCCTCTCTAATGTCTCCCGGATTCCTCCTGTTTCACTTTCTCTTTTGGCTTTATCCTTCATCTGCGGAGTGTGTTTCTTTCTCTTTAAGCTTTTGTATCTTTATTTTCTCCCCCTTTCATGATTTGACTCTCCTTTTCGCTCACCAAACTCTCTCTCTATTTCTCTCTCTCTCCCCCGCACTCTCTTCTGTACCTTGCTTTACCCCTCTTTTGCCCTTGTCTTTCTCTCTGCAGCTGCACACTTAAAGACCCTTGCTGCATTATCCTTTTAATAAAGGCCTGGGCAGGAAGCAGAGAGGCAGAGGACGGAGACAAAGACGAGGCCGTCGCTGCCACAGCAGCCTTCAAACCTCATTAACTTTTGTCTTGTTGCGGGAGTCACACACACACACATACACATACACACCCACCCACCCACACAAAAGAACACACTCTCCTACACATGCACACATGTACTCACAAACATATATGCACACAAAATGCTCAGCCGCCACTCCTGGTTTTAATGTACATGCAGTTGCTTACATAGTTATTCTCCTTTTTGCTCACACACACACACACACACACACACACACACACACACACACACACA
>NW_005187526.1:792268-793186 GCF_000239375.1 Pundamilia nyererei
ACACACACACACACACACACACACACACACACACACACACACACACACTGCTCCTGTTGTCCAGCTGTCCAGTCCACCCTCCACTCAGCATTATAAGTAAGTGGACTGTTTACATCTGGGATCTGAAATGTAAAATATAAAATGTAATGATGACAAAGGCACACAAAACATACAGGTACATAAAACTAAAATGTAAAAAATTAAACACAAACACAACAAAGCAAATTGAACTAGATCCACAGAGCAGTCTAATGTGAGGCTGGAACTGATGCATTCGTGCAGCAATCACTGCTCCAAGACGTGCTTGAGTCTGGGAACAAATCTGAACGTGCCGCTGCGTACAGTTAGCAGCTGGTCAGCCTTCCTGTGCACACAGACTCTCGGGGCAAAGACAGTCGTTATCTGCTTACCTTGGCAACAACCTCGCTGCTGGCTGGCTTTTACCCAAAAATGGGCATCATCAATCACAAAGCCGTATTGTTGCACTGATGCATGTCATTGAGTACTATGGCTGATAATCTGTGAATCAGTAACTCAGGATCTGAAATATACTGGATGAATCTTTCATAAGCAGAGACACATAAGGTGAGAAGTGCCAGCTTGAGCATAAAAAAGTGAGAAATATGCGTGCTATGACCAGTGTTGGGAAGGTTACTTTTAAAATGTATTCCAATACAGATTACAGAATACATGCCCCAAAATGTATTTTGTAACGTATTCCGTTACGTTACTCGATGAGAGTCACGTATTCTGAATACTTTGGATTACTTAATATATGCTGTTTACAACTACGTGAATGTGATTTATTACTGTTACTGACGGTCCGCGGCTCCAAAAGGGACCTCTGGCTAATATGGTGGGTTCCTGTCGGGCTCGTAGCCGAAAAATAGCTTTACTTTGTTGTCTGGGTCAACTTTG
>NW_005187526.1:793961-794823 GCF_000239375.1 Pundamilia nyererei
ATTAATAATGAAAAATTTGTCCACCACATAGATTCCTGTACACCATTAAATGTACACCACTGCCTCCAACTACAACTTTAGTAGCAAACATGAGATGATCATCTTACTAGCAGTATTATCAAAAGCTGAACCTGTGCCAGTATTTATGGCAAAAATGTTGCATCGATTGCATGAGACTGCACAGGTGTTTCTCCTAAAAGGCTCACTGAGCTCAGATGATGGCAAGAAAATGTACTTACAGCAACAAAAAATAAGATGCAATGTAGACAATATAGAGCAAAATAATAAAAGATCTTGCAAAAGCATTGCCATAAATGTGGGAATTATTATTTAAGTTTGAAGTATGGCATGAGTATGGCAAAGAAGGAACCTATTGGAGCAGATACTGTACAGGGAAGAGAGAACTGGGAATGCTGTATTACATCCCTTTTGTGAGGCAGGTGCATTTCTTATTCTTTCTTTTATTTTTCAATACCAAACTGTCATAAAACACATAGGTACATATAGAAGTAATAATCTTTTCCTTTTTTAATAACATACAACAAAAACCATAAATGGGATGAGTACCCGAATACCCCCCACTCCTTCCCAATAATGTAAAAATGAATATGTTACAGAGAAAATGAACTGACCTATACAAAAAATACAAAACCCCTACAAAAAACAAAAAAACAAAACAAAACAAAAAAACAACAAAAAAACCACAAAAAACAAAAAACCCCAAACAAAAACAAGAGAAAAAAAAATTCAACAATAAGATAGTAGTACGTGTCCTTATAGTTTAATATTAACATTAACATCTGCTAGCCTCAAAAAACAAGGTCTTAACATTAATCAATATTGATATAAATCTTAACCAATA
>NW_005187526.1:795979-835794 GCF_000239375.1 Pundamilia nyererei
GCTGTGAATAAGATAACCGTGGCCTCCTGATTCCAGAGCTGATCTAACTGCGGACCTGGACTTGTCACCAATATTTGATCAAAGGTAAAATGAAATTACGACATGAAAAGTTGCTGCTCATTTTCAGATATATACTGTACTGTTGTTACTGGTGTTAAGATGCATTTTATCCAGCTAATATATTCAGATAATCAAGAGGAAATTGGGTCTCTGATTGGCCTTTCGTTGGCTGGGTTCATAAAATTCATATCTTAACAACAAAGAACTGCAAAAGATTTAGGCACTTAAGACTTTTGGATTCTTAGCAGTAACACCAGGAACACGTCTGATTCATTCTTTAGTAGGTCTAGCTAGATCAGATCCAGTTAGACTGCCTCCTATAAAGCAAGAAATATCAGATTATTGCAATGAAGAAATTAAACATGCAGGGCCTGCCCTAGGACTTTGATAGCCCTAAACACGATTTTCTATGCATCCCCAAAACTAAATCTTTCCGTGCATGATTTGGAGGGCTCTGGTGCCTCAGTACAGACGTCTGCAGATGCAGTCATGGAGGATGTAGAAGCCTGTGGTGCTTCAGTGATGACCTTAGTTATGTTTGGGGGGGAGTAGATGACTCTAAAGTTTCGTATGATATTTCTTCAGCAGCCAACCCGATGCCCATTTCATGCTTTGCCTCTCCAAAGTGTGAAAGGGACATGTGCACAGAAGTTGCAGTAACCAACATGAAAATAAGCACAGGACAGTGCTACCCTGTCCTACCCTGCCATCTTTGTCACTTCCGCGGGCCACCACCATTCACTTCAGGAATGACCTCTCCCTACCACTGAGGTGAATGGTGAATTAGGCAAGTGTGGCTCACACAGTTCTCAGACAGCAGCAAAGACATATGACTCAGACTGCTCAAAATAGCCTTTTGTGTGGAATTTCTCTGTGATAGGGTTCTTTAATGGGCTCAGTCTGTGCTCAAGGCTGACCCTAATCTCTCTCTTGAAGAGTTCATCTTTAGGTTTTGTAATGTATCTGAGACAGAATCAATGCATCTCATTGCTTGTTCATGTTAAAGCAAGGTAAGTGGAGTGCGGCTAACTTTTCAATATATTTTTCAATACTGGGGGAAGAAGCAGTGTGGGAGCCTTTCTGCACAGTTGAAATGACAAATTAAAACAGGGATTAGGTGCTTAAGAGTTACCTGCTTCGCTGGATTCACTCATTGCCATGTTTATTAGAATAGACGATCATGTCCGTGAACACTATTCAACTCAGTTTCCCAG
The DNA here is from genome assembly GCF_000239375.1 of Pundamilia nyererei. Taxonomy (NCBI): domain Eukaryota; kingdom Metazoa; phylum Chordata; class Actinopteri; order Cichliformes; family Cichlidae; genus Pundamilia; species Pundamilia nyererei. The sequence goes on from NW_005187526.1 coordinate 797,254, forward strand.
CATGCTTCTGGCTCTGTTACCTTCTCCTCCAGCCGTGACCTGGAAGCAAAGAGAGGGGAACTGACGAAACAGAATTCAACCCATGCAAATTGGTCTCACACGCCTCGCCACAGAAGGAGGCTGGCAGCAAGTGAATGCCTACACTGCAGCCGTGGGGGCCATTTTATTGATTCGTGCCCTGTTTCGACAAGAGATGTCACTTGTCAGTAATGGTAGGGGTACTGACAGGTGAGGAAAAAGTAATCCCCCCCTACTGCTCCTCATGATCCCTGCTAAGCTAGCTGTAAACACCTCCTCTCGTTCACTCTCAGCATTAATTGATTCAGGGGCTGAACAGAGTTTTATTGATCATTCTTTGGCTCAATCTTTAGAAATTCCGCTTGAACCTCTAGAACGTTTTGCAACTCACTGTCCTTGATAAAATACACTCTCTAACATCACACACAAGAGGCTGTCTCACTCATTCTCTCCCTGGAGTCTCCACTCCACCTCCAGACCTCCAGATCGCTCCAGACTGCACCTCCAGATCCGCCTGACCTTTCCTCCATTCCCGCTGTGTATCATGACAGGTTTCCTGTAAAGATCTGACAACGTCGCTACCACCTCACAGACGTAATGAGTGTGCCATGAGTGTCAGCCTGCCACACCTCTCCCCACTATTAGATTATACAGTTTGTTTAAGCCTGTTTAAGCCTAGGTGTTTTTTTGTGGAGAAAAAGGATACAACACTAAGACCATGCACTGACCTTTGTGGTTTAAACAAAGTTACTGTGGAAAATAAATATCCTCTGCCTCTGTTGTCTTTTGTGTTTGAGTTGTTACAGAGAACAACTATCTTCAGTGAACTGTATCATTGCAAAGCCTATCACCTGTTAAGGATTAGGGAGGGGGCAAGAGGAAGAAGGCCTTCAACATCCATCTTGACCTTACACCCACGACTCCACCATCCTACCACTGTCTTGTGTGGTCGGATCCCTCTCGTGGGAAATAGAGTCAGCAATTCAAGGTTCCGGTCCTGGAACTGATCCCTAGGCTGTCTCAATGTGCCCACCTCAGTTTGGGCTAAGGTACAAACTGGGGACAAAGATGTACGTATGTTCCTGCCTGCACTGAGAACAAGTCCTCCAGTTCTTGTCTTGCAGGTTTACCAAGGACCCAGACTACACCTGGGCGTCCCTGGTCACACATCGCCCTTGACTTCATCACTGGCCTGTCTCTCTCAGGAGGTAAAACAGTCATTCTAACTATTATTGACCGCTTCTCTAAAACTGCTCACTTTGTCGCTCTGCCCAAGCTTCCTTCTGTGCTTTAGATTGGAGCCCAGTTCAATCTCAAGGCTGGTATGAATTCTGCTGAGCTCTTGGCACTGAGGTTACCATGTTTTCTAGTTTCCAGCCAGAGACAAATGGCCACTAACCAGGATGGAAGCAGCCCTGCGCTGTACTGCCTAATCAAATCAGTTCAGTTGGAGCACGCAGGTGGCTTGGGTAGAAGGATGTCGAGAGACCAGTGGCGGATGAGAACCCTTTGAGTCATCCCTCGGGTACCAATGACCTCTGTTCCCAGCTGTAGAAGTTGAGCTTGCTGCCCCATATGTCCAACACTATCTTAACTCTTTTAAGATAGTGTTGGACATATGTTGTCAAAGAGTTGTGTTTATAATGTTTATGATGCAATATTCTGAACTTGTGATGATCCTGTGATCATCTAACCTAACAACTAACCACAACCTCTAACACTAAAACTAATAAAAGCTAAAAATCTTTGAAAATAGATTTTATATAACTACATAGCTTAATAAATATAAAAAATAATGATAATGGAAAAATACAATACTGCACACAGTTGGGTTCCTTCCCTGCTGAAGAGGTGATATTCTGAATCCTCAGCAGGAACACTGCATACGGCGGCTCACACCTTCAAAATAGTGAAAAGGGAAGCAGTTCGTTTTGGCTTTCAAAGGCCTGTTTTTGGGCACCCCAATCCGCATGTAAGTACAAAGAAACTAACTTCTGCTACAAGAATAATCCTCACAACATCATGGAGTCCTGTGACTGTATGAAGAAACATAAGACAGACTGTTCAGCTATAGTGAGACAAAGTAGCTGACAGGATCTGGTCTCACATATTTGCCAAGTTTGAGTGGTAAACGTATCTTGACTCCAACGCGGATTTACTTGACTTACTCATTTTCTGTTTAACCTCCTACCCAAACTCTTCCACGACATGCATTTTTAATTTCTCTTTGATATTTGGGCTGATTGGGGCCCGATGAATGTAAAAACAAAGAATTACCAGATTTTTTTTTTACCTTATTTTTGTTTTTAAGAAAAATAAGAGCCACATGTGAGAATATTCGTTTAAAATTTCGATAGAACAGTAGCAGTATAATGTCCTCGTGAGTGGATATCAGGCCCATGTAGAGCAAAATTTAGTATTTTGGTCTAAATAACCCAAAATGGGATGTCCACATATGTGGACGCCAGGTCCTAGGAGGTTAATACTTTGTTTCTTGTTTACAACCCAAATGCTTTTTGATAAACTCAGGTACTTGTTCTAACACCACAGTGATGACGCCTAGATTCTTAATAAGCATTTGTACTGGATGCTCCTCGATCTGAGCGCTGCTCTATTCTTTTCAGTAGGCTAGCCTCCATCGGTCTCTCCCATACTCCACTAGCCTGGTTTAAATCATACCTGTCTGGTTGCACTCAGTTTATTCAACTCAAATCCTTTACTTCTCAGCCCTTTCCTCTCACCACTGGCGTGCCCCAGAGATCTGTCCTGGGGCCCCTTCTTTTCATTATCTACCTTCTTCCGCTTGGACACATTTTCTGTAAATACAATATCCAGTTTCACTGTTATGCCGATGACACCCAGCTTTATCTGTCCACTAAACCTGATTCTGCTCTTCCCCCATCCTCCCTTACCCTCTGCTTAGCTGAACTAAATTCATGGTTCTCTTCTAATTTTCTCAAACTCAATAGTAATAAATCCGAGCTCCTCTTGGAGGTTTCTCTGTTACTATCAATAACTCACCGGTCTTCGTTTCTTCCTCTGTGAAAAGCTTGGGTGTCATCCTCGACAGTACTCTATCTTTCAATTCAAACATTAATAATGTCACTCGGTCTGCATATTTTCAATTGCGCAACATTAATCGTCTCCGTCCTTTTCTCACCCCACATGCCACTGCCATTCTTGTCCATAGCCTTGTTACTTCCCGGATTGATTATTGTAATTCACTTCTTTTTGGTCTTACTCAAAAATCCACCCACAAGCTCCAACGCGTCCAGAACTCTGCTGCCCGTATCATCACCAGGACCCCTTCTGTCCACCACATCACTACTGTCCTGCAGCAGCTTCATTGGCTCCCGGTCAAATATCGCATCAATTTCAAAATACTCTTGTACACATTTAAGGCTATTCATCATCTCTCTCCTCCATATCTCTCTGATCTGGTTCAGATCATCGCCCCATCTCGGTGTCTTAGATCTTCTTCTTCCCTTTCTCTCTCTGTCCCCTCCCCCCATCTTGCCACCACGGGGAGCAGGGCTTTCAGCTGCTCTGCTCCTCGACTCTGGAATAAACTATCTCCTGATTTAAGAAATATCTCTTCCTTCTCTCTCTTTAAGTCCCAACTCAAAACTCACTTGTTCAAAATAGCTCATCCCACATAAACTCTCCACTCCCCTATTTTTAATTTGTTTTATGTCTTATGCTTTTATGATTGTGCAAACTGCTTGCTTTTATGTTGCTTTTATTATTCTACTGTGTACAGTGTCCTTGAGTGTTCTGAAAGGCGCTTTCAAATAAAATGTATTATTATTGTTATTATTATTATGCTATCCCTGTTTTTGTCACGATTGCTCCTCACTGTTGCTCACACTTCTTCATACGGTATTTCTATGAATTTGAGCCTTTCTCACCTTTCCCCTGTAGCGAGAAACGCTACAGGAGTGATTTTAGAGTCTGTCGAGCTCAGTGGGGTGCTCGGAGCTGTAAGCCAGGCCTCATTGACAATGAATATCAACTGTAGCTTTTTGAATTCGCATGCATAAATCCACTAAAGCACTGTGACAGGTTGTGCAAGGTTTTTGGAAAAACTTACATGCCAAGTATTTTACCTGGGAGAAATGGTGCTGGTTTAAAGGTAAAGAGAAATCCTGCTAAATACGATATTTATAATAATTTTTTTTTCTGCAGTAACTTGATTGACTTGCAAAATATCAGATTATCACAAAGAATTCTTCCTACATGAAGGTGGTAAGAAAGCTGGCATAAAAATTGCAACCTGTCTGAGCTGGATTTTAATCCACGCTGTGGTTAGGCCAGTCTCCTGTGCTGCACTGAACTGTACAGCAATTACAAGTACATACAGTAAAAACACAGGAGGGGAATTTAAAGGGGGTGCAAGGGCTGTTTGTGCCACTCAGTCACCCGCTAATGAGTAATCAACTTTCACAGCTTGAGTGTTGGGGTGGTAATTCGGGTTGCACACCATGTTCCCGAACCGTGGAGTAGCGATTCATTATCATGGAGATCTGTATAATCAAACAATTAGTGAATTTCTTCTCATCAACAAGGCCTGCTCCCTGTCTGATGTGCTCATGGTTGACGGGAGGGGGCTCGAGGGTGGAGGGGGGGATGATAGTTGCTGACAACTGGTTGCCTCAGTGACGTTCCCTGGCTGTTTTCCAGTTCGGGGCGTTGCGAGGGTTAAACAGCTCTGATGAGCACTCACACACTCTACGGATGTGTCAGACTGAGGAGGAAAACCACTGGGATGGTAATTGACAAGACAGTAAAATGTGAGCGCGAGGGAGGGAGAGAGAGAGAGAGAGAAAGGCTTGTTTATGGGAGATGAAGGCAGAAAGAAAAGAGAGGCATTTAAATGTTTCAGCCCTCGTTGCTTGTTTACAGCTTTGCTCCTGGAAACAGATTCATTTAAAGCTTTATAGCGCTGGGAAAAGAAAATAAAGCAACAATCTCACAAGATGTTACATTCTTAATACGCCTTGTTATTTCTCTCGTGGCAGCCTTGACATGAGCTCATTCTTTCAATAAGTTGAAAATAGTCTATCCGTTTTGATGACAGCCAGTCTCATCAGTGACACTTTTTGTATTGAAATCTTTCTAACTCATAATGTGTCATTTTCAGGTAAAAAGTGAGATTTATTAATGTCTAAAGGCAGCAAGCAAGATGGGATGCCATTTATGTTTAGGGCAGCAGCAACACTAATTTGTAAGGAATAAACAGGAAATTACAGGAATAAGAAAGACGATACAATAATTCACATAATGAGCTGACTTATTTGATAGATTACAAGAACGAAAACGTGTGACCCTGTTGGTCATAGCAGACAGCAATAAATGAATCAATTTACACAGCATCCAATGAAATGAAATTGCAGTAAAAAATCAACATAGAGAGAAATTGAAATAGAAAAAGCAGGACTCTATAGCAGCGCGTCTCACCTTTGTACTTGAATGCTTAAACATAAACGCATGCAGACACACTGCATGAAAGGAAGCGCTGCAGAGTGTGGCAGCGTCGCTAATCAGATTTCTCCATAGTGTCCAGTGTGTCGGGCACCAGGTTACCATTAGACAAACACACGGCGGCTCTCTGGTGACCGCTTGGCATCAGATATGAGAGAGATGGGAAGGCACAGTGGAGAGGCAAAGTGAGAGTGTATGTGTGTGTGTTTGAATCACAGTCACTGTTTAGCCTTTAAAAGATGTTTTGTATGTTTCTGGGTGGAAAACATCAGTCTCCTCTAGAAATATCTCTTCCATTCATTATTCCTGAACCTGCCTAAAAGTAAAGAACTATGCAACCACTTTGCTTATTAGCTAATAGGAAAATGCTAATATTTAGCATTTTATTCCTGTAAGAGTACCTCAAATAGAAACAACAAGCAATTACATGACAGTTGCTGAGCCTGAATAGTGTTGTGCTGCTGCTGAAGTGTCGGCCCTGAACTGACTGGATGAGGCTGTCTAAAGGATCACAAACTGCCAAAAACAAACAAACAAAAAAGAAGGATGTTAAGAGTCCAAACCTCCACCACAGCAGCTCACTCTCAGTTTTTAAGGGAACAGTATTATATTCCATATACATTCAGTTTCCTGTCTTTGTTCTTTTTTAAATGTACTTTAAGAAGTTTGCACTGCAGTAAAATTCAGATAAGAGAAGTAATGACAGAGGTTTACTTTGATTACACAAACGATTACTAGGTGCTGATTTGTACATAACTGGACATGAATAACATGAGCTTTCTATATAATATTATACTACAGTATATTTCTTACTAACTTGACAATATCTTCTTTAAATATAAAACATATTTGGGGGTCAACTTTAAAGAAATGCAAATTTGAAATGTAGACGTGAGGTCTGAGGTCAAACATAACATTATATTTTGAATAATTCCCTGTATAACATTATAACCTTATGACCACCTGCCTACTATTGTGATGGTCCTACACTTAAAATCATAGTTTCTAATGTATAAGGCCTTTTTTGAGTTTTCAATCAATAAATCATTACGTTGACCTTGAAGACCTTGGTGGATGTTAGCCAAATTTTGAAGGACGGTTAACATGACCTCACTGTAAACTTCGACAATTCTATCAGAAATTATTCAAAAGTTTTTGAGATTTTGTGTGTTGTGGATAGAAAGAGATACACACACATACATCCATGCAAATGCTACCAAAAACAAAGTCTCCTCAACCAGTGTTGGTCAAGTTACTTGAAAATAGCAATTAGTTAGTAATTAATGATTACTTCTCCAAGAAAGTAATCCTGTTACTTTACTGATTACTTATTTTCAAAAATAATTTGCTACTTTATTACTTAGTTACTTTTTAAAAACATGATACACAATCTGAATACGTAATAAAGCAATAGACCTTTCAGCATATAAAATTGAATCAAATGAAAAAATATCTTTTTAAAAATTGTTTTATTACTTTTAATCTTTTAACTTTATGCACATTGCATCAAGCAAAAATTTAATTATATGCAACAGTCTCTCACAGAAAGAAATGTGTTTAACATTTAAACCTATTTTCTGCATATTCCAGCATATGACATAAAATAATGATTCGTGTTTATACTCACTCTTTCAAATAGATGCAAGTAAAACACAGCAAAAAAGAAATAAAATCAAAGATTCAAGAGATTTAAGAGTCCTGTCACTCTTAAATCTATTTTCACCTGGAGTGGGGTTGGTGGAGGTTTCACATTCCCGTGGTAGCGTGCTAGCTACTTGCTCAGATTTGAAGTTTAATTTTTCTTCCCACGCAGAGTGTACAGGGGACGCTAATGTTTTTGTCAGTTTTTACATTATCAAACTCAAGGTAATGTCAATACTTCCAAGCTTTAAACACTGCATGGTCGTACTCTCTCCCAAACTCCATATTATCCATTGTTGATCAACACACGTCTGTTGCTGCCACGGACGTCACACACTCGTACGTCATTGTCATGAGTCGCTCTCACAAACAAAATCACAGTTTAGTAACGCAGTAATACACCGGGCTTACAGGAAAGCAACAGTATTCGAATTACTTTTTTTGAAATAGGAATCCCTTGCTCATTACTTGAAAAAAGTAATCGGACTACGCGTTACTCCCCATCTCTGTCCTCGGCAGAGGCAACAAATAAATAGAAACACTGGAAAAAAACAAGCCTGTCAGTCAGTTGTTTTCAACAATCTAAATATATTATAATTTAGACAGAGACAAAAACAAAACAAAATGAGAAATTTCAAAATGGAAAGCTTGTGGTGTCCACTGTTTCAAACAAAGTATCTTTTGTTACTCTTTTTCTTCTTAAGGTCGTTCAACACCAAAAACTGACATGAAATTCCAAATTTTCTTGATACGAAATTGTAGTATTACATTTCCTTAAGGAGAGATCGTTAGAAAGAATGAAGATGATTTATTGATGAACAGAATACAGATAAGTGTTTGGTGGTTAAACTGTGATGGCCAGTCACAGCAGAACAGACCCCCAGCTGTGAAAGGAATTAGAGCAGGACACCCTGGAGTCTAGACACTGGTGGTGGAGAAGAAGGTAACTTGAATGGAGCTTGAGCGATGAGAGGTGGAGATGGGGAGGAGGTGGGCTGCACAAAGGTGCCTGCAAAAGAGAGTGACAGATGCAGAGAGAGATTTAAAGTATGCAGTATGAATGCTGATTGGCCTGGAGAAGGCCGGGAGAAGGTGATTGGACTAGACTGGTGATGCCACAAACAGCTTGACAGCGTGGGAAAATGGGAGTGATAAAGCTTAGATTTAGCACCTGGAAGCAAGATAGAGATGAGATAGATTTTCCTTGTTGAACTTACGCATAAGCTTCATATATATACACATCAAACGATTTGAGTTTTTGTAGAAAATTCATCCTCAAAAAAATGCGCTGTGAAAATCGTAAAGTCGACATCATGAGATGACGAGCTGGCCCTGACGTTTCTAAAAAAGAAAAGAAAATATTTCATACACATTTCAAGATGTCAGCGGGGCAGTTGGAGCTCTCGTTGACAGAGTTGGAGCCACACCTGAGGAGGCAGGCAAATAAATTTAGACTAGCGGCGCACAACTTGAGTTACAAACACATTTGTTGCCTGTCTGATTGGTCAGATCTGCTTATTTGGCTCTGAAAACTCGAGCTTGGTTCCAAAAAATAAACGCTACAAACTCATCCAGTGAAATTGCATGATTGGTGTGAACAGCTGCATTAAGAATACCATATGTGTAAAGGCCTTTATAGTATAAATTATGTGCCCACCTGAAAACGTTTTATCTGCTGTTTGTTTTCTCCTAAATGTTTATGTTTGCAAATGTTGGTTTGCTATTTCACTGGTAAACAGAACACAGCGAGTGGGCAACCCCACTTTGACTGTGATATCACTGTAACAATAGAGACAAATGCACAGCAGAATTGTTGCAATAATCCTGGATTTTGTTGATTCGGTCAGTTTAAACTATCATAAAACTAATATTTGATGGTAATTATAACCTCTAAAGTATTTCAGTAGATAAAGAAAATGACTAGGTTCTTTAAAATGTATGCAGCTTGATGCAGTGGTATAATTACTGCTGGCTCTCTGTGCAGGTGCTGGGTCGTTAGTGGAATTGGAAGCACCTGGGTCTGTTTCCCCAAAGGCACACGTGTGATAGAAGATTCTCTTAACCCTGCTGTGCCCCTCACAGAACCATGTGCCACCCTACTCTAGTCTGTGTAATTGCAGTTCAATAAAGTTACATTTACACAATAAATAAGCTTTAGTATTTTGCAACATCTGAACCATTTATGATGACTAGACTGTGACACCTGTCTGTTGATGGAGAATTTTTCTCTAAAGAAACGTACATCCCAAACGAGTTTTATAATGTTTAAAGTACTGAAGTCTTATAATGTAAAATTAAAATTTTGTGTATCGACTCCAAAAGTAAGGAAATTTGTGTTTAATCAATTATTTCTTTGTTGTAACAATGCTTCTGGGTGATACATCTTATACTGTTGGAAAAGCTGTTTATTGAAATGGTGTCACACCTGTAAGAAAAATGCATTTGTGGGTTGAGCAGCAGAGTTGGGTATGTGGGTTCTGCCCATGCAAAACTTGCCAAATGTTTGCGTTCTGGAAAACCAAGTTGCAGCATTATTAGGAGTGAGCACTAGTATCATCTTCAAATTGAAGGTTAAGTTCCATATAACAGGTGTCCTAGTGGAGCATATGAGAGAGTGGGCATCACATGAAGACTCCCAAAGAAGACAGACACCCTGTCAGAACTTAGGAACTGCAGGCAGTCTTCTACAGACAGATGTGGCCTTTGGCTTTCTACCCAGACTAATCTGGAACAGACTGCAGACTGCCTATCTCCAGTCTAGGGCTGGGCTTCCAGGAGGCCTGCCATGCCTGCCCTTTGTCACGTCATATTGTAACGCTTGTTTTTATTTGGTGTTATTTGGTGTCGGCAGCATGTGCATTGGAACCTGAAGTGAAGTTTGTAAAAACAAACAAACAAACAAATGCGCAGATGAACTATCATGACAGATAACAAGGCTGAAATCTTTACAATCAAACTGTACATCTGTCCACTTCAACCGCTTTAGATCTCCATGCACCAAACATCAATGATCTTAACACATAGTGAGGACTCCTCCTTCCAGTGGAGCCCTGTAGTCTGTTAGCATGGAAAAACTTCTTCACTGGTGCAGGATCGAGGTGTTGTAATGGTGATGGAGGCAATTCCCATTAAGTGGGGCAACACTCTCTGACTTCTTTCACACTCAAAAATCAGTGCAGAGGAACAGCCCTATAGAGCTACGCTTGAATTATTATGCTTTTCCTAAAAATTTCCATACAAACTAAACAATGATGTCGGAGTTCAGGCTGTTCTAAAAACTCTCGGCTTTTATGACACGTAAAGAGGCTCCAGACTTATAGTCATGTTAGACACACTTACTGTTCAAAACTGTTCTGTTTGCTGATTTAAAATTAGAGACAATCAGCGTAAAAGGATGGATGGCTTTAAAGGGAGAATAGCTAAAATGGGTTGCGCCAGACAATTGAGCATCAAGTATAGTATAAGTATTTTAGGCTACAATTGTAAACCATGTAAGACCGCTTGGTCTCACTCTTTCAAATAGATGCAAGTAAAACACAGCATCTACAATCACTTGTAGATGTATTTTTTGTGAACAGTCCTTTCAATCATCCACTTATCCAATTCAAGTTGCCAAAGGGCTGTTTGCTAGTGTGTGGCACAGAGAGACAGACAACCACTCACATTCGCCTTTGACCAATTTAGAAGCACCAATTAACTTACAGTATTCCCATGCATGGACTGTGGGAGAAGTACTTGGAGAGATCCTGTGCAGACATGCAAACTCCACACAGAAAGACTCCAGCCTCCAGTGGACCTTCTTCCTGTGAGCCGACAGTGATAGCCAGCACACTGCCTTAATTTAAGCTTAATAATTTAGTTATTAAAGTGGGCTTCAAACTGTCTCAGTATGTTTAGCTTGTATTGGTGCAAGGTACCATCAAAGTCTTGTCATTCACGTCACAGTTTTCATAGTTTTCACTATTTTTCATAGCTAGTTTCTAAGTTGAGTTATTGTATCTTTTCTGCCTCAGTTTTTATGTTTGTTTTCGTCATCAGCCCTAATAAAGGTTTGCTCTTGGTTAAAGTCGTGTTGCGTCTTCTGCAGTGTCTGCTCTTGGGTCAGTTTAAAAAACCACACTGGCTACCCTGCAGTGACAACCTTTGACTTAAACTGAACTTGCACATCTTCTAGTTTTAACCTTTACTACAACCGATATTATAAAAGAACCCTATTTAACTAAGAAAAACAATCTACATTAAGCCTCAAAACATATTTAGGACTTGTGAAGAGGATTATATAGCCTGTTAAGGTATAAGTAAGCCTATCCGCATTACCGACAGAGTATAAATAATTAACTTTTAAATGATGTCTCTCTATATAAAATTACTATTTTACTACATGCAACTATTCTGCAGTGGAGTTTAAGTTTGCCTTTTAATTAGAATATTGCCATGTTTGTTGAAAATTAACTTATTTAGCTAATATTATTAAAATAGTTTGCTTTCAATGTTCTTTTTGTTCTTGTTACCAGCGAGCCTTTTTATAGTAAAGCTCATATCTACTATCATCTACTTTGCACCTGCTTTGAAACATAACACAGCAAACAAACAAAGAGTTTGCATGTTCCCCCCTGTTTGTGTGGGTTCTCTGCGGGTACTCCAGCTTCCTCCCACAGTCCAAAGACATGCAGTTAGTGGGGTTAGGTTAATTGGAGACTCTAAATTACCCATATGTGTGAATATGAGTGCAAATGGTTGTCTGTCTGCGACAGACTGGCCACCTGTCCAGGGTGTACCCCGCCTCTCGCCCTAGGACAGCTGGGATAGGCTCCAGCGCCTCCGCCCCCCTCTGCGACCCTGAAAAGGATAAGTGGAGGAGAATGGATGGATGGAATAAAACATATGGGAACCTAATATCTTTAAAATTGTAAATGCAAAATGAAAAGCAATGACCAATAGTCAGTTATAGCATAGAAAAAGACAAATTAAGATAACCATTCTTTATTTCAATATTCATAATCATCTAGTGTTTTGCCAAAGCCACAGGGACCCACAGGGAGATGGACAAAAGATCCACGGTTTTGCAGCTCTGTGTATGCATTTATTTTCTGCACTTACTGATGTGTTCACATACACGGCACAAAAATGTTTTTTGCTCAAGCCTGTTTTTGTTCATATCTACCACTTTAACAGTAACAGTGCATCCTTTGACTTTAAGCAACAAAATACACGCCATAAAACTGACTACCAACAAACTAAAAGGTAAAACTGCAGAACTGCATCGTCCTGCATCATCAGGATGCGGGCTTAGATTATTCAAGTTGCCATCACTGTTTTCTTTTTTGTTGTTCTGCTGCATCAAACCCCAGAGGAATATACCATGCTGTGTGATGATTCAGTTGTGAGGCAGTTGTATGAATTTTATTATTCACTGTATTTGTAGCTCTGATAATATAATAAAAACATCCACATGATGCCTCTCTATTGGTTTTGCATGAAAACAATATCAATCTCCACCAGTGAATATTCCACAGCTGAAATCAAATTTGTTTGCCTCTGTTGTGATGAATAGCACTTCATAAAGTGAACAAACCTTCCCATTATTCCTACTGCAGAGTGTGTATCAATGGCATTACACTGTATATTACTTATCTGGGGGAAATAAGCTAGCTGGGAGACATTATGCATGTGATAAATAATGTATTCAGTCAGAGGTACCATATTATGGTTAGCCATATGTGGCGCATACTGTATATGTGTTTATTGGAAAAAGAACGAGGGTGACTGAAAATGTATGCGTGTGTGTTTTGATACGGTTTACAAGTCTGATGTGCGTGTTTCAGCAGGTTATTGAAGCAGTGACTGAAACGCTGGGAGGAAAATGAATAAATGCAATATGTAAATAGCTGGAAACAGCTGATCTGCACATGATGTTAGAGGCCTGGGGCTGTGCAATAAGACAATATAAATCAAATTCTCCACTTCACAATAAAAGCAACCACACAGGTTCCATGGCGCAGTCTCTGACCCTTCTTTGACTCGTCCTTAGAGAAACAATAGTGACTGACGAAATGGTTCGAAGAGATGAAAAAAATTGGAAGAGGTGAAGATCTAAAGGGATCATCCATGCAAACATATTCATCCTTGTAATGAGAATTTACTCTAGGATCCAATCAAAAAGCTGGAGGGAATCTGGCTTTCTGCCTATGGGAAATATAAAGCCAGTAAGTACATGATCCATTGAACCACTTAATTGTTAGGGTCCCACTACTACTACTAGTAAGGACAAATGGTATTAATACTTAAGAAAAACCACTCTAAGAGTTCAAAAAGTAATAGTTTAACCTGTGAAGAAATATTTAATTTCCTTACAGCCAAAGTTGAAGATCACTAATATACCTCTAACTGTAAAGACATGACATTGGTACAGTGCACTATTTGTGAGCTGTGTTGATAGATGCTCTTTATTGTCTTTGGGTACAGACTTTCCCCATGTTCAAGCACAAGCTGCTGATTCCAGCTCCACGTGTATTCCACTTATGATTTTGGAATTAATCTTCTCATCTAATGTTTGACAGGAAAGCGAAAGCTAATTCATAAAAACTCTGAATTTAACTTTTTAAATCATTGTGATTAATGAGGTAATGTCTCAAAAATATGTATATGTTACATGATTATTACTTGGTGTCTTGTATTGTTGAGATACATGTAAATAACATGTAGGTGATTGATTAAGGCTGGCAGAAATTATTATTACCCATGTATGTTACATTTGATTTCCTATGACGGCAGGTGAAGCATAAGTCAGGTTAATGTTTAGGTTCATGCCACCTTTTAGTAAAGGATAACAATCTATGTCAACCTTTCTGTGTTGGTTTTAGTTTTCAGTTTTAAAATCCATCCATCTATTCAATCATTCATTCTCTTTTTCAAAGGAAAACACTGTAGATGCAGCAGTGACAGCTAATTAAATAAATGTGTGTTACATGGGAGACTGGGTTGAAATACAAGAGCATAAATGAATCAGTATGACTGAAAAAACACAAAAGTGATCTGAAAATATCATTCAGAACTGCACTACAAATACCATGCAATTACATGATTTAAAGCTTACAGAGCTTCTAAAAGTATCTGGCAATTTAATCAAAACATCAAGCTTTCATAATGGATGGATGGATAATAATGATGTATAATTATGTATTTAAATGCCCACCTTGGCCTCTGTACAGAGCATACCTTTGGTGCATCCTCTGCAGCAGACTCAAGGAGATGTCTTCAGTTTACCCGCATGTGTTTGTGTGTGCGTGTATGTTTTATCTCTTTCCCCCCCTCATCTCAATAAAAGTTTTGGTTGTATCAGCACAAATTAGCATTGATGGTACCTAGCTAATCTCACACAGCTGCAGAATGGAGCATTAGGGAGAGGGTGCAGGGCCCCGGCCCATCTGTGGAGGGACCGACTCACGGTCCCCTGAAAGCAACATCACTTTGGCCTTGTCAGATGGTCCCTCCAGTGTGGCTTTGTTTACGTGTGTGTGTGTGTGTGTGTGTGTGTGTTTGAGAGAGAGAGAGAGAAGGAGTGTGTCGTTTGTTTGCTTGTGTCGCATTACCTTACAGAAAACCTTGGGTATGAAAATGCTAACTTGAATGCAGCGAGTTGCTGTATTGGTGGAAAACCAATTCTCTGAAGAGGCTTCCCCCTTTAGACCTACACAGCTGTGATCAAGGTGCTTTAAACAGCGATGACTAATTATTTCACTCTACATTTCACATGAATTATAGCTTTTCTGCTCATATGGGCTCTCTAGCATTGTCACCTTCCTCCTTCACCGGTCCCTCTACACTGAATATTGTTCTCCTCAGCACCCTCCCACTCCCATTCATCTGCACTAGCCTGCACACTTTCTTGCCAAGTGGCAGCCTGATGTCTGTGGAACAGTTTGAGGCCTGTCATCCGTCTCATTCTTCGGCGTGCCTGTCTCGGTCTCTTTCAGAGGCCTGTGCCCTGTCATGCTTCACATCAGCAGCTGTTATCGTTTTTTAGACCAGAGCAAAGAGTTAGAAAATGAAGAACGATCTTTCCATCCCAGTTCACATTACCGAATGGTTGTTTTACACGCTACACTTATTTGACACCTCTGATTAATAGTGTCGCGGAAAGCGCAGTGAAAACAGGGGAGGACGCGAAAAAAGCTGACGCGTTGCCATGGTGAGTGCAGCATTTCAGTCAATAACCCCAGTGACTGGCTTTTGGTCTTTGCAAATCTAATTCTTCTCCTTCCTACAACCACAATAATGACGTTATGTTACGGCGCAGTAGCACTGTGCCAGGAAGCAGCCTTTCTACCTGTTCTGCTTCTATATTCCCAACAGAAGCCCTCTTAAAGCCGCCTGTCGGAGTGTCTGCCTGTCTGACCTCAGGTCGTGCAAAAGCCCCTGTAAGTGTGGCGCCAGTGGCTGGACAGTCCAGACGATACCAGCTGATACCCTGTCAGCAGTGACGGCTGTGTTACCAGCACAAAAGAACTGAGAGTGTTGTGACACTCGAGTGAGTGAGCCATCTGTAAAGACGACACAGACATGAAAAACCATCTAATCTTTTATATTTACGTGTTTTTTTCCCTTTGGAAACCAGGTGGTGCTTGCCTTGTGGTGCTATAGATGTTAAAAGAAGTCTACAAGCAGTTACATTAGTAAGTAACAGTTAATAACAGTTACATCTAAGAAGTATTTCCACATCAGCTAACCAGAAATACATGCATCTAGCTAACACCTAACAGCTGAGACAACATTAATGTTTACATACAGTCATGCTGTTCCTAGTGTGGAATATTTGTCTTGATTCTGCAAAATGATGTGTTTAAATGTGTGTTTCTGGGTTTTTCATGGGCTTTTTTTGCTTTTGTTTTCTTCAAGTACCTTACGGTGGCCCAGAGAGGCCAAATGGACTGCAACTTAAGAAAACAGCAGCAATAAGAAAAACGCTGCAAAAGCACACAAAACACAACAGAAATAGGAAAAAACTGATTTCCAAAAGCAAGGGAAGTGTTTTTGGGGAGACAATAACATGACAGACCAGTGGCAGGAACCAAAACATGCTAGGTAAGTGTGTTTTAATCTCATGATTCATATAATACTGATGACAGATTTTTAGGCTAATAGTTAGGCTAACACACTTACCTCTCATCTTTTCTTTCCTCACAAAACCGATAGATCCTCCACTTCTTTTAAGTGTCTCCCAGCGCATATTTTGGTTTCTGCAACTGGTCCGTTGGTTTATTGTCTCCCCAGAAACACTTCCCTTGTGCTTTTGGAAATCTGTTTTTTCCTATTTCTGTTTTCTTTTTTCCTGTTTCGTTTCCGTTTTTCTTATTTCTGTTGTGTTTTGTGTGCTTTTGCAGCGTTTTTATTATTGCTGGTGTTTTCTTAAGTTGCAGTCCATTTGGCCTCTTGGGGCCACCGTAAGTACCACAAGGCAAAACTCAATATGTTGCTCTTTATTATGGATTTTTGAGAAAGTAGACCTTTGTTGCTTTTTAATACCATTTTTATATTGTTAAGCACTTTGTGCAGCATCGGCTGTTTGAAATGTGCTATATAAATAAATTTGACCTTGACCTTGTATGGCTGATAGCTACAAAAAGCAGGCACCTTACGCTCACACATCCTTCCTGCAAAAATTTCTCGACGCTCATAAAAATGAAATTTTATTCACCTTTGCTCTCCGACTAACTTTCAACTGGAGTTTCCAATAAGTTTTGAAACTTTTTTTTATTGTTGCTCGATTAAGAAAATTGTGACTTTACAAAAATACTTTTTTAAAACACATTTCAAACAAACAAAGCACACAAACAGTAAATGTTTATGTACTGACCAGTGTGAAAGCAAGAATGATGATTTCATATGCTACGTGTGTGTTCTACAGCAAGGTCTCCAACCTTTTTTGCGCCATGGACCGGTTTATGCCCGACAATATTTTCATGGACCGGCCTTTAAGGTGTCACGAATAAATACAACAAAATAAAACTAGCACCGGTACCAGAAAAAAGAAGATTTATTCATAACACACGTGAAAAACACCCAGGAAAACCGAGTTAACGATAAAAATGATAACAAAATAACGCTAAAAACCGATAAAAACCCTGAAAACCATGCATTTCACACCCGAGCCTCAACTCTCGCGGCCCGGTACCAAACGACTCACGGACCGGTACCAGTCCATGGCCCGGGGGTTGGGGACCGCTGCTCTACAGGGACACATTTACCCAAATATCCTCATGTTCTTGCTTCATTGTAGCAATATGTTTTTTAATGCAAAGATGCAGTATTTAGTTACCATTCAGCCCATAGTGAAGTGCAAACTTTGAGACGCTGTTGTTTTGACCCTCAGTCTCTGTAAAAATTGATAATCAATGCAACAGAGGAAACTAAAGATTCAAACAAAAATAAATATCCAAATAGATGAATAACATCACACTGGACCTAAAAGCATTGTCAGCAGACCTGTGCTCAGTATCCATGGTAGCTGGAAACAAAACTAACCAGAGACCATCCAGCTATGGGCCCAGACTAAGGTCTTAGTAGAGCTTCAAACATGGCACACAGATTGCACATCCTTTCCTCTCCATTCTTTCTCAGCCCTCCTCTCTCCACAGAGACCATTAAGTTAATGAGACCTGGGGTAGGGTTGGATGCAGCAGGATGAACCCCGTTCTCCTCCCTGCTACCATCCCCCCTCTACCTTTCTCTCTTTCTTTCATCATCTGTGTTTCTCTACTCCTATTCATGCCATCTCTCCTCCTTCCTTATCTTCCTCTCTTCCTGTCTGTAGTTTTATTAGTGGATGCCTGTTGTAGACACCAAACTTGTGCCACAGCAGCTCAGCTCTGCTTCTTCGGGCGACTCAGGGGACAGACATTTCATTTCCGCCCTCTTAACGAGCTGGTGGTGAGTGTGCGCTAGCATGTGTGTGTGTGTCTGCACAGGAGCCATGAGGAGAGCTGGCTGGTGGAGAGACGGGGGCCAGTCTTCATTGCTGTCCTCCTCTTCCTCCTCCTCCACCACACTCTCAGACAGAGATAATGGGGGAGCTGATAGCAGCCTTGGAGACTGCTGTGGCTCCAAGCACAGATATGGACCGATAACGCCTCCACCACCTCGCCTGCTGCTGCCGCTATGTATGTGTGTGTGTGTGTGTGTGTGCATTTAGATGCAAGTGTGTAAAGCTGAATCACATGTGCTAATACAAGTATATTTAAATGTGGGTGTGTCTTTGCATGAGTTTTTCCATCAAACTGCCTCTGTGTGTGCATTTGAGGTTGCGTGTGCGACTTTGCGTTCTGTGTGCTTGTGTTTGTGGGAGTTCTTTTTTGTGTGAACATGTGCAAGACTACACTGTGTGCTGCACCGGTTATGTATGTGTACAGTTTGTGTGTGTGCGTCCTACATCTGCTCCTCTAAAGCAAGTGTGTGCGACTCCCTCGATGTCTCTGCAGCCTCCTTCATCCCATCAGACATTCCTGCCTCTATTTTATGGGCACAAGAACAGCTGGCCACCCCAGTAGGGCATTTTCACAATAAGCCAATTGCAATATATGAGCCTGATGCCACACACTCGCTCATTCAGACACGTCTATACAAAAAGGAAAGCACATACAGTACGCAGAGACACAGACATTCTCCTGGCTACTGCTGATGCAACTCCTGTTGTGTTGTTGTTGTGTTGCAGCACCATCAGGATCTAATAGTCAGAGTTGGATACTGTTGCAAATGTGTTACCATTGCTCTTTTGTCTTTTAGCGCTGCAGATATGAGGCTCTATTACGGCTCTGGCCTAACGCTTGGCAGAAGCTCCGGCGCTGATTTCCGCTCTGACGTTCAAATCATTTTGCCCACACGACTTTGATGAATGGCAAAAGGCGAATCTTTTCGTTGTACTTCACACTGTCTCCGTGTGCGACAATCACATCCTGACAGTTCGAATGAGAAAATGATTAATAAGGCTTATGATTAACATAATGAGTTATTATCCAGGACAGATAGAGAAATTATTTCATCAAGCCAGGCTATATTTATCTGGGTTCACCTATGCACCTGTTCTGCTCATTTCACAGCGTTTTTTTATTGCATCTGAGATTACAGTGTTTTTCCATTTGCAGCTCTGTGCTGATTAGTTTTGAAGAGTGGGTATAATTTGTTTCCTTTTCCACATGAAAATGTATATTTATGAGTGCCCATATTCAGCTGGAAATACATTTCACAGAACAATAATTTGCAACAATAGCTTCAGATAGTCTTTAGAGAGATGCAACACTGAAACTGATTTTCAAGGCTTGTATTTCCTTTTATTGTCTGGCAGTGTTCAATCACCGCACCTTGCACGACACGGCAGACCACATTTATACAGAAAATATGCACTGCTTTCCAGAGGTTTCCTGCCTCCATGGAATAAAATATTGATTTTGTTGAAAAAAAAAAAAGAAGAGTAGGAGAAATTGTGGACTTTGCTGACACATCCAAGATAGTGTCATCTCTCTCGCTTCTTTTTGTCTTTGTTTTTTCTGTATATGGAGGAACGACAACTAGAGCAGCTTTGTTTTTTACTAAGGCAGTAATGCTTATGACAATAAGGAAAGGGATCATCAAGAACTGGCGAGATATGGGTGTTTACCAAGAATATGGAATCTGATAAAATTGTTTGGCACATTTGGGGTAATGCTCAATCCATAGACCACTTTAGAGGAGATGGCCATGTCAATGCAGTTGCATGAAACAAGACTAGGATAACTTTTTGTTTTGTCTTCTTGTCCTACTGAACAGATGAACAGGAATTACGCACTACAAAACTGTAATGTGACTTTAATGTAATGCAGTAAAATATCATACTAAATGTATTTCCCACACTACAATTACAGTTATATCATAATTACATTACAAACATGCGTCATTGGTGGATAGAAAGTAAAAAGCAATATTTCTTTCTGTGCAGCTGACACAATTGTCTGATTTCAGCTTCTGTGCAGGGAGGAGAAAAATGATAAAACTTTGAAGATTTGGACATTCATTTTATTTCTGTTGCATGAAAGGACAAGAACACCACGGTAAAGTGCACACTATAAACTCCGGGCCAGAAACAACTGCATTATGCTGCTAATGCAAGTTGGCTTTTTGTAAGAATATGCATACTTGGCATACTAGCACAAAGCTGGTGAAGAACACAGAGAGATGTTAAAGGTACAGTCTTATTTTTAGGCTATTTAATAAAAACAAACAAACTCATAAATATACATTGATTAGTGTGTAATTACATCCTCCAACAAACTGATGCGTTCTCATAAACTTAGAATGAATCCATTAAAAATACCTAGGAGTGGACGCTGGATTCTGGAAGCCAACATGTTGAAAACAGTGGCCAACACAGACATCGCCATTCTGCCTAATCTTGTTTTGTGTATGTGGCTATAAATCGGCAACATTTTCGAGGAAGATTTAAATTTTTGTCTGCACCTTCGCACTGGATATGAAGGATCATATCTATGCTTTATCATCTGACAAGGGGTGCCCTTCATCAAAGAAGTGAAAAGGTGAAGGAAAGAGATAGCATGATTGACATCTGGATGAAATCTCATCCTTCCTACACACCTTAAGCCTCAGCTCCTTACTGAACTCAGAGCTCAAACAGAAGAAAACGTGTATAAACATGCTTATTTATTATTTATTGTCAGGATTACTTTCTGTCAGCAGATAGGAAATGTGACAGACAACTGACATGACCTGGCTAAACAACAGCAAACTAACATTAGCTAGCATAGCTAGAGCATGGCTAGTACTCTAAAAATCACACTTTGCCTCTGATTAACAATTTGATTACATTGTAACATTGTAGGAGAGCCTATTCGCTATGTATCCAACAACAATCATAGATCCTCTCCACAAAGAAAGTTTCCCTAATACCAGCTAACAGCAGCTAACAGCTAAAAAATTGTGATAACTGTAACTTAGTTAGCACAAATTTAGCTAGCTATTGGAGTACATAATATCTATTTGATATTATTACAATGTGATGTCATACGTCTTGCAGTGGAGGCATCTATAGATTGAAAAAGTCCACAGTTAATTCTCTCAGTGTTTACAGGCAGTGTATTTGTTTCTAGTTAAAGCTGCTTTAGTATGACACACACGTATCTGTCAACAAATTCTAGTATTCATGTCCTGAGCATGACTGCAAAGTTGTATGCAACAACAGTATGCCTTTAGTTTTTCACTTCCACAAAATATATAAAGAAATGATTCTCCCGAACTATTAGTTTCTGCCGTCGGTTCAGCTCTTATAAAACATACCCCAGAAAAGGTCTATATATAGACAAAATGCTGGCATATACTGTATGTTAGCCTTTATTGATTTCAGTTTGACCGCTGTTTTGAAACGACACACTCTAGTTCGTTAATTGGAAGCTGAACTAGCTATGTGGTTGTTAAATAACAGTTTTCCTGTTTACTTCATTGGTGTGTAGTAAGTAAAAAAAAATTCTATAATCATTATTAGAATTGTAAAAATATTCACCAATATTTGTTATGAGGCAGTGCTGTACAAATGAAAGCTGTAAGTGCAACAATAACGGTGCATATGGTAGAAAAATATTAACGAGGTAAAACAATTGCAAGGGTTAAGGTTAGAATCATGAAAATAAGACACTAACTGCAATGAATCTAATAGAAACCTTTTTCAGTATAATGAATTTTACAAACATAGTGACAGAATAGCCTGTGATTTAAAGTATGACATAAAAAAATAATGAATTGAAACTTTAATTATTTTTGTTATTAATGAGTATATAATACAGAAGATGGGAAAAGGCATAACACAGAATGTAGACCGCTGGCAAAAGGAGGACATGCTCTATGTGACCTCTTGTAATTATTGTATAGACCTTTATTATTACAAATGGTGTCACCTTGATAGGTGTAAAAGTTGCTTGCTGGCGCACCTTCGGTAGGCAAACTGCACGAACATATCAGGGAATTGTCTTCTTGAAATGCACTACTATGGCAGGCTTTTATTGATATCTGAGTACAAATATACTACATGAAATGCCGTAAGCTAATACCAACAAATCTATGTGAAAGTGGTGGTTCTGGGGTGTTACTTTTGATTTTTGTGGTTACACAAGATGAATAATGTGCACAGACTCATAAAAATGATGACTGCTCTCCCTTCAGTACCTGTTAATTACAAACTAAGGCGTTAGGAGTGCAGGCTGGATTATCAAATAGGGTTACTGCAAAATGTTTGAATTCCATTTCTTCTACTGCTTCTACTAAGTACCTCACATATATTGGCTGTCTTCTAAATAACACGAATCCTGCACTATTCCCTTTATGGTACATTAATAAATTGGTCTTTATGATCAATGTTAATTGCTTGTTAACTTATTCTGTTGTTGTCATGTGTTGTCAAAACCCTGGAAATATGTCGAAAAGAATTTTAAAGTACAGAGAAGTAGGCATTGCCAGATTTCAAAACAATCTTCACTGGGTTAAAAAGTAAAAACTGAAAAGTTGCTTTCAAAAGTTATTGGAAAGATCTCTAGAAGAAGGCATCCTTTCATGTCTGAATGGTTGAAAAGTAGAAATACATCTCTTCAACACCTCTACAAATTTGTCAGGTGACTGGATAAAGTCAATCCGACGTCCTTCTAAAACCTTTCACGTTGAAACCAAACTGAATTTGTTCCAGTGTCCTGAAAAGTCAACCCACCTTTCAGTTTTCAACCAAATTAAAAAACATAAATGTCATCCCATCCCAAAAGCGTCTACCATGGATGTCTGAAGCTTGGTGGGAAAGTTCTTGGGTATAAATTTCTGATTGTGAGTTTGCATGGTCTCTTTGTGGCTGGCTCTGGGTTATATGGTTAAATAATGCTTCTTAATTCGTCCGGTGTCAGTAAATGGATGGATGAATGGCTGGTTGACTGGATGTGTAATACCACATTTCTGTAAAACTGTATGACAGCCAGAGAACAGCTTATAGACCGAATAATAAATGGAACTGAAGCAAAAACAATTTTGTGAGCTACAAATGTTGTGTTGCATTAAAAATCTGGCTGCCACTTTTTATACTATGAACAAACTACTTCTACTTTTGATTGAAAGTCATACCGAGTCAAATTGTGAGAAGAAATACTTTTCATGAAAGCAGAAGTTCTCTCTAGCCTGCCAGAAGACCCCTCTGTGGGTTCAATATTGAATACTGAATTAATGCACAAGGTAAAAGTCTAGCTGCTGCGCTAACGCCATCTGATATTATGCAGTTTTTTTTAGTACATCACAAAGCTTCATTCTATCCACACAGAAAACAGAATATTAAGTTTGCAGAGACTTTTAGAAAAACTAGTTTTTCTTAAAGTCTTGTGTCTATGAAAGGTCATTCAAAGTCTTTACTTTCTTCTCTTTGTGTGTCTATGTGTGTTTGTGTGTGGGTAAATCTGGCTTTGTGAGGACCGGTTTGTTAAACCTTGGAACATTTGGGGTTTTTCGTTTTTTCGAAAGTGTGTACATCATAGTCTTCACTATCTGACACGTCTTCAAAGGGCTGTTTGAGAGTTCAGATTAGATTCAGCTTTGGGCGTTTATGGTGATGGTTCTAGTTTGGGTAAGAGGCTATATTGCAGAATGCCCTCCATAAGTGTCCTCACAAAGATACAGATGTGCCTGTGCTACCCTGTGCTCATGCCTGAATCTGTTCATTAGTTGCTTATGAACTCACAGAGCTGAGACAGACAGTGGCAGTACCCACAATGCCTTGTTCTGGGGAGCCATACGCACTGGTGTTTTGCTAATGAGCACATCCAGGGGACATTTCTCGTAGAGGCAGACACAGAAACATACACAGACACAAAGATCTAAGCACACACACACACATACACTCCCTAACTACACAAGACTGACATTCTCCTCACACAACTGCAGAGAAAGTCTCCTGAGAAAGACTGCTGCCAGGCACGAAAATGGAGAGCGAGAGCGCAGAGAGAAAGAGCAGAGCAAGAGGTGAGGGAGAGAAATGTGTGTGGGGGAGGAGGAGGAGGAAGGCTGGGAGAAATGAAAATGCTCTATTTTTTTATTTTTATTTTTTTTAACATCACCCCACTTTTCTTTTCCTCTCTGCAACTGCAGAGGTTTTGTCCTGGGTGCTCATGCCTTCACTCCTCGCTCCGCTTTGATAGGTTTCAGCACACTCAACTGTAGAGACTGCGGTCTTGGCAAGCTTGAGGACAAATCAATTAAGAGCGTCGACTGATACAGTGTCTGTGAACACCCCCCCACCCCATTCTCAATAGTGAATAGGAGCAATTAAAAGCCGACTGTAGCACACGATATGACAGTAATGGCCATAATGGATCGTCGTCAAGGTTCAGATGCCAGATAATGTTGTTGTTTATCTTGATGATTGTTGTTGTTTATTCATAAGCTTGGGAATCATCCCTGCCAACCCCGCCCCCTTCTTGACAACCCCTCGCCACCCGTACCCCGAGCCTAAACACAAACAGACGTCTGTGATATTGAAAGGTGGCCATCTGTCCAATCAGGGAATCAAGTCAATAAGGAGAACCAGTTTGGGGGCGAGACCTGATCTGGAAGACATTAGCATGTGAATTAGTTGTTGACTGGGTGCCAAAGCCAGCAGCCTAATCGCTGCCAACTAGATGACAGCATTCCCCTAATCGATGGCTTGATATCTATATGGAAACATATGGAGGTATCAGGAGCACGGGCTGTGCTGTTTTATTTCGATCCAGTTTTGTGATTAATTTCTCAGCATGTGAGAGGGGGTTTTTTTGAGCACCAAAAAACACCACAAAACACAGCATGCACTTTCAGAAATCTGAGGATTTTATAAGCAATCAACTGAGGCCTGTTGTAGCTGAACTGAACTAGCATATACACCTGATTGGATGCCAGTTTAAAGCACTGAATGTGTAAGCATTGTGACATGCAGTGCAGACGTAATGAATTCACAGTCCACTGGCAGTCTGTGCATGGCCAGAAGTAGCTCAGGAGGTAGAGCAGGTCACCTGCTAATTCAAGGTTCTTTCCCTGGCTGCTCTAGTCTGCATGCCAAATATCTTTAGGCACGATTCTAACCCCAAGTTGCTCTCCGATGCAGTCATTAGAGTGTGAACGTTAGATGGAAAGCACTTAAGCATATAAAAAAGAGCTTGTATGACTGGGTGTGAATGGGTGATTGAGGCATGGTGTATGAAGCTCTTTAAGTGTTCAGGTAAATCAGAAAAACAAAATATAAGAATCAGTGCAGCTCTGCTGTCACATGGAGGAAGTGTACAGGGGCGATCGTGGCTCAAGAGTTGGGAGTTTGCCTAGTAATCGGAAGGTTGCCGGTTCGAGCCCCGGCTTGGACAGTCTTGGTCGTTGTGTCCTTGGGCAAGACACTTCACCCGTTGCCTACTGGTGGTGGTCAGAGGGCCCGGTGGCGCCAGTGTCCGGCAGCTTCGCCTCTGTCAGTGGCTGTGGCTACAATGTAGCTGCCATCACCAGTGTGTGAATGGGTGGATGACTGGTTGTGTAAAGCGCTTTGGGGTCCTTAGGGACTAGTAAAGCACTATATAAATACAGGCCATTTACCATTTACAAAATATGTGCTACGACTGGTCAGTGAGCCACTCTTGCTTGTGCTGTTGTTGGTGAGCCAGTCTGTGAAGGAGAGTAAAGTTATAACATACCAAGAACTGTGAAGTGACAAGCTAGTGTTAAAAAGAATGAAAAGTGCCCACTGCAGCCATGGTCTGTTCTTTCCCTACTGCACTTTTTATCTTTGAAGTTTTTTTGTGTGCACCTGTTCCTGGTGAACTCCGCCGTTGTGTCCTTCGCTATTTTGGCTCACTTGTCAACCGAACAAGACGTTTATGTCATCAATATGCTGTAAGAATCTTGGATGACTACAAGGGAGCGTGTCTAAGTAGGATGAAAACCCCTGTCCCCCCTGTCCAATAACAAATGTTTATGCAGAGATACATAAATTATGCCTAAAGCTTATTTAGCATCCTGTAGGAGTAGAGTGAAAATACTGTTAAAAGTTTCCACAGGGCAAGATTTTCTGATGGTCAAGAAAATGTGACAATTAGCAACTGATAAAATGTGAGTGATGTAAGCTATAGAGCGATGTGCA
Organism: Pundamilia nyererei; assembly: GCF_000239375.1. Lineage (NCBI taxonomy): Eukaryota > Metazoa > Chordata > Actinopteri > Cichliformes > Cichlidae > Pundamilia > Pundamilia nyererei. Next base: position 823,559 of record NW_005187526.1, read on the forward strand.
ACAAGTGATCAATTGCTATGTGGACTGGAAGGTTTTATAGTGGGTTCAGGCTATTTTGAAATGAGCAGGTGTCGACATTTGTAGCGTAAGGGAATTTTTTGCAAAGGTTGTTCATTTGCCTTTCCTGACCAAAACTTCTATTCATTTGTGTCTTCAGTTTAACTCTACAGTGTTGCACAAAAAAGCTTCACTTAGGATTTGGTCTCTGCACAGTAGTTTTATTCAAACACTGTGCAGAGAGCATAGAGATGTTTGGCCCAAAGGAGGAGGCCCACATCTACAGCTTCTATGGTCTCATCTAGTTCAGACAATAATGGCCTGAAAGGTAGAAAAATATATTCCGTCAGTGTTACTTCCTGTTTCCCATTAGTTCTCCCTTCTTTGTCATTGTATATCTCACCTTTTTTGTACCACACCTGTGTTCAGTTAGTTAATCAGCCTCCTTAGTATACACACCTTCTGCTTTGCTCTACCCCATTGCCAGATTGGCTTTGTTGATGTTGTCAGGCTTTCTAGCCTCATGTTCCATGTGTATTTTTAGTTTAGGTTGAACTTTCTTGCATTCAGACCTTTTGCATGATTTGGGGACATTTCCCCTTTGCTCGCCTTTATTGTTTCCTTAAATTCCTTTCTGTGTATGACTGCTGCCTGGATTAAAGTGATTAAAGACCAGTTACCTTCCTCTATGTGTCCTGCGTTTGGGCGTTCATCTGCTGTGATTGCTACACAGTGCATTCACTTAGGGCTGTATCAGGTGACCCTGAATCCTCCCTTAGTTGCGCTGCAAAGATTGAAATTAAGTGTTTCTTCTTCTTCTTCTCTGCACCTTTTTCACCCCCTATGTGTTTATACACCACTCTGCATTTAATCATTAGCTTGTATTAATCTCTGGCTGTCTTCCATTCCGCCCCTTACCCCAAGGAGATGCAGACGATGGCCGTCCCAAACTGAGCTTGGTTCCATCAGACGTTTCTTCATAATAAAAGGGCGTTTTCCTTCCCACTTTCATCGAGTGCTTGCTCATAGGGGATCATCTGATTTGGGGGCTTTTCCTCTGTGTTATTGTAGGGTCTTCCCCTTACCTTAGTTTCTTGATGATGTGATCAGCTGTTACAGCAGCAGCTGAATTGTTTCAGTCACAGACTAGGGTGAAGATTTCTGCTGTTCACCTAATTTGCCATCAACATTAGTTTGGAAGCCAGTCATGCCATTCAACAACTAAACTGTATCTTTCACATTTTAAAAAATTATACGAATTTCTATTGAGAAATTACATTTGTGGAAAAAAATATTTCAGACAAACATTATTTGATCCTTGTAACAATCTTTGGAGGGGATTTTCTCTGTACCACATCTCCCCTCAGCATCTCTGCTCTCACTGCCTCTGCACCGGTTGATAACACAGACAAATATAGAACACTGTGAACGTGAACAAATGTTGTCCTAATGAAATTGTAAACGATCTATATCAAAACCCATATCTGCAGCTGGATATGCAATCTGTAAGAAACTGAAACGTAGCATTGTGGTGAAATTAATTTCCCCCAATTCCAAATATAATAGCGGTAATGCAGTTATTCAAGGTCTCCATTTGTCATCTCAGACTCCAATGAGATTTCTGTTTGGTTTGATGTAGTTTCCCCTCAGGCAGTCGCTGAAATAAAATCCCCAATCTGACTTGGTATTCCCACTTCGAGACAATTGTGGCTGAGGGAATCTGATCGCTCATATCGAGTCCCAGAAAAAATTTCAAATAGCTGAATAATGTAGCCCACAGAATCCTGTCTCTCTGAATCAAGTCAGAAGCCCTCATCTATCTATATATCTATCTGGACCCATTAGAAGTATTGTTATTGGTTGAAACTAAGCACACAGAAGAGAAAAAACAAAACTGAAATACAGAAAAAGTTAAATATGTCCCCATGGGATAGGAATCCAGGTCTCCTAATCTAAAGCACACCCATGCTCTCCACCTCTGAACTGGGATTTTGTTGGTCAATGTCAAAACACTCATCTATATTCTCTCTGCAAACAATTACATCATTTCTTTTTGTAAGTCACTGGCAAATGATCAAATTCTGTTGTTAAGATGTGAGGGCGTGTCTAAGATGATAGGCGTGAAGTGAAACCACAGCAATGCGACATAAGCCTGAAGACTGAACGTGTAATCTTTCCAGTGCACCTGGGAAGAAATTTGATTACATTATCTGTTCCTGGAGATCGTAGGACACATCCAGCCATCGCTGTAATGAAGAGAGACACCTTGGGTACAAAGAAAAAAAGAGTACGGTGGAAGCGAAAGTGACACCCACCTATAAATGGAGGTCCACTGCTCTGTGATGGAGGAAGAATGCTGAGATGCCAGTATTTCTGAGAGAGGAGGAAATAAAAATTTTGTCTCTGTTATTCTTTTTATTTCAGCTGTTTATCAATGTAAAGTTAGCTTCCTTCTACATAGTTTTTGAAGATGACTTTGTAAATAACTTCATGTAAAATTTAGCTTTTTGTCATTGCTTTTAAGCAACAAAAAATCGAATGAATTTTCAAAACGGTCACGCGTAAACAGAAGTGCTTCAGGATGTGAAAACTTTAACAATAACGTGAACATTGGTGTGTAAGTGGACCTCCTGGAGATGTAGGTGAATGTGTGATTGTTTTGGGGTTTAGCCTTAGATAAAGCGGGATAACTTTTTCTGTCTTTACTCTTTTCCCTTTTACTTTATCTTGACGCTGGAGTGCTCAGCAGTTTTACCTGTACTGGATAGGAAACACTTGCCTACAAATGTGAGCTCTCTGTTTATCTGTCACTCATCTTATCTGCATTGCTTTTAAATTATCTGTGTTCTTGCTTCTTTGTGGTGTTTGAATTTTTAGTCTTTTTTTAATTCATGTGTGGGTCGTGTCCCAGGCCTCTTTCCAAGCTGATTAATGTAGTTTTGACAAAATATCTCAAAAATACATCAATTTACTGTTTCTCTTATATGAAACCAATCATGCTGCTTTCCAAAATAATAGCAATCTACTGATAATCTACTTATAACACCTTTTAATAAATGGTTATTTTAGTCATGATCATTAATATTTACCAATCATTATTAACGTTACAATTGACCACATTTCTGTTATTACTTTGTAATAAAGTAATTGTAATAAAACATAAAATTTTATTAGTTATTTATGATATATTCTACAGCTGATGAGGAAAAAAAATAATTTTTAAACTATTTGATAACATTTTATATAATTACTTAACCACTATGTTATTGTTATGACCGTTGTTTTTGTTAATGATTCCAAATTGTTATTGTCATTTTGTAAATAAAGTTTAATTGATCCTGACATCACAGATAGACACGAAAGGTGTGACGCAGATACGTATGTGGACCAGCCATAATGAGACCAGTGTCATAGTTTAGCTGAAACTACAGTTTTTTCTACAGCTAACGTCTTTCTTTCTTTCTTTCTTTCTTTCTTTCTTTCTTTCTTTCTTTCTTCCTGCTTACCTATATTTAAAACAGGTACTACAAAAATTACATTCAACTTTTTAATACCGTCTCAAAAAATGTTACTAATTCAAATAAATCATCTGCAAGAGAGATGCATCACACTTTATAGACCAGCCATTTAAAAAGCCTTATAAACACCAGCAGTAGCTTTATAATATCTAGATAATGTTTATAGATGGCTATTAATTATTAACAAAGTAGACAATTTGTAAACATTATTATCTTCTTATTGTTGTTAACAATAATTATAAAAAATATTTTTTTCACAGTGAGTTTATAATTTATTAACCCTAATTATTAGAAATGTTTTTGATCTAAAAAGAATGCTTTAATTTACACTATCTACCAATAATTTAGACAAAACAAAAAACAAGTGTCACAACATATTTAAAAAAATGATGAATATCATCTTCTTTTACGTATCCGTGTTTAAACAGACGAGGACCTCGTGTCATGCCTGACTTGGAAAGATACTGTTTCATTTGGTAGATTTAACACGTTGTTCCCTCTTTTGAATCAAACAAGTGTAAACCAAGCCTCGTTAATTAAGCTCATTAGGTGAACAGAAACCTGTTTGATTGGAGGCAGTTGGAGGCCTTCCGCTCTGATGCAGCAGCGGTATTTAACTCGCCATATTGGCTGTCTGATGGCTGCACCTCAGGGTCGTGTTCTGTGACATGGCTGTTGTCCCGGTGCCACCCTTGCACTCACACACACACACACACACACACACACACACACACACACACACACACACACACACACACACAAAGATCCTTTAAGGGGCTTGGCAGACCCCCGGTTCCCCCTTCTCTCTAATCACTGTGTTCTCCGGGGGGGTGCAGCCATTCTCGTTGCTCTTTGCAAAAGCTTGGCATTTGTCTGAGATCTCATTTCTGTAATTCATCGCTTGTCTCCCGGGAGCCGCGGTTGGCACCGGTGATGCCAAGTCCTCCCTCCTCCTCCTCCTCCCATCCCTCTCACACACTCTCTAACCCTATTCCCACTCTTTGCCGCACCTCTCCCTCTGGTTCTTCCTCTCTTTCACCCCTGTCGTTGTTTGTTGTTGCCCTGAAAGAGGCTCTGACTGAAGCTTAAACTGGTGGGTGTACACACATTAACTCTCCTGTGATTGTGTTTGATGACCGCTCCAGGCTCAGATCACATAAACATGTTGAGTGTGTGTGTGTGTTGGTTGTTGTTTTCTTCTTTGAGTGTATAGAGTTGACAGAGGCTGCCAAATTAAAATGAATGACCCGCGCAGGAGTTATTGTTATTTCATATCTTCATATATATATATGTGTGTGTGTGTAAACATTAAGTGTCACATCATTAACACATATAAACACACATAGCTTAAATGAAGAAATAATTACACATCAATTATCACAAGTAATATGAACGTGGAAAATTTAACTGTGATTAATTAGTTATCTGTAAAAATGTACATCTGTTGCGTATTTGGAAGCAAAGAAGGTGGGTGTGTGTGTGTGGGGGTGGGGGGGGGGCAAAAAGGATTGATAGCTCTGTATTATTGTAAATGTATCCATAAAACAAAGTGGGATGTTGCATTTGCACTCACTTCCTGTGTTAAGAGTAAGAGCTAAAATATGCGCCGCAAAGTCTCCCAGCAGCACAAATCCTCCCGCGACTCTCCAAGTCTTACAGGTGAATTGCTGCATCTCACATTTTGTTTATGCGTAAACGGCTGTTGGTGGCAGGCATTTTAAGCTAATAGCTGCTTTAAATAGCTGCAATTACTGAGAAGCATGAGATATTTAATCACTCCAGACCAATTAGTCTGTAATCAAGTAGTGTCCAAGTGCGAGCACGTTTTTGTCCTCCACTGTTCCTCTGCAAGCACCCGCCATATATTTCTCAGTGTGCCGGGAAGAGCAGTGATTAACACGCAGGGATATAGGCCCCCGTGGAATGCCGTAATGTGGAGTTAAATCAGGGAGAGAGGGAAGCGAGACACCACAACTAAACCTGTTATTGCAGTTTAACATATGCAGAAGGTTAATTCAAAGCAGGGGTGATGATGAGTGTTTCACAGAGCCTTGCACAAATTTGTGGAATTAGAAGCTTGCAGTTTCTTTCTTCCTTTTTAAGGAAAAGGAAGTATTTTGTTTTTCTTATTAATCCTTAGTTCCAGATAGTTGTAGTCAAATTCCCCTGGAAAAGGACAATAAAACAGCAGTGGAAATTTTTTAGAATAGCTGTCGTCTTTTGTGAGAAAGTCAAAAAAGGGGAGGGCACACCGATGCACAAAAAAGGAAACGCACACGCTTACACCTGTGCAAACAATTTCAGCCTGGGCCAGTTCCTTGTTTTGATAATCATGACACTGTGTTAATAATGACATTTCCGAGTGACTGCTCACAGAGCTGGTGTGTCCACTCCCTTGGCCTCGGCTCAAAGGTGGAAAACAGCCTCGCCAATATGTACCTCCTTATCAAACAGGAAGTGATGCTTTCCCACGATCTGGATCATTGAATGCACACAAACACACACACACACGCATTGACTCACACAAGGAGAGGAAGGCCGCAGGTACAGGAACTCCGTTCCATTCGACTCTGTTGGAAAATGACAGAAAGATATAGGAGCTCACAAGTCCCTGTCCTGCTGCTGCACTCTTGTCTCACTCGAAACAGGGATTGTTTGGAAAATCCTGCAGTGCTAATGTCAGAGCAGTGCAGAATGTGCTAGCTAACAGCGAGACAGTGGGAACTGTGAGTCAACATATGGCTGCAGCAAAGTATAATAAGAGCGCGGATGAATAATGTATCTGGGGACGGCAGCAGTCTGGGGCTGCTGACTAACACAGAGTCAGACGTAGAGATCATGTAGCTGTAACAGAAATCTCCTGTCCTATGTCCCCGCTGTATTACTGTACCACTGCACCTGTGATGGTCTTTCTGGACCATCGTTTAATAAGGCTTACAGTAAATGCGAAGCATGTTCTGTTTGTGTAAAGAAGCATCAGTGTATGACTGACTGGCTGCTGAATTAATGCCATATGTCACTGCCAGGATATAGTGCAGTTACATTTTACAAATGCAATTTCCCTCTAAATGTTAAACCTCTGTTTTCTGTAAATATAAAACACATGACATGAGATTTGAATGAAGCAGTTGAGCCAATGTCAGCATGAGAATCGCCAGGTGGACTGCTGTGAAAATAAAGCACGGTCAGCTGGTGAGTGTGTCAAGGTGTGGGCTAGGTTTTTTTTTTTTTGCCACACAATCCTTAAATTCGGTAGCATGTCCTACAAAAAATAAATAAAATAAAATCCTAGTGAGACAGCTGAAGCTTTTTGTTTGAGCTCTCAGGCCTCTTCCATGAGAACCAGAGAATAATCTTTAATCATATCAGGAAGGTCTAACTGTCAAGCTGGCCACCTGTGCTTTAACACATTTTTTCATTTTCTTTCCTTTTTTTCTCCCACCCCTCCTTTTATCACTCATACACAGACAGGCACACAGTCGCTCACATTTCACATCACAAGGACAGGACCCGTCAAGGGCAGTGATGCCAGGTTCCCTTGGTGTGGACTATAAACACACACAGGTGGCCTGTGTGGCCATGCTGGAGTAGGATGTCTGCAAGGTGTGCTGCAGGGCCCTCAGGGCCACCTCTGTCGCTGGGGTTGTTGGTGTCAAACGGCTGCTTTAACCTGCGTTTGGCAGGTTAACGTGGGGACAACCAAACAAGGGCCGGTGTGTCTGCAAGAAAAACCCAAGGCTCCGCACAAAAGAAGGCGGAAAGGAAAGATACTCCAGTGGAGCCAAAAGCTGTGAGTGAGATAGGTGTGGAAAAAGATACCCAGTGAATCAAAATAAGAGCTTTTTTTTGAGCGGGCTCATAAATCACTAACTACAGTATGTGATTTTACTAATTTTAGAAAAAATGTAACTGTTCAAATATGGAGATGTATCTGGTAAATGCTCCCGTAAACCCAATGAGGCCTTGAGTTTCTTTCAGCCAAGAGTGTGAGTATAATTTTCATCTATACTGAATCCCATAATAATCAGCATCTCACCAGGCATTTCTTTTCTTCATTTGTTTCTCATTAAAGCAATAACACCATTTTTCTTTACTGACTTTCTTTCCAGTAACTTTACGCTCTCTTTCCGATTTTGTTTTAAATCCATCTACACTGTAAGGGAAGATGAGAAACATTATTTGCTGAACATCGTTGGCATCGTGTGTGGAAGTCTGAGCTGTAGATGCTGTAAATTACTGGCCTTCATTCTTCATTCACCTTCTGTTGCACCATGCTTTCTGCTGAAATTCACGTGGTGATCGTACTTCCTGCTCTGCAACATTTCTTCTCTATTTTTCTTTTACTGAGCCTCTTTAACGGGAACATGTTACATCACGAATTGCCAACTGCAATAATGTGTTTTGATATCTCACTAAAGAGATAGTATTATTTCTGCACGAAGGAGTGACATATATCCGACTTCTCGGCTGTCACTTGTGTTTGAGTGATCCTGCTGTTGTTGCAGCCGTGTGTGTGCGGCTGAATTAATAAAGGCTCAGAAAACAAAAGGCTTAAACCCTAAATCCTGTAAAGCAGGTTTAAGGACTAACAGTATGAGAAGTCTGCAACATACTAACTTTACCCTCCCTTTATTTTCCAGGGAACTAAATGAATAAATTACACTGCACCTCTCTCCTTCTCAGCACTTCAGGTGCCAGTGAAATAAACCGCAATGCGCCCCCTGAGACAACACTCGAGACGACACAATTCTTCCTGGAAACTTTTAATTGTTTTGACAACTCCTCATAAGCCAGTGAAGGTCAAGTCCAACAGTGCAGCTGACAGTAATGTACAAGTGCCCTCTCACACTGGCAGGAGGGTGGTGAGGTAAATTCGGTGTTCAATGTCATGAAAAATAAAGATTCTTGTTTTCTTCTCTCCACTTTTATATTAATAATGACTGGATAACTCTCCAGACTTTTCACGTCAGACGTCTCCGTTCCAAAGAACAACAACAGCAACAAAAAAAAAGAGAGTCTGTTAATGTTCACATTTGTAACCAATTTATAACCAAAGTTTAATGATTTCTTGGCGTCAATCATTAACTTCTCAAGGAGAGGCTCTGATTGCACAAATCTGAGAGACATTGTGTTGCAGTGATTTTTTTTTACATCGTAAACACTGTAAGAAGTGCTGTAGTTAATATGATCACTTTTTAACAAGAGTGCAATGTAACAGAATCAAATTAAGCCCCCCTCTCTTTTTCTTTTCTTTCTTTCTTTTTTTTATAGATCAAACAGCAGGCCCACCCATCTCTCTGAGTGGGTCAAAGCTGTCAAAGTAAATGTGTACAAAAAAAAAAAAGATTCAAGAGAAAGCTGAGCAGGTCAAATAATCAAAGAACTCGTGTTTGAACTCCACCACATATCTACACAGGCAGGGCTGCTTCAGTGCACATTCAATATCTCTGCAATGAGCCTGACATGCTACATATTAAACTAGTCCAAAGAACACTGCAAAGAGTTAACAGATATCATCATCATGTGAGGACATTATTGGCAGAGCAAAACCACGTTCATTCACTAAAGTGTAAACACAATATTTACATAATGACAGGAAAAAAAAGGTTTTAATAAAAATATCTTATAATTACAATAGTCTATTTTAAGCATATAAGTCTTCCTTTCACATACTTTTATAGAACATTTGCGTCTCTATATTTACAATCGTATTTGTCTCGAATCGGAATTGTTCTTCTTTACAATATCAAACATTTTAAGAAACCAGGGATGGCAATCCCTGTTCAACACAAATCATCTATTTTAAACAATAGATGTCCAAAAAAAAAAACATGTACAAGGATTTTTCGCAGTTTAGTAAAGCTTTAAACTGGAGTCATTTTTAGTTACTCTTTAAGCACAATTCACAAACAGTTTTCATAGCTGTTGATAGATGGGTTTCCAACAACAACAACAACAACAACAACAAAAAAACTTGTCAGCATGGGGATCCCATATTTTCACTCTTTTTGGGGGGGAAAAAAGTGACAAGAAGTGAGAGCAACTTAAGCAGGAGGAAGGATGGGGAGATGTCTACACACTGAGTCCTTGTTCAATGGAACAAAAAAAAAACTGATATGAATAGTGATTTTATTTGGGTTTAATTCCTCCCAGCGGTTTTGAAATCCCCTTGTGATTGTGCCTCCAGTTGGGTGTGAGTCCCTGGCGAAGCTTTGCTGGCTTTGGAGCGGCTCTGTGCAGCCTGCACACCTGTGGAGGGGATGAATAGAGGCGAGGGGGGGGGTGAGCTGCAAAGCTCCAGACTGACTGGCGCCACCGACAAAACAGAGGCCATGCTTGATCAACAACCCAAAACAAACCAGGTCAAACAACAACCACACAGCACCTTGGGCTGTTCAGCAAGGCTGGTGAGGACCAGCCGGGACTCTCTAGAAGGCTGTGGAGTGTTTTGCTGTAGCACACACCACCTACATTCTCTTAGTCCTGTCCAGGTGTGTTTGAATTCAGTGTTGTAAATCTGGTTTAAAAGCCAGGAACTGAGCAGAGTGTATATGACACTGAGCCAGAGAGAGGGGGGAGGAAAGAAAGTGTGTGTTTGTGCATGTGTGTAAGAATGAAAGAGAGGGCAAGCTGAGGTTTTAACCCTCTCTTCTTCTGAGATTGCTACACCAGTGACAGTTATTGCGCAAAGCACAGCTGCATCTGAGACTGGTGCCAATTTCATGTTCCTCAATTATTATTTTCCCTGACATCTACTGGCCTCCCCAGAGCACTCTAGAGATTGTCAATCTACACCACAGTATTCAAATTACTGAGGATGTCTCACTAACCACCAAATACGGTTGCATTTTTTATGTTTATAAAAAATAAATGCATAAAAAATTAATAATGTTCACAAATATTTAAAATAACATAGCAATAATATTTTACACCCACTTACCAATGCAGTGCTCAAGTCTCAGCGACATAAAATCGAGTCCTCCGGCTTTTTGACTATAGACGTCCTCTACAGAAAGATAAAGAAGAGAAACAACACGTGAAACGATGTCGCGCTTTGGATGACAAAACTAAATAAAGGCAAGGCCCTAAGCCCTGAAAATAATAATAATAAATGGCATACAGCAGAGCGGCAGAAAATTAGCCGGCTATATCTCCCATAATAAATTCTCTTATAGGCTATTGAATAACAAATTGCCCTTATTGTGCGCAGTGGAGTGGGCTGCGGGCTGAGGTACTTCACCAATCCTGGAATAAGGTGGGCCTCTGACACACACTGCCATTATCATGCAAATCATACGGCCCGCAATCAAGTGCGCAATCTAACCCACGTCAAATGCGATTTTTACGCATGATTTTTCAAGCCTCTGATAAGTGCTGTATGACATTCTGATTTTTTTTTCTGTCCTTTTTCACTAACACTGCAAGGACAATGACACATAACGAGTATGACGTGCTTTGTCTGAGTCTGAGTGGCGAACGGCAGTCTGGCACCGGGAGGTAAACTGGGGTCCCCCCCCCCCCCACCTCCTCCTCCCCGGTCAGTCCCGGTGAAAACGGGGCGAACCGAGAGGCTCCCCCTGACTCCAGCTTACCTGGTGCTGATCAGTGTTGAGCACCGTCAGTGGTGTCCTGCTGGGGTTCGAGGCTCGAGGAGGGCAGGTCCCGGTCAACTGAGGCTGTTGTTTAAGGAGAGAAGGGTGCGTCTCCAGGGCCAGCTGCAGGTCCAGAATGTAGTCTATGACATGCTGGAGGATCTCCACTTTGCTGACTTTCTTATCCTGCGGAATGGTGGGCACCAGGCGCTTCAGCCGGCTGTAGCAGTCGTTCATGTCGTACTGCAGGCAGAACAGGTCCTCTTCTTCCATCCTGCACCGGGCGATGTTGAGGCTCTGCTTCGACAGATAGTGCAGGGAGAGCTGGCTGCCGCTGGAGGAGGAGTCCTGGGGGCGGACTGGAGTAACAGCCTTCATCTTAGATAACCGACGGCTCAGAGAGAAGCAACGACAAATCGAGCAATTACACTACTGGTGTCGAGAGGTATTTTAAGATTATAGCACGTCGCTGTTAACACAGAAAAAAACTAATACGGCCGCAAATTAGAGAGAGAATAAGATAACGAAAAGGTGGAATTGTAGCCTGTCAACACATCCCGTTGAGCTTCGTAGTTCCTCCTACTTCAGCAGGCTCGATGTGAAAGGAATGAATAGATTTCCTACATTTATAGAGGAGAGGGGAGGCGCCTATCCAGCCGGCTGACAGATCAGGGAGAGAAGCTGGTCAATCACCAGCAGTCCGCTGCCCACCGACCCGACAACGGAGCCGAGAAAAAGGCGTGTCTCATTCTCTGTGCGCTGCGGTGGGCTGTCTATCGGTTGGAGGAGTGTGTGTGTGTGTGTGCACGCGTGACTGACTGAGAGAGAGAAAAAGAGTGGCGATCGAAAGCAATGAATTACAGCGACGGTATACTGCCGCCGTCCAAAGGCAAAAGTCTCAATTTGTCTTTTCGACCAGCGGTACAAGGGGTCTGTCTTAAAGGAGCAAATATGGGATCGATCCTGACAGAGGTGATGGTATATATGCACAATTCACCAGGCTGATTAGCGCTGGATTGCATCTTTAGTGTCGTAGTCATTGATGCGTAATTACGCACAGCCTCGCTGGTATTGATCTCTCCGGTGACGGATGATCCCGAGCCAATCTACCTGCACATAAAAAAACAAA
>NW_005187526.1:835851-839414 GCF_000239375.1 Pundamilia nyererei
AAACAAAAGCTTTAAATAAACATTAGCGTCTGTTACAATCAGCAGTAAGTTTTCTGGTCCTAGTGAGATCTTTTATCAAATGAGTTGCTGTTAATACAACATTCTATTCGAATTTTGTTACACATATGTTTTTAATCAGATTTATTTTGAGAAAGAAAGAGAGAGAGAAAGAAATCATTCTAGTTCATCGTAATCGTCGACTGAATGAATTGTTATGACTTCATAAAACAAACAAAAAGACTTTTGTCTCAGCTTTTCCTGCAGGGCTGCAGCTCTAGGGGAGGCTGGACAGGCCAATTTGGCGGCGCCTCCTTGCCATTCCCTGCCCCAGCTGTGCGTTATTGTGCCTCCAACATTCCTCCGCTCTCCGGGCCGCGTCGCCGCTCCGCTCCCTCCTTTACAGCCGCCTATTGAGTCGCCCCGCCGGGCAGACAGCCTGGCGCCACGCATCGGGACCTCATCCACTCACACCCAACTCTTCTTTCTTTCTTTCTTTCTTTCTTTCTTTCTTTCTTTCTTTCTTTCTTTCTTTCTTTCTTTCTTTCTTTCTTTCTTTCTTTCGGGCAAATTGCCAAGACAACATTAACGCTACCTTCCAGCTCCTGGGGACCTGAGGTCTGAGTGTAGCAGGGATGACACCCACCTTCTTTTTAAGGTTTAATGTCCCAGACTTTATGGGAATCTCTACATTCTCCCCAGTCATGAATATTGAAAAGCTTAAATGGCTTTAAATGGGCATTTTCCTCTTGTCTCCCACCCTCTGTCTCTCTGTTTTTTTGTTGCCATGGGAAGTGACTATTCTGCTCAGTAATGTTTGCAACCATGTTTGGCTCAAGGGCTACCATCAAAGGGATCAGTGGTCTGCAGCTTTGATGGTAGTCCTTCCACAAGCAAGATGGTGCATGAAGTCTCCATACATGACAGGCAGGTGATGGACGAGGTCTATCAGCAAAACACTGTCCCATTTGGCCTCAGCAATGATTCAGTGATCCTGCTATTTTGACCATTTATGTCCATAATGAAATAAAAAGTTGGAGATTTTGCTCAGTTTAGATTCCAGGGTTCTGGCATCCTTACTTAAGGCTAATGGGATGCAAAATGTTGCCGCCAAGAATGCTAGCGCCCCCCTGTCGGCAAAATAATTCATCTTAAGTTTTCATGAAATTGTAAACGGGCTAAAAACAGAAGAATTTATGGGACTGATGTGAGGTATTCAAATGCATTTTTCTCAGGAAATCCTCAGTTGGTTATTATTTAAGGACTTAGCAACCTAACTGCAACATTTTGTTGATTTGTTAGGACCTTTTCTAATTTCATTGTCCTACTTGTGTTAATGCAAAAGCAGCTTCAGTAACTGCAAATGAAACACACTTTGATTATACTTGTGTATTCATGACTGACACTACCTTTGAAGGTGAGACGATATCATAGCAAATGAGAATCAGAGAAACGTTATTAATCCCAGAAGGAAACCGAGGTGCCATAGCAGCATACAAACAGACAACAGACAACAAAGCAATCGTATAAAATCAAGTGTAGGAATAGGGCTAAAAATAGATTAGTATAGAGATATAAATATAAAATTACATTACAGGTGTAATGGGTGCACGGGTGGGCAAATGTACCTTTTGGTGTACAGAAAGTGACAGAGTGCAGTGAGGTGTGTTCAGTCCAGTTCAATATGTTAAGGTCTGAAGTAGACGAGTTGAACAGTCTGCTAACAGCTTGAAGAAACAACGTCCTGTGTTGTTCCTTTAGACAGTGAGGTGGAAGGACTGTTGCTGAAACTGCACTTTGCATTGTCCAGTGTGTTGTGGACTCTTAGGTGGTTTTGGAGCAGGTTTGCAGATGATTAAGAAACAAGTATGAGAAGAGAAGATGGTACAGATGCACCTTTTTTTTTTTTTTACAGTGGCAGGGCACAAAATAGCTCAATAACCATGCTAGCATGTTGCTAACTTGAATGAATTGAGATACAGCCCTAGTCAGAGGACTTTAAGATGCTATTAACATTATCCTGTAAAGAAAAAACACATATCATGATGAAGATGGCCTCTTCCAGGATGACAGTGTCTGCCTCTGTCAGACTGGCAAAGGAGTCATTTAGGGATTTGATGATAATGAAAGTTGTTGTGGACTTCACAGTCACCAGGTGTCCACCCACAGGAGATTTTGCTGTGATATGTAAGTTGGGTTTTGTTGTTGTATTTTTGGATAAATAGTTTTTTTTTCTATCCCTCCAGCAGAGCAGCAGAAACTTTAGGAGTCAAGGTCCAAATATGTCATTATGTTGTTTTTCATGTGATGTGTCACCCATCTGTGCACCACAAGGACATCCTGGCATATTCTGGTGTGCCACCTGGATGACCGCACCTTGACGCAACCTCTTTCCCTTCGTTTGTTCAAGTATTTGAGCTTGATTAAGGTTCAAGGAGCAACCTTGTTATGGGCTTTAGAGTTTGCTGTGTCCTCTGCGTGTGGCTATTGTATGCATTCAGGAATGTAAACAAGATGCACTCTGACTCTTTGTGCTCAGTAACCTTGTTATATTCTATTCTTGCCCGTCTTTAGCCCTGTACCCAGTTAACGGTGCATGCATTGACCTCAAATTTAACACACGCAATAATTCACAGGGCGGAAACAGGGCTTTGTCTTTGTGTTTGCATTTGGGTGCTTCTGTTGCATGCACTTCTCTAATTGTTGCCCTTCTGGCTCTGCTTCCCCAAAGGTTCATCGCACTGTTGACTAGGGACTGGAGCTTGGTAACTAGAGACTCATTAGACCATTCTAGATAAGCATCTTAGGTGAACCTCTCTCTGTTGTGGCTACACAGTGTGGAAACACAGATCAGACTACTAACTTTGCCAGTCTGTTCTTCCTAATAAACTGCTTGTATGCAAAGTTAGGAGTGGAGCTAGTAGATTAAGTCTTGCACTAACAGCCTTTCGGCTAAATCCTCTTGTGGCGGGCCACAAGTGCAGCAACCATGTACAAAGTGGAAATTGCACGATGGCCACATCTGTGCAAGAGGTGGGATGTGGTTAAAGTTGCAGTGGGTGGACACACACACACACACACACACACACACACACACACACACACACACACACACAGGAGAAAGATGTGACTCAACACCTCCTATTGCATGTCTGTATTGAAACCATGAGATAATATCTTGAGGCGTCAACACCTTACACCACATTTGCTTTAATGAATGTTAGTCTTTTCTTTAGGTTATTTTCAGAATAAAAGTTCTGAGCATTAGAATCAATGAACAGTTCAAATTTAAAAAGGAAAAAGAAATTATAATAGCTTTACCGTAATGGTTCGGTATAAAACTGGCATTTCATTCCACTGGCTAAAAGGTAAATCAGAACCTATTAGCCAATCAGTGATAATATATTTGATCCCAGTGTGCATACCTAGACCACACCTTACATTCAGATATAAATGATAAATAATAGTTTGAACCTAATGAAAGCACAGAGCAACTGCACTCTGACTTGCTGTCATGGTTTTCAACAGCAGGTACACACACACACACACACACACACACACACACA
>NW_005187526.1:839502-851877 GCF_000239375.1 Pundamilia nyererei
CCAGAAGAACAAAGAAAAAAAGTCATATATTTGTGCATTATTTTGATCACCCAGTGAGGCGTGACAAGAGATATCGTGAACATGAGGGGGGAAAGAAAATCCTTAAATGTCATTTTACTTTGAAAGTTTAGTCCTGTCCAATAGGAGTTTCTCACAGTAGATATTTTGGCATGAAATAGGAGAAGGAGTCACGACTTTGAGGATAGCTCTGTTTTATTTGGAGTCAAAGTGAGCCGTTATCATGGCCCTGAAAGTGAAGCAACTAAATTTGGATCCAAACACTATTGCGTGTTGTTATTTATACAGTGCCGTGCTTCGAGGTCATAATCAAGAGAGAACAAAAACACCAAATAAATGTGTATTTATATTACTGTTTATATAGAGATTTATATATTATATATACTGTAAGTAACATATATTCTGTTTCTGTGCTCCCTTTCTTTTGACATCAAGGCAAATTCCTTATTTGTGTACAAACTTCTATTTCTGATGAACAAAAGTCCATAGTGCAGGAAGAATGGATATAAATTAAACTCCGGGGAAAAGCTGAGAACATATGGGAGCCATAAGGCACTGGAAGGAGACACACTAAATTCACACGACATAGAGGAGGGTAAGAAGGCAAAGGTGAACTCAATCAGGCACTATGGAGGGCAGGAACAAAACAAAGAAATGGAAGTAATGGGAAGCTACGCAAAGAACTACCTTTCAAATTAAAACAGGAAGTATAAGAAGAAGAAAAAGAGCAGGAAGATCAAATAAGAAAAAAAAAACTGTCAAGAAAGAAGACAAAGACCAGAAGACCTGTTACCTATTCCTGAATCAGAGATCGAGCTGCCATACAGTGCTTTGGATTAGATTAGTGTTTTCATTACTGTGGCTAAATGTCTCGACTAAAAATGCACGACAAAAAGTATTTATATCCCAGTATCACTACATCAGTCTGACCTGGCTTTCTGGTTGTAGTTGACACACCCTTTCCACCTCTCTCCATGTACATCATTAGAGGCTGTCCTTCAAAACTTGTCTTTAGGCCTCATCATATCTACAAGTCAAAGTCTCAACATGACACGTCATCTTTTTTAGAATGTTTTGCGCATCTCGCGGCTTCTGAACGGAGCCCCAGCTGGTTATCTGGTTTTGGTTTTGGTGGGTGAAAGTGTGGTCTCTCCATCCTCCTTCAGCAACCAACACAGCTGCTGTGCTAGTAGTACAGACTAAAGCTTGAAAAAAACACCAAGCAGGCAGATGGATGAGTTTTCTATTATTCTCTTTTGTCTGGTTTGTTGTGGGTGGTGACACACAGTTTCTTTGCATCACGTCCACTATCTCTCAGGTGCTGCAGGGCTGCGGGTATCTCCCGAACACATGCTGGTTCTGTCCGTGCTGGTTGCTTGTGATGGGTGGTGTCGTATTTTTTATTTTTTTGCTCTCTCCAGGTGACACAGTTTGCACAACATGCCTTATTCCCTGATGGCCTCCCAGCTAAACACCCTGTGTCATTTACACAGGTGCATTCATTGTTTACACTACGCAACCCGAGTAACCATCCACGCATGCAGACTAACACTCACACCTTTCTCACACACGACACAGAAATACATCACGAGGGCCGCTGGGAGAGATATAAGTCACATTAAATTTAAAAAACAAAACAAAAAATCCTTCACATCCACTGATTTGAACTTTTTCACTGTAAAATAAAAGAGGTGGAAAATCTGCCTCAGAGTAAAAACAGAGTTAAAAACAGGAACTCCACTCAGATCATTCTCTCTGCAGACATCAGGGACCACGTGCCGGTCCACCTGTGGGGTTTGTGTTTAGTGGCCATGATCTATTCTCATATTAACTGTGCTAAAAGCGGGAGCTATGATCTGGGCCACACTCATTTAGGTCAGCAGCAGTTCAGTCAAGTCTAAAAGCATTATTCACTGCTTTCTTGTCGTGGCCGCTGGGAGTTTTTCACAACTCTCACAGCTGCTGTTTTCACTTCCCCGTTTCCCACCGTGGTCACTTCAAACCCTCCTGACCTAGCGTTTTGGATGCTTGCTTGCTTTTTGCTCTGTCCTGTTTGTACTCCAAACTGTGGAGAGACCCAGCAACATGTAGGTGCAGACACCAATTTGTGTTAAGAGCATGTTTTTGGTGCTCTCTTTGTGTTTGTGCTGGTTTATATGTGTGTGTGTGTGTGTGTGTGTGTGTGTGAGTGACAACAGGTGCACCTTTGTTGCATCCTGTTGCACAGCTGCTGCCCTGCTTGTTGTCTCTTCAATGAGTGTCAGAACATACAGCAAGCCATCGGTTCTTTCAGGTTAGGGGTTGTTATACCATTTTTATAGCTTATGCATAAAAACATGTGGGCTTATATTTTGGGTAGGGTGCCAGTTATAGGACAGAAAACGATCAGTGTCTTGCCCACAGCCAGTGAATATTCACAGCTGTTCACATCATGGTTTGCAAACTTTTGTATACTATAGATGCACTAATAACAAAGCTCTGCAGTCACTCATCTGTCTGCAACCCTGCTAGTCTAATGTTTCCCTCACTTTGGTCCAATCGTGTTCTTGCCTGAGTTCTCTGAGCCAATCGGCCTCTAATCCACGTGTTTTAAATCTCAGTGCCCTCCTGCCATTCTGCCTTCCAGATTTTCATTCATGTGACCCACCACCTCCCCATCTTCATCTCTTCCTGACTCGTTAAGATCCACTTTATCTTATCTCATCTAGACTCCAGCAGGTCAAATAATACTTCCATCCATTGCTCTGTTATGTAGCTTCATGAGTCTAACTGCCAAATAATTTATCCCTCAAACTCCGAATTTCCCTTATGTATGGCACACATCAAACATAAACATACCAACAAAACATGACACAATAAAAGTATTAAATAGGATTATTCTTAATAGGAAATCAAAGTTCTTTATTTTTTAACTATAGTAAGATGTTGCTATGTCTTGATGCATTCTCAATCATCCAGGAAAGTAAATCTCCAAAAGTTGATTCTGTTCATCTGGACGTAGCGTTTTGTGGGAGAAACGTTTCGTCACTCATCCAAGTGACTTCTTCAGTCTCAGCTGACTGCAGGTTTCCCCAACCTTATAAACAGTACATTTACATTATGACTGAAACCAGCCCACTGAAGGAACAATGGGCTCGGAGGTCAGTTCCTTAATCATAATTATGCAAATTCTCATGACCATTGATCAACAACCACTGACCAAAACCCACTGATCAATGGCCATTGGTACCATTCACAGAGAGTTGGGGAATGGCTGCAATCACAGCATTGTAAAAGATGGCAAAAGACTTCTCACTGATCAATGGCCATGAGTACATTTTACACAAGTAAAATTGGCAGCACGGTGGCACAGTGTTTAGCACTGCAGCGTCAAAGCAATTAGGTCCTGGGTTCAGGTCGGGTTCTTTCTGTGTGCAGTGTTCGTGTTCTCCTTGTGTATGTCCGGGTTCTGTCCGAGTACCTCTCACAGTCCAAAGACATGTAATTAGTGGGGTTAGGTTAACTGATGATTTGAAATTGCACACAGACAGTGACAGACTGGCAACCTGTCCAGTGTGTACCCCGCCTCTCGCCCTATGGCAGCTGGGATAGGCTCCAGACCCCCTCGCGACCCTGAATTGGATAAGTGGAAGAAAATGGATGGATGCATAAAATAAAATAAAATAAAATAAACAAAAGCAGAAAGAATGAAAGCCAATAAATACAAATAAACATCTAGATATATGCATGGAAATCACATTTTCCATGCAAGTTGCCTGGAAATGATTCGATTTTGAAGTTTTCCTCAGTATTACATGCAGTGCCATGGTTACAGGGTGTTTGTGGATTTGTGAATATATCTGAGTTTGTCTTCCTGTTGGTGTTTCATTCTCTGGTTTAATAATTCTAGATTCCTGTTTTGATTTTTTTTAAATTATTATTATTGCAGTAGTTAGATCTGTTTAACAGTGATATTCTTGAGACTTGGATTTCTGTTTTTACTCTGTGGATTTCCTAGCTGGTGTTTTGTGATGTTGTGTTTTCCATTATTATTCTGGCTTATCTCTTTAGCTCTGGCATATCTTATATTGTGTCTCTTTTTATTTGACTTTAGTTTGTAGTGGTGAATTTAGTTTTGTGATGTATTTAATTTTGATTTACAGCTTGTCTGTTATTTCTTGTAGCAGTAATTATAGCAGTTGCTTTCCCTTTCTTTCTGTCTGTCCCTCCTGTCTTGTTTCATTGTTTCATTGTTTCAGCTTTGGCCCTTTTCTGTTTTCTTGTCTTACACAGTGTTAGTATTTATGCCTGTATGAATATTAACAGTTTGTTTATTTCCTCTTTTATTCTGAAGGATAGTTTTCTTTTTTTTTAAGTTACTTACTTCCTGGATTTTGCCCTTCTTTGTGATTGTCTGCTCCCCTTTGAGTTTCACCTGCTGTTAGCTGTTTCCTCAGGTGCCTGTTCCCTCCATAAGGGCTCTGCGTATACACTGTATGGTCCTGTGTCTCCATCCTCTTTGTAGCGTTTCTGCTGTGCTACTCCACTGGTGATCCTGTGGTTCACCTGTTTATTGAGTCAGGACTTTGGATTTTTTTGTTTTCTATGGAAGTTTGCCAACAGACTAATAAACGCTTGCTTTTAGCTAATTTGTCTGGATAGTGTCCTGCATTTGGATTCTCTCTTCATCGCTATCCTTGGCATCCGCTGACAGTTATCTTTATATTCATTGCTACTTACAAAAATAAGAACTGCTAATGGCTGGTACAGCATGCTTTTAGAGGTATCACTTTGAGAAAACGTAAGCAACTATAGAGAGAACGGGACAACAGCATTAACTCTTTATTGTCGACATAATAAGAGTCATTCAATGAGCTTCTAGGATGTGGGCCTCCTGATACTTTTTACTTTTCCATCATCTTTTTTTTGTTTTGGAGCTTTTTTGTTATACTAACACTGTAACCTTTGGCACTGCACTATACACATTAATATTGACTTTTTCTACATGTGATTGAATTACATGATTTTTTTTCACCCTGCAGATGAGGTGTTTTAAAGCTTTTCTTCTTCATAAAGGTCTCTAATCGAATGGTGGTGTGGTGGTTTCCCATTCACCTAACAGTAAGAAGGTCCTGGGTTTAAATCCAGGCCTTTCTGTGTTTGCATGTTCTGTCTGGGTACTCCTGCTTCCTCCCAAAGATATACATGGTTAGATTAGCTGGTGAGTCTAACTGTGAGTCTGACTGTGAGTGTAAATGGTCTGTCTCTGTAACCGACTGGGGAGCTGTCCAGGGTGGCCTTCACTCTGTGGCAGCTGGGATGGGGCCCAAGCCCACCTGTGGTCCTGAATTGGATAAGCAGAAGAAAATTGGAACTGGAACTGTTTTTTTGACCATCCCAGTTTAAGTCTCAGACCATTTTGAGCTAAGCGTATCACCATTTCTTTGTCTTTCAAGCGGACATGAATTAAGAAATGGGACAACACCTCAGCTAGAGTTTCTACTGAGAGAGAACAAACAGCCGAGCCTTCCAAAAAAGCCAAGAATGTGTCATCAGCTGCAGTGCTACTGTAAAATAACACTTAAGCATATGTTATGTTAAGTGATAGTGGGGGCCTAGCATTATCTCAGCAGTGAAAAATGAGCTCTAAATGAGCTCCACTGAGCTATTAGGGTAATTGTAAATGATGAGCTGAGTCTTTTGGTGTGTGGTGAAATCTGGTAAAGAATAGAACACAACAATCACAAAGGTTCAAATTCTCAGATCAGAGGGAGGTTGGGTTAATGTTCATGTATTACATTAATTTTTAAAAAACATTTGTTATTATCTGACAGGAGTTTAAGTATCAGAAGAGAAGACAAGCCATTTAAAAACAATGTGAAATATAGTAAAGTATATCTTTATTTTATCAGATTGGCGCTTCGATTGATAAATTTGTCAAATTTATTTTCTCACTGAGCTTTCAATTCAAACGGTGCACACAGAAATAAACCACCAAATGGGAATCTTGCACCAAAATGTTGATGCGGCTGCCTAGAAGTTGTAGAAGTCATGTAGCATCTCTGCTAACAACATTGTGAGTCATCAATAACTGATCTCGACCCACGTCGACTCGATAGAACCCATATTTAAATAAATAAGCTGACTTTGTACACGTTCTGTCTGAACACACAGCTCCGTGGATCTTAATTTTTGCCTTAATCATCTTAATCTTTCACCTTTCATCATATAAAAGCTGTGCCACAGTAATAAGCAACAGTGCATTTTCTTATACCGAATCAATGTAACACTTTGAGTTTACCAGATTAATGTACCTTGCTGCATGCTCCTCTGGCCTTGTTTTATTAAAGGAAAGTGTATCAAAAAGAGAGCTGAACAGTGTTTAATTCCCAAAAAAAGGAATGAAAAATAAGGAAAAAGAGAAAGTGTCCAGAGAAAGGACAGATGAGGACACCGGTGTCAGAGTTAATGAGGGACTCGACCTTTGAACTGCAGGGTCATTAGGAGCTCTGTGATGCAGTGTGGTGACAGATTACAGCCCTTATGTTACTGCTCAGCTATTTAGCACAACAGACTGCTGGACCTGAAAAGGCGGCAGATTGACGGACAGATTGATTGACGTGTGGATTGATCGCTTTGGATTGATGTCGATAGATGACTTTGGACGGCTAAGTTGTTGTAGTTGGATTCTTAGTATTTCAATTTTTGTTTTGCTGATTTTGCTGATTCACAGAACACAAATCTGTTCCTGGATATTTGATGACACTGAAATTGTCCATAAACTTGGACATAAAGGCATGCTTTTCCTGTTTATTTTTGGCTCTGGAATGTGGAAATTCCAATGTAGACCCTCAGCCCCTTTTCATTTAGAAAAGTTCCCATAGCCAGCCTCATACTCTCCACAAGCCTTTCTTGCCGGAATGAAAACCCTCCCTTTCACTCTGTTCTTCCTGGAACCTCCCATTGCACCCCCCACAACACCCCACCCCCCTCTACACTAAACTTTTCTTTTTTTTTTCTTGGAGGGACTTTAAAGAGGAATGCCATTCAACACATTCAACCACGCGCCCCCAAATCTCTGCTGCAAACATGTTCCCACTGATACTCTCAAAGAATTAATTGCTCCAAATAATCTCACCATCTGGTTGTGGAGGTTCATACTTACGGGGCTGCTTGCATAGCAGTGGCTGGGGCCTATTCAGATGCTCGCAACACTGCTGTGGTGCAGAGAACGAGAGATGGACAGAGAAAGGTGGCGAGGCTTGCCAGGAGGCTGAAAAGAGGAGAGAATGACAAAGACCACCATCTGCTCCTTGTCTTTTTTGTCGGCGACCCCAGACGCCAGCAGAGACCCGGCATCACTATGATCCAACTACAGACCACTGACTGGAATGTTGTTGAGAGAAAAGATGTGGAGAAGGAGCAACGGCGTAAGAAAGAAATGAAGAAAAGAGTCTTGAGAACACGAGGATTTCACATCTCTCATCATCACTTCAGGAGTTTCTTTCCACTTCGGGCAGGTCTTTGCTACACTTGTGCATTTCTTTAAAACATCATCCAAATGTTACGCAAATCAGGTGAAAATTCTCCAAGGCTAAAGGTTACATTTTTGTGTCACCCCCTCCGAAAATCACATAAAAACCCCAACAGATTTACAAGCATCACGAGAAGCTGTTGAGGCGTAGGATCCACTCATGAAGATGACTACAGACTCAAACCAAACTTTGGTTTATTTACTGAACTTAAAATCCACTTTTGCTACTTACATTGATGATTATTTGGAAATGTGCACTGTTGAAAATGTAGACGAAATCAAACATTCTCCGTTTGTCTGCAGGATGCCTGTAAAATAATGTCTCCATGAAGACAGAATAATTCATCTAGTCCAGTGAGCAACGCACACGATGTTCATTTGATGATTTCGAAAGCCACACAGGGAGTCACACAAATAGAAACTAATGTGTTAGTTCCAACTGTGATCTGAACTCTCTGCTACATTAACACAAAAACTGCCAATTTGGTGGAATCCGACATGGTGGAAAGTTGCTAAATCTTGCCACAACGATGATGCCAGCAATGCCATCCTCATTAGCTGTATCTTTTAATAAAGAAACAAAAGTCTGAATCTCAAATTTCTGAATAGTTATAATCTGCAGCTCTACTTCACAGTGCATCTTCTGTTCTGTCTTTGCCCCCTCACCCCAACAAGTCAGGGCAGATGTCTGCTCCTACCTGAGCCTGGTTTTTCCAGAGGTTTCTTACTGTTAAAAGGGAGTTTTTCCTTTGCATTGTCACCAAGTGCTTGCTCATAGGTTATATGATTGTTGGGATCTTCTCTTTCTTACAATATAAAGTACCTAGAGCCAACTGTTGTTGTGATTTAACAGTGTATAATTAAAATTGACTTGAATCGAACTGAATGGTTGGGTATTCTGATAAAGCCCTAAGTGGAATTACTCATGGACTTGAAAGTGCTAATTGTTCAAATATAACAAACACGTTTGTAGAAGGAAAGGTACCACCTGTTTTCCCCCACACTTTTCCAGATAAAATTAAATAAACTAAACAGTGTTGAAATTTTCATTGTTATATAGAAAAAGGCCACACTAGAAGTGCTGTGTTAAAATAATATATATATATATATATATATCCATGATTTTAGGCTATAAGAAAACCATTTTATGTTCCAATTGTTAGAACAATGGAGATGTTGTGCAATTTGCAATTTCCAGTTTAGCATTTATGTGAGAAACAGCTTTACTCTGTAGATATATCAAATATAATATTAGATAAATATAATTGGAATTCAACAGTCAATTCTTTAATTTGAATAACAAACAACTGTAAGGAAACATTAATGGTTTATGGTGGTAACAACATCTTCAGAAAGCCTTGCTGTGCTGTTTTTTGGAGACTTTGAATTCAAATGTGCTTGTGTTGCTTAAATGTTCTATAGGCTATAAATAAAATAGACATGACTGTCAACATAAAAAGGTTCAGACATTTTTCATGGTGCATATTCTAGGCAAAAAACCCAAGAATGTAATACAGTTGATTGGGCTACATACTGAAGTTAGGGGACAGAAAAAAAGTATTGATCCTATTGCACTAGTATCAGTCTCATACCAGTGTTGGTACTGATACTATCGACATTTGGATCGCTCTTTAACTTCCTCTGATTTATATATCTAAGTGACTATCTAAGTTACTTAAATCATTTTATTTTAAATTTTTGACTCCTGGTGGACTTTCTGGATCAGGGTGGTCTCCAGAATATCCCTTTGGATCGCTGCCACACCTTTCCCACAGTGCTCTCTTATACTTCTAGCAAGGCATCCCTTTCCTATTCAATTAGGACTTTTGACCAAAAAAAATACAAGCGTGCGTGTGTGTGTTGCAGGAGGTGGAGGTTCAGATCCACTTGGTGTTGGAATGCGCTGTGGTATGTGGTTGAAACGATAGGGGCTGAACCAAGGATTCTTGCCCTATAGTCTGTGTAGTGTGGGCAGCTGCTGTTGCTGCCTTTCTTGTGTGTGTGTGAGAGTGTGTATGTGTGGGTGTTTGTGTGTGTTTTCTTTGTGCTTCAGGGTGTTTGTGCCCTCTACACCTCCGCACCCCTGGGAAAGTTTAACAGGTGTGCCTTGCAATGCAACAGCAGCAGCAGGAGTGAGGGGATATCGAAGGCAGCCAGGGTGCTGAAACCTCCCTGTGGGTACTGTTTCCCAGCATGCATTCATGCAGCTGACCACCAACATCTCTGCCTCCAGTTCCATTTCTGAGAAGAAAAGCCAAAGAATGATAGCTAATTATCCATTAACACCACAGATGCACCAAGCAGAACACACGCATACGATCCTCAAATATTTCATCTGCAGTGCTGCTCTCTGAACCCGCCTATGTCATCACCGTCGCTGAAGAATTAAACTCACCACAGAGTGTCTAGAGCTGGACGGACAACTCAATTCGTTTTAAAGTAGGTTTTCATTGCGTAATATAATTCCCAGTTGTGTATCTTGAAAGTGAGGATTCTCAGTCATCCGAGTCATGGTTATATCCAAGAAAGTTTGGACAGGGCAGCTGGATTTAGATGCTGGAGGACATTTCATCTTTCACGGATGGGGCAAAACATGCAACCAAGAGATCAATTTGGGATTTTTTTTTTTCGGACACTATAACATTAACGGAAAAACTGACTAAATAATCAAAAGAGTGCACAATGAGACAATCTCAACCACCAATTCTGGAAGTCAAGGAAATAAACTAGATTTTACTTTTTACTGAAGGTGTTATTTATTTATTTTAAATTTTCCACATATAATCTGTGCGAGTCTGAGACAGTGAGTTTTACTCAAATACTGTTTTCATATTTTCTTGCTTTATATTATTGTGATTCATTTTTTAACTGCCTTTGAGAAGTTCTGATCATCGTACTAGACAGAAAAAGGAGCTTTTAGCCTTAAATATGAGTATTAGTTACAGTCCTTATTAGATTTGCTGAGTCTAATTGTTAGAGGAAAGTTTTACTTGCTGTTTAAATACGTCCAAGGCTTTTCCTGCCTAAATGTCCACACACATCCTCTACTGTTACCCACTTGCATTTAAAGAAAACAAACAAAAAAAACCAACCATTTATGACTGAAGGCTTCACACAATCCACTTCTTCCAGGCTGGAAGATGTGAGTGGTGTGTGGAAGGTGTGATTGCATGAAATATAAAGACAGGTTGACGTACACTGGGTGTGCATTGCCTTCCAGCACAGTCCTCTGTTTCAGATCCCAGCACAGTGGCAGTTTGCTTTTTCAGTGCATTCACAGACAATCTTGTTGAAAACCTTGAGAGATTTTCAAAAGTGGACTTGTTGTGGAAAATTGTCAGCTTGGTCTTGAGTCCAAACAGCTTTATTTGGATGGAGAAAGCACCGGAGCCTATCTGAATTAATAGATGTGTTGTAAGAAAGGCTTATTTTCTTATGCCTGGGCTCAAAGTATGCAGCGTTAGTACCCTGAGCTCCGGGCGGTTCCTGAAGTTGTGTTTGCAGTGCAGGGAGAGGAGCCAGCACAGATGGTTAGGTACCAAAGGCAGCAGACTTTTTCTCATGCCTTTAAATGGGAGCACTCTCTTTCTTAGCTAATATTTAGCTCCTTCAAATGCTAATGGAGTGGCTTCGCTCTCCAAGGTTAGCATAACAACTATGGGAAAGCCTTTAGATCTCAGACATTTGTTTACTAGATGAAAGAGCCTGCACATCGTAAGAGCAGAGAGGGAGAGAGCCAGGACTCCCAGCTCTATATCTCCTGAAGCACCCCCAGCCAGTTTTAAGTCACATGTGCTATTTGGGCCTTTTTCTAAACACTTAATTTCCCCCCAACACTTATTTTATTCTCTGATGATTCTGAGAAGAAGCTGTTGTGATGCTTTTAATGTGACGTCTCATTGTGTGTGCGTGCGGGAAGTGGGACTGTATGATAATAAATAAAGGCTGGGAGAGTAGATAACTGGAATGGATTGCTATGATCCTAAAAAGTTTGAACAAATAAGTCGGGAATGGTTTGTATATTTTTCATATCATTTATTTTCATTAAATCACAGATTATTTGGATATGAGCAGGAAACAGCGTCCTCGATGTTGTGTCATTCTTGTAACTTGAGCTTCAATTATTTTTCCTTTTTTGTTAAAACCTCTAAAAATATCCAACTACATCTGAATTTTGAGTGTAAAACAGCAGATATTAAGGGCTTGTTTCTGTCTTTTCCACAAGCTGCTATGATTCTGTTTTTAGCTCTATTTGATCCATTGTTTAGTAGAAAAAAATATATTTATGTCACCATAGAAACACCAGTAGGGAGCACAAAATATTCTGAAAGAAAAACTTAAATGTCTTTTCTTAGAAAAGCGGCTTTGGTTTTTGATCAGAGCTCTCAAATGTTATTGATGTGCGCTGCTTCTATGACTTAAGAAAACAATCCTCCTTTATGAGTTTCCCCCCCTCCTCCTTTGAGGGCGAGCGAGATAACCTGAATTATTAAATATGTATCAAAAGAGAAGGAAAAAATAGAATCGCCCATAAAAAGGTCCACAGTAAGTAGCAGCATTTCCCCCCACTGAACAGTTTCAGAGGCAAACAACTCATATTATACTTCAAAACTGTAATAAAGCACTATCTTTCCTGCATCTCAGTTATACATTATTCACTTCTAGTTGCCAAGAGGAGACTCTAGAGGATGGTTAAGAGCCCTCTACAATATTTATGTGGCATACTGCAGTGCTGCCACACACACACACACACACACACACACACACACACACACACACACACACACACACACACACACACACACACACACAGAGCCCTATTAAATCCTAGTGTTTGTTGCCAA
>NW_005187526.1:851897-855634 GCF_000239375.1 Pundamilia nyererei
ACACACACACACACACACACACACACACACACACACACACACACACACACACACACACACACAGAGCCCTATTAAATCCTAGTGTTTGTTGCCAAGAATCCATACCTACATCTCTGTGGATTAACAACATAAAACTCTCAGCACAGAGCGGACACTGTTACGTATACATATATATATATATATTCTGTTTGTGGTATAGAAGACTGTATAATGACTTGAGGATTACTCCCTTTTATGTCACACTATCACTATCTCCCCTGCTTTGGCCCACATACTGTAGATTGTTTATGTCTGTTTCAGGATCCAGGCCAGCCATGACTACTTTCACTTGGGATTTCTATACCAGGAGCATTCTAAGTGATGATCTATTTGAAAACGTGAGATAGAAAATGCATTCCACAGAGATGCTAAATATATTTCTGAAGAGTTCTGGGAAGAAGGTTTGATTAAAGAGCACAGCCCCGTAGCCTATGTAGTGCATCAAGCTGGTAAAAGTAGCAGAGGAGGGTTTAACTTTGCAGAGCATTAATGATCACGATGTATACTGCTGTACGGTAATGATGTTGATATTGCAGGTCGTCAGATGGTAATAATGGCTGCATTGCTTGCCTGATGAGACAGAAGGATCAACATCTTGTAGATGTATATAAAGAAGTCTATATGGTCAAAGCCCATGTATTTAGAGCAGCAATGAAATGAAGTTCATTTGCATTGCTAGATACTCTGTAGTAAAAGGTAAAAAAGCCTAGATTTCTTGCAGAAATAAGAAAAGACGCATTTATACAGCTCCCATTAAACGTCTGTGTGTTAGTCCTTCGGTAGTGTAGATGTTGCAATCTGGGTGAACCTACAAACTCTGATCAAGCTGACGATTGAGAGCAAGTTTAATCTTTTCTCTTCTATAAATGAGAGTTTAGGTTTTTGAAACCAGAATGTTCCTGATTTGATCTTAATTTCAAATTAGTACTCTAGTAGCGACTCTAAAAATTACGTCCACATGAGGTGAAATCATTTTTTCCCACAATTTACAAGTTAGGTGTGTAATGGTAACAAAATTACTGCAGCTGACAGTGTTAGATTTCATTATGCCAGGATTGCCAAAGAATTATTTTAGCATGTCTAATTATCTCTGAAACATATAAGCTAGCAACTGTAGTTAGCTAAGACATTTACAAATATAATAACTTCATGACTTTCTCTATTGTCCACATAACACTATAAAACAAGTTCCATACCATTGAAATACATTAACTTAACATCCAAAAATCTGTTATAGCCTAAAACTAAAAATGTCGATATTTATCTAATCTGTGACGAATAGTTGCTACACATTCCCATTCTTACTGCTGAGTCAGTTCAATTCATATAGCAATATATTCTGCTATATGGTACCAGTTCACCACAGCAGTCATCTTAAGACTTTAAATAAAGGCAAACCAAAGAACCTTAGATATTAGACAGAGAACCAAAGCAATTAGACAATCCTGTGTCAGCAAGTAGTAGTAGTAAAAACTTTTAACAACAAGAAACATCTAATAGAACCAAGTTCAGGACATTTAGAGAGAAAATAGGAGCATAGAGAGATGACGAACACAATTAATACAATAAAACACACTGGTTGGTGGGACCAAACAGTTGATGCACGTTGTTACTTTTACTGTTACAACTACTATTAGTAGGGGTGCAACGATACACAAAATTCACGGTTCGGTTCGGTTCGATACTTTGGTGTCACGGTTCGATATTTTTTCGATGAAAAAATATTCATGCATTTTTAATTTCTCATTTATTGAAATTATAAATATATATTTTAACTCAAAAGTACAATTTTTAAATTTAATGATGCTGAAACAACAAAATAATAATAATAATAAAAAAAAATCTATCTGATCGAGAAATCCCTCATCTCTGGAAAAGAGAGTTTATTACAGAGAAATGGCTCTTTCCAAAATAAAAGCTATACTATACGCTTCTTCTGGGGTATATTCTCAGCAGCATATTAAACATATCAGGCCCCATAAGGAGAATCATGTGCTAACGGCTGTCTAAATGACTCGGGTAAAGTTTGTAGCATGCGTGCTTGTTGTGTTTGTCTGCTTCCACTTGTCTTTGCACTAGGATGATGTCGGCGTAAATGTGCAGTCATATTTGTTGTGTTCCCACTAGTGCTGTCAGCGTTAATCTCGTTAAAATGACATTAACGCCATAACGCAGCAAATCTCCGTTAATGAGTTACCGCGGATCGCCCCGTGCGTGGGGCTGGACGGCGTCAACACATTAACAAGCTAACTGCGCTAACGCACTAGTTCCCACCAATTGAGCATTGCGTGGCACATCCGACATACTGTTTTACTTTTGTCCATGACGCTTAACATCAGGGTCACATGAAAACCAAAATAGTTCCAAACGGCAGATCTGAATGAGGGTGGGGGAGGTTCAATTTGCCATGTTGCAACGAGCTTAGCTTCTGTCTTGCTAGCTTGCGCTGCGTTCAGTGGATCTGCACTCGACAGTGCAGCCTAGGCGGAGTAGTCGAACGCAGATCCACTAAGCGCTCAACACAGACAGCATCGTCAGAAGAAAAGTTGACAAAATAAATAAAAAATTTGTATTGTTCAATACATATGCGTACGGAACTGAAAGCACTGTATTGAACGGTTCAATATCGATACGAGTATTGTTGCACCGCTAACTATTAGTGCTGTCCTCCACTGCAATGTAAAGCCTCAATGTAAGCATTTTGGCCATTGTCGTGCTGTTTTTTTAGAGTCAAAAGTTACAATATTTGCATGAGAGGGTGGAGTGCTAACCCAGCAAACATGGCTGAAACCTTGACGTCATGTCCCTGATCAAAACTGGTTGCTATACAACGGCAAACACTGAACCAGAGACGTTGATGCTGTTTCCATGCAGAGCTGTCCTCAGCAGGTCAGCAGGGCCGAAAACAGATGGCCCCACAATGTCTTTTCCACATACACGGTCTAGTATTGCTGAAGACTTTGGAAAAAAGTCAGTAAAGTCAGTAATACTAGTCTTTAGTCTTCCATTACTGGCATTACAGAGGTTCTTGAGTTATCTGCACAGGCAGATAGAATGGAAAAAACCTCATCAAAATGCAATCAGCTGATTTCAGTTCGTGTGGAGAACACAGGTGGTCTGTAATGTTTGATATGGACATTGCTTTTATTTTTACTTTTATTTTTAGTGTGCAGTAGTGTGCAGGACTGAAAAAACTGCATTGTACTGCTAACACAACATTGGCTGTTTGGAAGCATCTGCACAGACAGCCAACAAAGACTGGAAAAATTATTATAACAGTCAGAGACAAAGTTTCATG
Organism: Pundamilia nyererei; assembly: GCF_000239375.1. NCBI lineage: Eukaryota > Metazoa > Chordata > Actinopteri > Cichliformes > Cichlidae > Pundamilia > Pundamilia nyererei. The sequence goes on from NW_005187526.1 coordinate 855,235, forward strand.
TGTGTATGACATGAGTATTGTATCTTCACTGAGGAGCATGCATATAAAATGATAAAACATCCTAGCATGCTGTTTACTGTCTCCCTTCATAACCCCACAAACCAAGATCCCAATCTAACAATGTGATCAGCTCTCTACACTCTCCACATCCTGATAAATAGAAGCTCTGAGTCACTGAGTCCCGATTGAGAGGCCTGATATTTTGCAGTCAGGGAGGCTATTGTGGCTATTTCAGTGTACTTGAGGTCAGGGCATTCAAGGAGCTGTCTGCTCATGGCTTGTAGAGTGAATGAATAAGAGAGCGCGGCTGCAGCAGAGATAGAGTGTGCTTGTGTGTGTGTGTGTGTGTGTGTGTGTGTGTGTGTGTGTGTGTGTGTGTGTGTGTGTGTGTGTGTGTGTG
>NW_005187526.1:855654-862852 GCF_000239375.1 Pundamilia nyererei
CATGAGAAAGAGAGAGAGGCATGGAGACAGATAGATGGAGAGAGCAGGCGCGCACACGAACACAGAAGGGAGATAGGGCTCTTTGTGCTGATGTGTTCGGTGACCTTGCACTCTCAGTGATGGGCCTCTATCTCCACTCACACAATAGAACAGCAAAAAATAGGATTCTTAGATACATCTGCGCACAGTGGAGCCAGAGACTGGATCTCACTGATGCAGTGGGCCATAACCAAGGCACCAAGCCAGGAGGGTATGTGTGTGTGTTGGTGTATGTGTGCTTCGATAGTGAATACAACAGAAATAGAGAAAAAGGAATGCCATCAATCACAAAAGCTGAGAGGCCTTGGCAGAGCCTCGGGGTGCTTATTATTTTGCCCACAGTGTGTGGGCGAGCTGTAGCACATACAGGCTGGTAAGACAGCTCACAGATGTAGATCCGAGGTGTTGCGCTTCAGTAAAGGTGAGAATCACATCGAATGCTCAGTGTTTTATTGATGAGGATTTATATATTGAGAAGCCCATATTGTATGTTATTAAAAAAACAAAATATTTAGACTTTGATCGTGCAACACCACGTGCAATGGCAATGTACTGGATATGAACTATATTATAACAGCACACCACTTTGATAGGTAATAGATTTTCTTTTTTAGGCTCAGAAATAAACGTAATACATTGTGTCTCTAAAATCTCGAAATCTTGAAACTTCAGAGCAGACTGCCAGTGCAACAACGTTATTAACTCATTTTAAACTCTATTTCCAATTTCAATGCACTTATCTATATGTCAGAAATATTCTTCTTGGTAAAATTAAGCCACCAGTGACGTTAAGACCACTTTATATAAAACACTATCTTTAAACATGAAGCCCCTCCACCATTATTTTACAGAATGGGTGCAAATTAAATGAGTGTGTGTGTATGTGTGTCAGGTTGTTCTATTCATGGGACGAGGATGTATTCACATCTTTTACTTAAGCAAAAGCAGCAATACTTTATCATACCAATGCAAGAAGAAAGTAAAAGAAGCATGATTAGGAAATTGCATTGGAGAATTGTATAAAGTGGCCGCATTTCAAAGCATTGCAGGATTACTGTCTTACATATGTTAACATATCAGGGGACGAATTGTAACAGCATACTTTAGCATTGTGCATTTAGAGTTACAACACTGTAAAATCTTATACTTGAAAGGTGTATATGTATGTTCAATCTTGAAGGTCATCAGGGTTTTCTGATGGGTTGTATCTTATGTTATGGAAATTGATAGCTCAATAATTTTTGAGTTTCACTAATAGAAAGTTTCTAATGGTCAGGACATCTATAAATCCTTGGGCTTCATAGAAATTCAGTGCTAAATTCTCTTTATTTTGCTAAGTCACATTTAAATATTGCATGGAAATCTGACAGCACGTCTACCTTCTAAGGCAGGTATATAAACATTTAAGGGCATCTAGGTGTCAAACTGTGTTAAAACTTGTGACCACCGGTGTCTAAAACTAAGCTCTCAGTTCTGTAAGGTGATACACAGAACGCTTCAGGACACATCCTGTGGCTCATGCACTCTAACGATACATTTTGCACATAAAATAAATCAAGAATGCGTTCTGGCTGATTTGTCTAAAACCAAATTGTGAATAAAACGCTGCACACAACACAAATCACCTCTCTATTTTCATCTGTTCAATTTGTGTAGAACACAAGCAACTCCAATTCTGCCTCTCTCCTTCTCCACCCTCTCTGCGCTCCTTCTTCCATCATATGTTCTTTTAGCCATGATGCGATGGGACAGGTATGGCTACTCCCACGCTGGATACATCTTGATACATGGTTGGCTCTGTGGCGCGTAAACCCCAAGGACTTTGTGCTCCTCACATTGCGCAGATCAATCTCCTAGGCAGGTTCCCAGGAGGAACACAAAGCCTTACAGCTGAGACACTACTGTCCCTCAACAGCAGAGAGAAAGAGACAGAGAGAGACAGAGAGAGGCAGGGAGAGAGCGACCAAGGAGAGGAGGGAGGTGGGGTGGAGGGGTTAGGGATTAAGTCTTTTCTTCCAGGATAAGGACCTGTCTCTGAGAGAAAGAATAAGAGAGGCTCTCTTGGATGGGGGAGAGGGTTTGATCCTTCATTCCCCCTTCACCAACCCCTTCTCCTCCACTACCTCTCTTCTTCTTCCTTCTTTTGTGTTCCCCTCCTGCTCACTGTAATCTGACGTGACACAGTTACAGATGGTCTATCAATGCCACAGCTCATCAGAGTCCTGTTGAGGGGATTGCTGGGGGCCTATGGGGGTCTGATAGGCTGTCCAGAACCCTGCCTGCATGCCCACGTATGCATGTATGTATGTGTGTGTTTGTGTGCACCTCGTTCATGTGGGACCAGCTGAGAGGCCCAACGCATCAAGCATTCGTGGCTTTGATGTCAGTGATGGTACACACCCACACACACATAGATAGATAGATATGTATATATATATGCTACGGTCCAGTGAGGTGGTAGTTTGTCTTGATTCAACAGATTTGTTTGGAAGCAGGTGAGAAGAAATCAAGTTAACACTTTGATGGATGGATGCAGAGCGGTGTGTTTGTGAGAAGAGTCCTCCTGTTCCATCTCACCATGTTCCAAGCCCTTTGACTACATGTATCATGCCATACATCCAAATCTGAGGTTTCATCTCCATGTACTTGAATAGACGAGTCTAATTAATTATTTCTGACATAACAAATAATATAGCTCTTTCTTATGGCCATGAAGCAGATTAGAAGCTTCTAAACTGGATTACACAAACAATGTAATGATCCTGAATGTAATCATGAAAAAGGAAGCTTCAGAACCAGTGACTATGTCAGGTATCTGTTCTTCCACTATCATTCTGTTGTTTCTTTAATGTCATTATATACTTTTCTAGGCATTTAAATGGATACTGCAGCAATCTAGCATCACAATTTAAACAACTGGAAAAATCTGAGACTACTTAACAGAAGAAGAAGAAGATATTTATGATCTTTACTCTCCACTTAAGTTAAAAGGTAAAAAGCTGAATACTTTATCCTACATTTCCCACAATGCAACTCTTTCCCTTAGCACCTCTGCTGCTGAGTAATCAGTATTTTTTTAACCTCTCATAGATTCCAGTCATGGACAGCAGGACAATGTTTGCTTGTTATCTCTGGTAAGGTGAAGAGTTTTTGTATATATTTTGTTTTGTATATTTTAAAAAAAAAATGAAAATGTTATAAATTTACATTAGAAAATAGTATTAGTCACTTGAGTTTTTATTGAAGTCTTTCTTCTCTTTTTTGAAATTTATTTTTTAATTGAAAGAAATCCAAGTCACAAGTAAATTCTGTTCAGGAAGGTGTTCTGTTCTGTTTTATTTATTATAAACAAGCCCCTAAAAATAATCAATGGTCATTGTTAGCCTCTATGGATTTCTTTTAGCACTAGCACTTTTAGCTCCTTTTAAAGCTCAGTTTTATTTAAGGCTTATGATGTAACTATAGCCCACAGGCTCACGGGCAGACACCAAATATTTGAACATGTCAGAAAATAATCTTTTTTTGTAACTAAGATTTGAATAGGTACATGAAGCTAAGGATCAGGAATCGACCACATATACAGTATATTATTTAGTATATTAATGGCTAACCCTGCGCTGTTGATGGAACATCTCAGATGCTCCCCTGACTGAAGTTTGGCTGGTTTTCAGCATCTTTTTCCTGCCATATGATTGCATTTGTCTCTGCCCAACAGGGACTTTCACATTAACTTTAATTAAGGGAAAAAAAACTCATGTTCATCCTTCAGCTTCACAATGCTAATGTGTTTATATTATGCTAACCATAGCTCTGTAGCTACCCAACAGGTAGCACACCATTATATACCAGCTAAACCAACTTCAGTAACTCTACAAACGTCACTGTTGTTTAGTTTTCTGTTTTATGTCTGAAGTGACAACAGAGCTGTACATTTTTGTTTTTAGAAATCCCTCAGTCAGTACATGATATATCATCTTTAGATGGAAACTAGCAAGCTAACTTCCTGCTAACTTCTAACTCCATTATGCCTGGATGTTAAACGTTGCTGTAACAACCATGAGAACAGCCACACTGATCATTTTACAGAAGAGGAAAGACTTTAAACAGTTTTTAACTCTCAGTGATGCCACAGTGTTTGTTTAAATCTGGGAAACCGATGAAAAGTTTTGTCCCATAAACGGCTAATGACGTCAGACTTAAGAGGTGGATTAATTGACTGTTTATGAAGTCTACCCTTAATAACTATGAATTTTTAACACAAGTCGCAAATTATAAGCAAGTGTTGAGAGTGAGGGGTACATTGTTAAAAGCTGCATTTATAAAAGTCGTGACTTAAGATAAAAGTTTTCCACAAATTGCAAATGATCTGCTGTATGAAACATGTTTGTACTGGAAAACCAAGGCTTAATCATGTTTGTAAGTGCACAAGTCTTAACACCAAAGACTGAAATTAGACTAATGGAGAGGTATGCAAAGATCCATTTAGTCTCATTAATGCTGTGTGTGATATAGTGAAGCGATATGGTTGAAACTACTCTGTTTTTACCATCTGCCAAAGTGTGAAGCAGACTTTAAGAGGAGAAAATGATTATGACACATTAATGACAGGGAGAGTATACGACTCTTTAAATACAGTGTGTTTAAATATATGTGTTATATTCATACTTCATAAACTGGGAGATCGTCTCAAACTTGTCACAATCACACACACACACACACACACGCACACACACACGCGCACACACACGAGGCACTCAATAAAAGTGTGATTCACTACAAATTTTTAAAGAGCAAAGGATAATGAGGAGGAAAGTGGGTGAGAAGGCAAACTTTTCATACAGTGTGTGCATGTTATTGTGTGCAGTCAAAGTCCATGTGTGCATGTATGCATGTGTGTGACACTGAAGCGTGGGGTGCTGTCTGCCACTCGGGGCCCCTCTTGTCGACTGCTGGCGTATCCCAGAATCCTATTAGGAGCAAGTCACACTTGGGTGGCACATTCATCATGGGCCCTGCACATTCAGATTGCTGTTATGAATATAATTAGAGAGGAGCACAGAGATGATGTTCGGGGCACTCTCTCTCTCACACATGCAAACACAAATACACACACATGCACACACACACATTTCTGGTCATATGTGAGTGTGCAAACACACGTCACCCCGCACAGAAATGTGTATATATATTGTCATGCATGCAAAACATTACTGTGCATGACACACACACACAGCCTTTTCACACACACTTTCCCTCTGACTTGTATCACTCGCTTTCTTCCAGCGCGCAAACACGGTGGGAAAGGCGCACACACCTACTGTGATGTCAGACACTTAATTATCGCCCCATAGCTCGGTGCGCCTCGCCTCGCCACTTCAAGTACAGGCCAGCCAGCTCACTTGGGACAAGGATGAACCAATCTGACACTGTTGGGTAAAAATGTCTGTGCGGTAACTTTTTCATTTTGCAAGATGGATTTAACGTAGGAAGACTACTATAAAAACAAAAAACAGCAAAACAAAGCCATTAGTGAACGAATCCTACTCTACTGTCTGTTCAATTTCCATCACAGAAACAGAATCAGTGAGCCACACTGTTGGACTGTCTGATATCTTCATTCATTATATATACACTGTAAAATCCTCTTTCTTTCACTCCCACATACCTTCCCGTCACAGTCATTTCTCTCCTCTTATGTATAAACTGTGCATTAATGTGCAGATACAACACTCCAAAACAAAGGCACTACTTTCTTGCCTTTGAGAAGTCTTTGATAGAAATATAATCCTTATGCCACCCCAGTATTCTAATATGTTTGTTTGTTCTAACGTTCTGCTGATGGCTGTTGTTGTTTTTCAATAATTAAGGATGGAAATGAGAAAGGAATAGAACTGACATTTACGTAGCGCTCTTCTAGTTGTACTGACCCCTCGAAACAGATGTCTGGATTATTGTCGAGGGTGCTTCTTCGCACTACTGTGGTAACCAGCAGTAACCATATAACTGTGAGACAAACAACAATAAAAAACAGAAAATGCCGTTTTTTTGGTGGAATATAAAATATATATTAAACTGTAGAGTAGTAGATCTGCCAGGAGGTTGTGTTTTTGCTAGGGCTTACATGTCATTCTGTCTGTAAACACAATATTTTTTGTTTAATTCTGATAAAACTTTGTAGAGGGGTCTTTTAGAAATCCATTAAAATCTTGCATACATCCTTCCATAGCTCTTCAAGATGGAAAACTGACAAATATAACATGATAATAATAATTACTATGTCACTACTATTACAAGTGTGATGTGTATCCTGTCACATTTGACCTCTTCTTCAAGGTCAACAGATTGACCTGAAGGTCAAAGTGATCATAATGCTTTACAGAGATATTTATAACTATGTTTTGTTACTGCCACTGTGTGTACTAACAGGATACAGATATATAAGGAATGATATATGGGGATTGTAAATATTGTGTGATTTTGGACCTCTGAGCTTTTCTTCAAGGTTAAATGAGGTAAAACTTTCATAAAATGTCTTTTTTTTAAAGCTATTCTTAAAATTCTGCTGGATTTGTGGGAAATAATACTAGTATATGGCGATTCTAAACATCATCCAGATATCATGTCACAGTGGACCTTTGATCTCAATTCTACATTTCACATCTGCCTTTCTTTCAAGTTGACCCCAAAATGTGTTTTATCATTGAAGAAGGAGCTGTCAGGAGAAAGAGAATGAGCTGTATAATTAGTTAGAAATAGGGCTGTTCAATATAACGATATATATCGTTTCAAAATAAACTGTTTACGCCAATCGTTTTGATTGTCACTGTAGAATTAATTTCTTAAAGTTCTGTCTTTGTCTTATATTTAAAGTAACCACACTACAGATGGACAAGCGACTGTTTTTACGTTAGCAACAATGACGCCGTCCGCTTGTTTATTTTCCACATTAACCTTTCACAATAAAGCTGAAGATCCTGTTGAGATTTTTCAAAATAAACTGAATCACGTGAAATAGTATGCATATTGTTTATGGATGAGAAGCAAAACAGAGCCGTCAGGTGCTAAAAAATAAACCTTAGAACAGGCTTTTCCCCGCAGCACGCCGTGTAATAAATACTCACAAAGAACATGGCGGCTGTTTCAACTTATGTCTAAAAAT
>NW_005187526.1:863306-885413 GCF_000239375.1 Pundamilia nyererei
GCTTTACAGGTGAAAATAGAGCAACAGGACCGCTGAGTCTTTGATTTTATTTATTTTCTGCTGTGTTTTACTTGCATCTATTTGAAAGACTGAGTGTAAACACAAAAAAATTTTTATGTGCTGGAATGTGCAGAAAATAGGTTTAAATGTTAAACTAATTTCTTCAAGTCAGAGAATGTTGCATATAATTGAATTTTTGCTTGATGCATAAAGTTAAAAGATTAAAACTAATAAAACAAGTTTTAAAAAGAGACTTTTCCATTTGATTACATTTTGTATGATGGATTATGCAGAAAAAGTAGAATTGGGCTGAAAGATCTATCGCTTTATTACCTATTCAGGTTGTAAATCGTGTTTTTAAAAGTAACTAAGTAACTAAGTAATTGAAAATAAGTAATCAGTAAAGTAACGGGATTACTTTTTTGGGGAAGTAATCAGTAATAAGTTACTGATTACTTTTTTCAAGTAACTTGACCAACACTGGTCAAAACACTCGACTCCAGGTACGTGACGCACAACAGAAAACACTTCAGGCAAGTCGAGTTGCCCTGGATTCACAGAATTTACAGAAAATGTAAAAAATTTGTGATTTATATCGTTGTTGGGACGATAAATGTCTTATATCGGGATATGAGATTTTGGTCATATCGCACAGCCCTAGTTATAAATAGTAGTAGTATAGTATAATAATATAGTACTAGTATAATATTAGAAATAAACTGGAATGGAATAGAACAGAATAGCCCTTTATTGTCATTGTATATGTATACTGAAATTGTGTGAGCTTATTATATAAGTTATTCATGTCCGAATCGACACATATTATCCATTAGCTGCTCCTACAGAATGTTTGTGTAATCAAAGTAAACCTTTGTCATGCTACATCCCGTATTTACTGCACTACAAACTTTAAAAATAAAAAAACCCAAACGAATATATACTAAATATAATATAGCTCTCTTTCTGCTCATAGAGTGAGCTGCCGTGGTGGAGCTTTGCACTCTCAGACTGCTTCTTGTTTTGAGATATGTCAGTGATTATTTCACTTTCTTACATTTAGCTTTTTTTTCTTTCTCTGTTCCAGCCTTTAGCTCAAAGGCTTTTTCAGAGTTTTTCGTGCTTTTCTCTTTTTTCCTCATAGTGGTGCAGCATTTTGAAGCACTGCGGCTGAGTGCTGTGAACTGCAGGTCTTCAAGTGTACTAATGGATTCATTGTAGGTGGGAATGCAAGGTCCAGGTTGATGAAACCAAGCAGCACTACAGTGAAAAGTAATCCTTTCAAAATGTTCTAATATTTCAAGCATTTCAACAAATCCGCAAGTGCAGTTTTGTAATTTGTTGCCCAACACATTATGTGTAAAGCATACATGGCTTCCTGCCGTGGTGAAATGAAAGCATAGTTTTGCTGACACTTTAAAGGACATCACGCTATGCTTGAACCGCTGATTGATCAGCTAAAATCATCTGCGCGTGTTTAATAGTGAGCATGTTTAGGCCTGCAGCGGTTTACCAGCTCATAAAATATGTTATTGCATTACAATTACAAAAAGGTTCTGATACTTCAATGCTTGTTGTGTGTAGTGGCAACAGAATTTGCTCAGTCTACTCCTTTAAGTGCCAGTCGCCAGTGATGATATCAGTTAAACGTGGAGATTACACATGTAAACTGTTCTCATGCAGCCGAATAATCATAAGATTAACTATCAGCAGGTTGGTGTTTGAACAGCGTCCACACCTGCGTTCACTTTACATGGAGAGGCGAACAAGCTGGATTACTGATGAAAATGAAAATCAGAGACAGCGCCTGTTGGATTCAGTTCAAATGTGTAAGCACCAAATTGGTTAGTGTTGCTATTGTTGTTTCATTGAGGGTAAATAACGGGCAACTAAATCTACTACATGACAAAAGCTGGCAAGCTTTGTAAAAAGGGATTAAAAAAAGGGACGATACACAGCGGATACACAGATTGAGAGAAGCTTTGTTTTTTTAGTTTTATAATATGTGTTAAAAAACGTAAGGCTCTGTTTTGTTCTCCCTCAGTAGCTGGAATGATAACACATCTGAGCCATCATCCAGCTGTCTTAGGTCAAAAAGCTTCATTTGTCCACCTCTGAAATTCCTCATGAGGTCGATGCAGAGCTTTAATTAACTGTGTGAAGGAACGACGAGCGTCTGTGATGGCACGCTCTCTTTCTTTATCCTACACGCACACACACACACAATGTTTCATTCCCTCCTCTCTTTCAGTCTCCCTCCCTCTGGCTCCCTCACCCCTTCGTTAAGCGCTAGCAGGAAGCTGGCCAAGACTCTTGGAGAGTCAGCATGTGTTTACCACCCTCTGAATGCGCGCCACGTCGAGAGCTCTGCCTGCCATCTGAATGCTCTGTAATATCAATAATTGATGCTCTTGAGGAGTAGTAATTAAATTAGTTAATTATGCCGGTAAAATTACATGTAATTATGAGACTGGAGGGTATGTTTAGTAAATTAGTCTCATCCATGCTCACTATGTGTACCGCTGCCAAATTTTATTCCTTGATGATTAGGTAATTTTGATACCCACTCCATTTTCAGAAACAAATGCCTCGTTTACACGCAGGCACTGTCTGATCTGGATTACAGAGCTTTTGTCACCAGAGGTATTCCTCTTTATGCTTGATGCTGCTTGTTAAATATGGGATAATTGGTTTCAGTGAGTTTTATGGTACAGAAATAATGGAAACAAAATTTTACTCCTGTACCCCCCCAAGGGAAACACTTTTAGAGAAGACTTTTATATATTGCAAAATTGTGTACCCAGTTATGTCTCATGACAAATGTAGCCATGATGGATGGTGGACGTGTGATGCAGAACCCGTTATTGCATATCTGGCTTTGGTCATCTGACTATCTGATGTTAATGTTTTCTGTTTAAAAAATCTTTCAACTCTTAAAATTCTGAATCTTTTCATTCTTGGGCCAAGATATTCAATTCAATTACATTTTATTTTATTTATATAGGGATAAATCTTGACAGGAGTCCCCTCAGGATGCTTGGTGCTTGACCCTACTATAATGGCACAAACAATGAGACATCCCCCGATGAGCAAACACTTGGTGACAGGGAGAAGGAAAAACTCCCTTTTAACAGGAAGAACCCTCCAGCAGAAACAGGCTCAGGAGGGGACAGCCCTCTGCTGCGATTGGAGGAAGACAGGACAAGCAAGAGAACCAGAGAATATTACTAAGTAATGATTAAATGCAGAGTGGTGTATAAACATATAGAGTTCCTGGAGAAACCCTGCACAAGTACACAGAGAAGATCCAAATTCCACACAGATAAGCACTTCCTGGGTTCAAACCAACTAAATAAACACGTTAATACCATATTCTGTGTTCAGCCATGTGTATCCTCCATGAGGACATCAAAGTGTACACCAGGAATCTAATTTAAATGCCTTAAATGCTCCCAAAAATGTAGAAAATGGAATTAATATCCCACCGCTATGAAAACAAAAACTACTGCCGTTACCTAAAATTCATGCACTCATGTTTTTCCATTAGTCACTTAGTCATTTGGTATTTAAAATGTAAAAGAGAAAAAATTATCTTTATATGAGCCAGAGAGAAGCAGCAAAACTTAATATGCTTTGATGAATCAACAAAAATACTGATTAACCTAAATGAAAATAGCAGTTCGATACAGCTGGCAATAATTATCACACGGAAGCTTTCTGCGTGTTACCTTTAACATCTAAAACTACTGATATGTACCCTCCATTAAAAAAGCATTTTCTTCCCAGTCATCTTTCTGTAAAAACTTGTCTAAATGCTGCTGTGTGCAGGGCGGAGGCTCTGTCAATAACACCAGTGAGTGCCTGTAGGCTGTGGACCAACTCTCTCTTGTTTGACTTTGCGCTATGGAGGGAGGCTTATCTGTAAGCCCTGCCATATTGCAGCATCACATTTCCCCCAAGATCTCATAAACAGCTTGTCGTGCTCCTACTTGTGAAATCGACGGCATATTGTCTAGACCGGGCTGAATGCACAGACAAATAACAAGGCCTAAAAACACTGTGTACTGCAGTTAATGAGATTAAACTCGCTGCCAGGGAAGTTTTCCCCCATTAATTGCCTCTGGATTACACAAGGAGAACAACTGCACCACATCATCAGAGAGTCACGAGTGCAACTTTCCATAAGACTGATCTGCGGTTCTAACAATAGGCCTATATGTCATCTTAAAGTGACAGTTGACGTTTTTGACCATGAGCTATATATTAAATGGATGCTGTGATTTGAAATGCGAGAGCCAATTTCAAACAAGGGGAAGTATGCAAATGCTCACATGTCGACACACATGGAAAGCATAATGATTGGCAGGACCAGCGGCCCGCTCGGCCCCTCCTGTAGCATCATGGGAAAGTTGTGGCTGTCAGGCCTAAGAGGCTGTCAGTGTCTAAGTTTGCCTCAGGCGTGATCCTTTTAATTTATGTTGGTAAAGAATCGCAAAGTGCCGCCATCTCTCCAGAGATGCCCTGGCAAGTTAATTGCATTCTTTCACTTGTTACTGATTAAGACACACACACACACAGTCACACACACATGCACATGTACACCTTTTTTCTTTTGGGGTGACACTTTTTGCTTTGTTCAGTTACAAAGTGTCTTCCCTGAGAAGTTCACAGAATCAAAAAGACATTCAAGTTGGAGAATGGATTCAGCTAGACTGAAGAGTGTTCACACACACAGACACACAAACAAGAGTTCACACATGCTGTCACATAGATGCACATGTATCTTGACAGGCAGAATAACAGGCTGATTGGGCAATGAGAAAATAACTGACACAGAAATCCTCCTGCATACATCTTCTTCTTCTCATCTCACTCCACGCCCCCGTGCCGTTCTCTCCAAGGTTCTTCCTGATGTTCATTTTGGGTGACTGAGATGTGACCTCACACATCGGATGTGACACCAATGGAGGATGATGAAAAAAAATGGAAGCTCTGTAAAGGAACCATCGTTAGATTTCTGTTCCTCACATCCCCTCGCACGTTAAGGTGTAGTGCATATAAAGCACAGATTTCCATCATCTTAGGATGCCTGTTTCTGAAATTAAAATAGAATCAAAGCCAAGTTGTTTTTGTCTTTTCTATTGTACTTGTTTAAACAAAGCACCCCTGCTGGAAACACAATGGAAAAATATTTGAGCACTTGAATACAAGCTTTTCTGTCTGGAAACAGACTATAACAACCCCTGACTGTTAAAGATTTAATGTTGTTGTGTTAAATTATCTGGTGATTTGAGCAGTAGAAACACAGATATATACCAGTGTGAAACTGCTCAAAGAAAACGTGATAGTAATAGGTGCTGTACAGACACTGTCAATTCAACCTTGAAAGAAGGAGTCTGGCTCATTGTCCTAGCATTGATTTTTACTGAAAATGAAAACAACACCAATAATCTGGGCAATTTTCAGATTCATGAGTTGGGTAAAGACTAAAAAAACTACATTTTTAAAGTTTACTTTTTAAACATTTATTTTCTTACACAGTTATAATCTCTCTCTGTTTTAACATCAATTATAATTTTTGTGTGTGAGAATGTTAAATTCAACAGAATAAAGCATTAACATTGTGTCTGTAAGTAGCTTTTTCCTTAAATGTTGGATCATCGCTGGCTGCAACAGTCAGATATTCCAAGAAGTTAAGTTCAAATAAGATCACATGTTCAACAATAAACTGATCTTAATAACAGGCAAGTTATTATCCATCTTTATCAATCTCAAAACAGTAGATGGGAATTGGTTTCAGTGAGCACACTCAAACAAATGTAAATATAAAGTCTGAAACTTAAAGAAATAATTAAAAAACAAATACAGGCGTTGTCATTGGGACTCCACTAGCACCGCAATCCAGCAAAGAAGTAAATGGCCTGTATTTGTATATAGCTTTACTTAGTCCCAAAGGACCCCAAAGCGCTTTACACTATATTCAGTCATTCACCCATTCACACACACATTCACACACTGGTGATGGCAAGCTACATTGTAGCCACAGCTGCCCTGGGGCGCACTGACAGAGGTGAGGCTGCTGGACACTGGTGCCACTGGGCTCTTTGACCACCACCAGTAGGCAACGGGTGAAGTGTCTTGCCCAAGGACACAACGACCGAGACTGTCGGAGCCGGGGCTCGAACTGGCAACCTTCCGATTCCGAGACAAACTGCCAACTCTTGAGCCACGATCGCCCCCCCCCCCAAGTATTCTCTTATCTCTTCATATGTGGACAAAGAAGTGATGAATATTTAACGCTACAACAGTGTTCCCCATTCGCACTGAACTTACTCTGTTTAGTTCTGACATCATTTTCATTTTCAACTCACTGACACGTTTAGTCAGTTGCTTAGACTCCAATGTTGGGGGTCGTTACTCAAGGACAGTAATGTGTTACATGTTTCCCATTACTTTTCTTAAAAGTAAAGCAGTATGTTACTTAATTACTCGCTGGAGAAAGTAATTTGCTACACTACACATCACATTACTTTTTCACTACTTTGTAAAATGACCTGAAACACACTGTTTCACAGTTACCATTCAACAATTATAAACCTATAGGCTAAAGTGCCACACACTAACACAGATCCCTGTCCCAATGAGGACACACATAGGAACTTTCTCTTAGTATTTAGGTATGAACACAAAACCGATGGCACAAATAAAAGATTAAAAAAAACAGCACAAAGAGATTTTAAAGCGATCGCCGCAGTGATTCCACTTTAGAAACATGTACAGGTGGAAATGGAGGCTAGAAGCCTGACTGCTCATCACTGCCTTTGTTACCTGCTGAATTTCAGGCTCCGGCTCTTGGTCATTCAGGCTTCTTTGCTAGCATTGTGTTAGCATGCTTTCTGTGCAGATGCTTGCAAAGAGCTGATGTTGTGTTAGCAGCATAATGCAGCTAATTTTAGTTAGTTTAATCTCCATATTTCAAATCCTAAGAAGCTGTAGATGCTTCACCACTTTACCCTTACTGCACACAGTGTGAATTTTATTACTGTTTGATGTTTGTTCCCCTTTTTATCTGCTCACCATGCAGATAATTCAAGAACTTTTGTAATGGACATAATGAAACAAGTGTAACTGTAATATGATTACTGACTTTACAGTAACACGTTACTTTGAAATGCATTACACCGGACACTGTCAGTCAAAATATGCTATGCTACTTTGGAGGTGTACACTCAATACTGAACAAATGTATATTCTTTCCCACCTGATAATAGGTCCCACAAATCACATTTTTTTGAGTAATGAGCATCTGCTTTAGGAAATTAATGTCTCCTTCTGAAAAAAAAAAAGAAAATTAAATTTACTTCTTTATCAATAGATAGCTAAGTACCCGAGACACTGTTGGTTTTGTTTCCTTAGGGTTTAACTCTAAGAAAAAATAGAAGAATACTAGCAGATTTATACTTTAATAAGCAAGCATTTCCCCTGCTAGGCTATGTAAGTATTTCCATTGCACTTAAATAGAATGACAGCTCTGTCTAATTTAGAAAAGAAAAAGACAATAGGCTGCTTATTAAAGCAAGATGATGTTGCTGGCTTTAATAAATATTCTGAGCTTTATAAGCCTGGGTAATTATTCAGAATTGTCCAATAAAAATCATGACATGTGGCTTAAATGCTTGCATATTCCATTTATTAGATCCCTCTCACTGTGGTGCCCTGTTTATGCGGGTGTGTCTGTGTGCAACTGTGTGTTCTCAAATGTGCCGCATACATTAAACATTAGCACATGCCCGCCACAACACACACGCGTAACACTGCGCATGGATGTGCGGCGGCTACGACTGTTGCTGTCATTTTATGAAGACCCTCCCCCTCGGAATCGACAGCTAGCAAACATTAAATAACCACTTTAATTACATCCCATAATCCTTCCATGATCCGCCCTCATGGATCTTATTATGAGACTTGATGTTTGCTCTGGAAAACCTTACATCGACAAATTTGCCTTTATATGTCCTCATTTTTGATCATCGCTTGTGCTGTTATGAGCCAAAATTGATATAATAAAGTTGTAAAAATGTCAAAATGCATCACATTTGTGAAAACTAAGCAGGTTTTCTTGTTTCCTGATAGGCTAGCTTTAACTACAGGAAAATGATGAGACATGTTCCAGTTAAAACAGAGATATCAAATCTTTATCATCACCATCGACAGTGAGGAAAACTCACTGCTTCGCTACATGAAAAAAAGAATATTTGGAAAATGCCTTTTTTAATGCAGGAGAGATGAATTTCATGTGTATAACAGACAGTGTGTGTGGAGATGTGTTGGTGTGCAGAGTTTAGTAGCAGTCGCTTATGCGTGTGACTGAGTAGGGCAAGAGCTGATGAAGTGTTAAGGGGGTTGAGTCCATCTTCACCGCTTTGTCTCCTGCTACCACAGCTGTCACTGTTTGTTGAAGCACACAGAGAGAGGTGGTGTGAAGGAAAGTGATGGCTGAGCGAGGCAGAGAGACAAAATATTAAGAAGAGCGAGCAAACTTGAAATCCTGTCAATTTGTCAGAAGCGCCACTGTGTTCTTCTCCAGCCAAGTAGAGAACCACTATGAGCCAACAGACTGGTCTGTCACATATTTACAGTGTGTATCGTGTGTGTGTGTGTGTGTGTGTGTGTTGGTGTGTGTGTGTGTGTGTGTGTGTGTGTGTGTGTGTGTGTGTGTGTGTGGCTGACAGAAACACAGGTGACAGATGATGAAAAAAAACATTACTCTCGGTAAAAAATGGAGGTCACCCCGGTGGAGGACAGAAAGGCTGCTTTAGCACAGTTAACCTGCAGAGTGGGAAAACAGATCAGAGAAAAATGTAAACTGGAACGTGCAGGTATCAACACACAGAGTTAATCTGTCTTTGTGTCAAAACCGGTGATGAAAGGAACTGTTTAAACAGGAAAGAAAGCAGAGCAGAGAGACAAAAATGTGACAAGGGAGAGAAAGAAAAAACGCAAGCATTAGTTCGCACTGCAAAATAGGATGCACAGGGATTTCGAGATTTTATCAAGGCAATGATGCAAAGTGAAGCAATACATCAAAAAGAAGAAGAAGAAGAAAAAAGCAGGGAAAGATGGAAGTTTCCAGGGAGACCTTCAAATGGCATGGTTTTACTTGCTAAAAAGAAAAGCCTACGTTCCTCTGAGTAAAAAAATTCAGGGAAACATGTTAGGGTTTTTAAAATCAGGCTTAATGATGTAATCTAGAGAAATATGGGTTTTTATAGAGGTGTACTTAGACGAAGACACAGAGGGAACAATGTAAAAGTTTTTAAATATTGGTGTTTATTATTTAAGGTGTATTCTATTGCCAGTGTTTCATAAGTAAAATATCTTACTGCTCTGTGCCACAGTTATAAAGATGAACTTGTTCTAGCCTTCTATGTAGATTTTTTCAGCAAGATGATGCAGCACTACACAGGGAGAATTTATAGCAGTAATAAATAAAAAGAAAATTAGCTGTGTTCGTGAGCAGTGACTGCTAATGACAAACCTTTAAGGAACAGCACGTGAAAATCATCCACAAAAAAAATTAAAGCTTTTTCTTATTTAGCCAACCTGCCCAAGTTAAAGGCTCCGATGGATAAATCTGAAAGACATCTCCATTTATCCGAGCCAAAACGAAGCTTGATGGAATGAAGCGAATTTTGGGAAAATGAAATGTCCAAATGTTGCCCTCTGAGAAAAGAGTTATGAGCTGGAAGATGTGCTAATGTTGCATTCCCTAAAATCATTTAAATTAATGTGCCATGAAATAGGTCATTAATGAGGATGCATGGGCCATACATAGAGACAGACAGATGAGGTGGATGCCGGGTGCTGCCGTCGTATAGCAGACACCATAACGCTAGAGCAGACACTGCAGTGATAAATTTAGGGCAGAAGGACTGAAACGTAACTGTGGAAAGTATAATCTTATGCAGCTTCTTTGAGACATTTGGTATTTAAAATAAAGTAGAATAGAAACATGTGACAACAGAAAAAGTGTTGATTTATATGTTTATATGTATCTTGTATAGACTTGTATACTTTTTTTTTAACATACTAGAAAATACAACTCTGAAAGGAGCAGATCATATTTCTGTCTTCTTTTAATGACTGTGTCACTGATGGGGTTGCCATGTATGTTCTCCCTTCTTATACACCTTAAAGCTAATGGTTAGTGGTAAGGTCACTGGTTATAGATGGTAGTGCTGGAATATTCTTATCTTGTGTGTAACCATCTAAGTAAGTAGCCAATAAATGAACAAATGAAGACAAAAATGTTGTATTTGGAAAACATGTGGTTCTTATGCTGAGCTTTCAAATTTAATCTTACTGACACCACCAAAGGTTCAAGCTAATAAAGATATGAGAATATGAAAGCAGTTGGTCAACATTGAAGTTTAAGCTCAGTATCACAGTTATAGTATCATCTAAGAGACTAGCTGGCGATAACCTTGTAGCCACTAAAGAATAATGTATTTCCTTCAAGAGTTAGGGGAGACCCAAAACGTAGAAAAAGGAAACCTGTTATGTTTTTTAAGCAAACAAAACAAAAAATAAAGCAGGCATTTCCTAAATACTAACTTTAAACTTTAACATTTTTTTGCAGTGTGCTGTGTTTGTCAGGAGGGCCATTTTTCAGGACACTTAAAGCTGTAAGAATACTTATTCATCTAAAGACAGTGTTTTAAACCAATTCATGGATTTTACACTAGTTTAAAAAGCCAAGATGCTAGTGTTTCTAGCTAGCTGGCTAGCTGCTGCTAGTAAAAAAATCTAAATCTTTAACTAAAGGTATGAGATACAAGACAAATGACAATTAAAGATGAAATAGAATGATCAGAGGTGAAATGGGGGATTGCTAATTAAACCATAGTTATTAGCATGTAAATATAACCATGCCTGTTATGTCTCTTGTAATAAATGCTAACTACTAACTACTACTTTTATATTGTTCTTGGTAAAAGATGCTGAAGTATCCTATATGAACCATGCTGCTTCAGCTTTTCCAGAAGAAAATCCAAAAATCTCTTTGGAGCTAATATCACGTCATAATCCAGCAATAAGCTGATTCAAAAATCTTTTTTTTTATGTCTGCTGTGCATAGCTGATACCATAGCACATATTTATATTGTTGGTAAAATCTGTGTTTTTCTGATTCCTGCAGCTACTGCACAGACACCAGGCCTTCTTCCCAGTAAAATCCACAAAATATCCTCCTGGAAATAAAATGTTGTTTACTTCACTAGCCGCCCTGTAGGGTGTTCTGCAATCACCCAAATAACCAATTTCCGTCTGTTTTCAGCGTGTACAGTGAACCATGAGCATATTCTTTCTTCCCCCTGGTCTTCCTGTGGAGCCAGCATTAAAGTTTACCAGTTAAACGGCCTCCTTTTGCTGCTGTCCAACCGGTGTTTTGTGGTGAGTAATCACCTTCCCACCTGCAGACGTGCTTGCCGTATGGAAAGGGAACATGAGAGTGCGTGACTGTGTGTGTGTGTTTGTGTGTGATTTATGACTGCAGATCTCAGAATATTCTCTGTTTTTCTACCTCACAGGCTGTCTGTTGCCCACGCTGCCTCTCTGAGAGTGTTTAACCACAGTGCCCAGCAGTTTTTGTGGAGCAGGAACAAAAAGGATTTTGTGGGGATAAAATATGGACAACAACAACACACAACATGCATAAGATAATTTAGAGTGTGATATATAATAGAGGAAACCACTAACATTATGGCTCATACCACATATACTCTTAAACACGTATCAGTGTTTTGTGGAAAGCATGTAACTCTTTCCAGTCTGTAACAGTTTAACCAGTTTGATGTGGAAAAACTGGTCCGTACAGAGCTCTGACCTTAACTCCATTCAGAACGCACCTGTTGGAAGAACTGGAACAGAGATTGTGAGTCAAGCCCGAACACCTATCATTAAGACATTGAGCTTTTTGTCAGTGGGTATTGACACGTTGCCAGCTTCCAAGACCTGGTAAACATTTTAGGTTTTTAAAGCAGCAGATTTAAATACATTTTTCAGTTGACATGAGACTAATACCAAGCTGTCCTCATACTTTTGTTCCTATTAGTGTAAAGCATAATTTATGGTGCCACAATTGTGTCCGTCTGCATCTGTATTTGGAGAGAAACCGGCGAGAGGGGTTTTCATCTATGGCAATGCAAACATCCTAAAAAGTTCCAACTGCACATTGTCCCATGCGGATGTCATATGTGCTGGTCAAATGCTGATTGTTTGATATGTGGGCTGGAATAAGGAAGATAGCAATCTAATCAGCCAATCAAATGGCAGCAACTCAAGGCATGTCGACATAGTCATATTCAACTGTTGAAGTTTAAATCCAAGCACCAGAATCAAGAAAGAAAATAATTTTTAAGTTGCTTTGAACGTGGCATGGCTGTTGATTGGGCTGGTCTGAATGGAGAAAATATCTGGTGAGCATCAGTTCTCTGTGTGAAAATCCATAGTTAATCTAGGTCAGAGGGAGAATGGCCAGACTGCATCGAGGATCAAGACAACATTAAAAGTAACGACTCATTATGAAAAAGGTAAGCAGGAGAGAATCTCTGATGGGCCTATTCCTGTCAACTAAGAACAGAAAAATGAGGCTACAGTTTGGATCAGCTTATCGAAACGGGACAGTATAACTGTAGAATGTTGGCCTGTCTGATGAGTCCCAATTTCTGGTGTGAAATTCCTGTGTGCAGGGTCAGAATTTAAACAACATGAAAGCATGGAGCCGTCCTGCATTCCTTTAAGCAATTCTGGCTGGTGATTCCACTGCTCTCTAATGCTTCCACAGGCACCAGATCTCCATGCAATAGAGGGGTGTCAAACTCCAGGTTTTAGATCTCACCCTGGGTCAACATACCTGAATCAAATGATTAGTTCATTACCAGGCCTCTGGAGAACTTCAAGACATGTTGAGGAGGTGATTTAGTCATTTAAATCAGCTGTGTTGGATCAAGGACACATCTAAAACCTGCAGGACACCGGCACTCGGGGCCTGGAGTTCAACACCTGTGCAGAGCATCACAGGGATGTGGTGGAAAAGGAAATGCATGTCCTGGATATGCAGTCTAAAAAAACTGCATGAACCGCATGATGCTGTCATGTCAATATGGACCAAAGTGACGGAGCAATGTTTCCAGCACCTCGTTAAATCTACACCGTGAGGAATTAAAGCAGTTCTGAGGGGTTCGACCTGGTAACCCTAACCCTAACCCAGAAAGTGGCTGGTGAGTAGATACAAAATGACAAAAAACTCAATTGACCAGAGTCTTCAGCAGTATAAAATAGGTAAAAGCAGCAAATCCACACACTTTTTCAGATTGTTACTGTTCAAACTGATGCTGCTAATTGTCTAACCTCCTCTGCTGAAAACCAGCAGATATTTTGGGCCATCTTACGGTTTGCTTCACTGTTTTAACCTGGATCACTCACAACAGCTGCTAAACAACCAGCCCAACCAAACACACACACACACACACACACACACACACACACACACACACACACACACACACACACACACACACACACATCTAAAGTTGTGAGAACGCTCTTTTCATCAGCAGTAAAGAAGAAATATCTGTGATGACGGAACATGTGATGTGCTGTGACAGTGGTGTCACAAAAGGTGTCGATGGAGACAGAGAGTCTTCTGACAGGAAGTGTAAATAACACACATAACTAACGGTGAGAACACTCTTCATCATCTGAATATATATATTGCCTTGGTAAAGATAAAGAAAAGCAAACAAAAGACAGTCATGTTGAAATTTCAGGTTTTTTATTGGTCTAACATATACGCGCATAAATCTGAAAGCATTTCCAGAACAGAAACAACTTTGCGACAATCCCTTTTCTGACATGGCAGCACGTTTGACACAATCCCGTTTGTGGTGCTACACATTACAGATGGCAAGCGACAGAGAATTTACTCTCTGGATTGGGACTGACAAATTTCTAACAGTTGTGCCTCCTTTCCCGGTGCTTTACGAAAAGAGTGTTTTCAGGCAGGACACAAATGCCATAACCGACACGACACTACTGTCAACTGATACTCTGAAAGCAGATGAAAACACTCGTGAGCCTTAATTAACATCAAGCTAAGCTCCTCACAGTCCTGTAGAGCTATACAGTGAGTTGCCATCAAAAGCTTTGTCCTTCAATTTTTATATGAAGCACATGAGAACATGACCTTTTACAGCTGTTACTCAAACCATGATATTGATATATGGCTGCACATTATGAACTGTAATAAGGAGTATCAATTATGTGTGCAGTTGTGGTCAAGTATTTACATACACTCATCGTGGGGATGAATGTCATGGTAATTTGGTTTTTTTTTATTGATTTCTTTTGTTCTTTTACCAGTTTGGAATTATTGTACGACAGCCATCTTTGATGGATTTGAAAAAAAGGATTGGGTTTGGATTTTATTGAATCCACACAGGGTCAAAACTATGCATACAGGCTCAAATCTATATGTATACACTCACTTTTTAATCTTTTAATTTACAACGTCTTTTAACTCAACAAGGGTAAGGCCGTTAGTGATCATGATTGACTACAACTGGCAGTTTCTCTTTACCACCATAAAAATCATTTTTTGACAGCGCTCATTGGACTGACCAATACTTAGAACAATGGGAAAGTCCAAGCAGCTTAATGAATCCACTTTACCAAGATCTGGAAGAAGACCCAAACTGTAAGCCTCAGATAAAGGGGAAAGGACTCGCCACGGATCGCCACCACTCGACTCAGATCGCCTGCTTTTCCATTACAATCCAGTACTATCTAATATACGTGGTTGTCATCATAGCAATGCGTCTGAGCCATTTGTAGCCATTTCCCTCATTGCCGGGTTTCAAAAATAGCAGTTTTGATTTTCATGAGCAAAGCACTCTCATGACACATCGAGAGACACTACTGACCAATCAGTGGCATTCAGTCTGACGGCGTCATTTTTTAGTACCTGCTCGAATCACTCGAACCCCGGCCGAGCAGGTACTAAAAAAGTACCTGGTACCAGAACAGTTTAAAAAAATAATTAAATGCCCAAAATGATGAGTATATGTAAACTTTGCACCACAACTGTTCACATTTTAGTATTTTTGCTGTGTAATATGAGCTATTGTGTATCCTAATAACCCCATAAATAACAATTCAGCATGTGACATGCTGTGTTAGAAATGTATACTCTGTTTCATTGTTGGAGAACCTTTAATGCCTGTAATTACACCAAGGTATCACACGTGCGATGTTGGCAGAGCCGCAGCACAGGAGGCATGTGGGAGTGAGGAGGGTTAAAATGCAAAAGGATTACGTCAAAGTGTTGCAAATCTTTTTCAGGGATTAGGGAGGCTTAAAGTCAGGAGAAAACCCAGGGGTATCTTCTCCTGGTCTCTGTGTGTGTGATGTCTGCTTTCTCTGTAGATGACACACAGCACAGGTGCACACAAACATAAAAACATATGTGCCGGGCAAACAAATCATTGGCACTCGTGCACAGCGCTGCTTCCTCCCATCCTGCACGCGCAAACGCATCCATATACGACGTGATGTGATCAAATTCTACTGTATGTGCTGGTGTGCGCGTGGGTGCTATTGAAGTGTGAATAGGCTGCTGGTTTGTCCAGCGCTCCCACCAACAGGCTTAATCTGTGAGATGACCCAAGGGGTCAAACCCATTCTCTCAGACGTGTCCCTTATTGTAGCAGGCAGTTTAAAGGCTCATCCGCAGTCAAGCCCAGTTAAAGCGTGAAGGATCTGGGGGCTATCAGACAGTGTGGCCATCACATCACGTCTGCGTCTGTCTCACTGTGCCTGACAGGGGAGGCAGAGAGGTTTCAGACACAGAGAGAGAGAGAAAGCCGGCCTGACAGCTGTCAGACATGTGGTGTAAATGAAAGGCAGGAGAACAGACTGGAAGACAGAAACACAGACACAGAGACAGGCCGATCGACTGATTAATGAATAGCCAGACAGGCAGTACAGATGCCACACATGCGCACACAGGGGCACAGGTGCATCAGCTGTAGCTCCAGTCCAGTTAGTCGTGTGCTCCGTGAAAACAATAGAGAGGACAGTGGAAATCTGGTGAAAAAAGAAAGCCATTACAATGAATGATAAGCTCTTCATATGGGCCCAGGGAGACAGGGAGTTTGCCCAGGTGCTGCTCTTTGTCAAAGTGTGTGCGTTTGCGTTCAGAATTTGTTTGCATTGGGACAATATGACAAGTCGTATCCATGCAAGAAATGTTTTGTGTCTCACTGGCTGCACCTCCCAGCACTGTAAATATAACACTAAATCACAATCTAGATCCCGAAGAATGCAGTCAGATTTCATTCCCTTTCCTTTCTGTCTGCTTTTCTGACTGCCGAAGAAATTTGTCTATCAAATTTGTTTCACAGTCATTCTTTCTTCTCCTTCCAGAGTAATGATGCCGGTTCATTTCAGCTGGCCGCTGGTAAAAAGCATCTGAGCCGTAGCATTAGTTTCCCCAAAGCTTTCCCTGATAGAGACAGATGGTGTCCATTTAAAAGGTCCCATGGAAGTGTGTTATTTCTGGTGCTTACAACCCACACAGATACTGAGACACACTGGGAAACACAATCATGCAGATGTAGACACCCAGCAGAGTCTGCATCTGTGTGTACATACAGACAACCATAAACACGAACAGCACATGCAAATGCACATGTAACCCGCTGAACATGGATGTGTACAAACACAGAGACGGGAAGAGGCAGCAGAGGTATCTGTCTTTGCTGCTGTGTGAAAGTACAATGTCACACCTTTCACGCTGGCCCATTTCAGGAGCCGGGCGTAAATATCAGCTTTTATGGCAGCACCCCTCCCCTCCCCACCCCCTCCTGTTTTCCAGCATTTGAGCTATGAAAATAAAGGCAAACGAAATTCTGCTGATGCATAAAATGAGGATGGGAAAGGCACACAGTAGCACCTGGTGGCATAGCATCAATTGGTGGCTGTTAAATAGCTCCCTGTTTGTGCCAGCTGCTGCATTGTTGGACTGAGACAATATGAGAGTTCCAGTAACAGCGCTCGCCACTGGTTTGTCCATGTGTGCGTGTGTGTGTGTGTGCAGCCTGACCTCAACACAACCCACCCCCTGCTCGGGGCATTTTGGTGTTTTCTAGACCTCATTTGACCGGCTTGGGAGACTTTCTGGATTCGTGTCACAACAATTGCATTCAAATTCAAATACTTCATTCAAAACAGCAGGGCTTACCTCAGGATGCACTACATTAGGTGGACACTCCAGCTGTGTGCACGAAGCCGCAGGCCTGCGCCAGCTCGGCTGAGCTGTCTTGGAAATTTGGGTAGGTGGCTGCTGGTTAATTCATGATGCTGCTTATAGTATACACAGGCGTGGTAGATGTGCTCTGTGTGGAGTTTCTCTGCAGGGGCTGAGGGAGGAAACGGTAATTGCTGTTTGGCAATGCATGCTTTCATGCTCCATTGGTTTGTCATTTTTCAAAGTGTAATATTTTCTCTTTCATGATGTGATCCACATGAGAGCTTCCTCCGCAGACACTGCCTGTCTGAGACTCATTCACCACAATATTACTGATGATGGCGCTACAAATGATAAGTCTCGGGTCATCTGGGGGTCTTTCTCTCTCTCACAGAGTTTTTGAAATGAACTCCCAATTTCAAATAAAACTCAGATTTTATTTGCATGCCATGATTTCAAAATATGAAAAATTTCTTTCATGGAGCTTCATGACCCTGCACCAGGGTCATGAGTCTAAGCATGAGTCTAAGCAGAGTCATGAGATAACCAAGATCTCTAAATTGCTAAATGCATTTTAAAATGGCTTGGTAAAGTAAAACACCCACAGGTTGTAATTACATAAAGTAAAATCACATAGAAATAGACAACCAAAAATGATGCATTGGAAATATTCATCATTAATAAACTGAAACACGGATATATTTAGGTATAGCTTGATTCTGTATGGCATTTTATGCATTTTAAATTGATCATTTGAATTAGTTTGTGGAGACAAATTTGGAAAACAAGCTAAAATTAGGGTGACTGTGGCTCACCAGTGGGCCGTCTACCAGATAGAAGGTTAGTGATTTGATCCCTGGCATGCTCCAGTCTGCATGCCAAAGTATCCCTGGGTAAGGTGCTAAACCCAGAATTCTTTTTAATGTGTGTGATGTCTGTGCATATGTGCCGGTCTCAGATTTTTCTTTTTATTATTGTTTTTAATATCTCTAAATGAAGTGGTGTTGTTGCCGCAGTAGAGTTTCCTTCCTAAACACTTCACAGTTTGCAATGTTTTCATTTACAGCTTTAAAATACTTCCACAGGATGCTTTTCTTTGCTGTCACTCACTGGAGCCTAGATGTGTGTGCTCAGTGCCGGTGAGTCTTGTGACAGCACAACAAAACACAAACACCAATCATCAACATTTGGATCAGTCCGCCTGACCTTAACTGTTTACACTATATGGGTTATAAGTGCTAGGCCACCTACACATTGCACCTACAGGACTTTTTCAGCCAATGAAAATGCGTGCAATTGTCATGTTTCGGCTGTGTGGCAGGCAGGAGAGGACCCAAACGCAAACTCACGGAGTCAAAAACGTAAATTCAAAACACAGCTTTAATGCTGGCATAAAGTGAAACACAAAAAACAGTACTAAACTTAAACTGGGGAGACTAAAGTACAAGGAGCCACAGGGAAAAAATCACACAGCTATGAGGGAGACTACGACACTGACAAAGAGAAACACAGGGCTTAAATACACAGAGGGATAACGAGGGAATGAGACACAGAAGGAGGGCACAGCTGGGAGAAATCAGGACTGGACGAGACAGAGACGCAAAACTAGAAACACTCACATGAGGCATGGACCTTCAAAGTAAAACAGGAAGTATCACACAGAGACGCGAACTAGACACAGTGGAGACAGCAACTAAGAAACAGAGACAAACCATAAGGCAGAGGTCTAAGAACCAAAATACACAGAGGGAAATACTCAGCTTTGAACACAAGAGACTAGACTAGAGGGAGTAACAAAAGACCAACCATGAGAACATAATGCACAATGCAGGGTGACAGAAAACAAGAAACTCAAACATGCAAAGACACACAATAAACAGAACAGAGGGGGCACAGAGAGACATGAAGGGCAGGGGAGACTTAACATGGGTTGAAACACAAGAAGCAACTAATAAGCAAATGAACATAGGAGGCCTAATGAGCTAAACATACTATAAACATCAAAATGAACTAGAACTCAAAACACTGGGTCCTAAGACCCAGGATCGTGACAGCAATGACATTCTGAATTCACATTTTTTATGCTGGTATTGATGTCAGAAGAGATTTGTAACGCTACAGTTACTGAGTCAGCAGAGCGTTGGCACCTTTTACGAATTATGTTCCTCAGCTCTCGGTGACCCCGCTCTGTGACTTTATGTGGTCTGACACTTTGTGGCTGAGTTGCTATGGTTCCTAAACATTTCCACTTTGCAATAATATCATTTGCAATTGATTTTGGAATATCTACAAGGTAGGACATTTCACAGACTGGGTTGTTGCAACCTTGCCATCCTGTTACAGTATCAAAATTCAGTTCAGTGAGACGTTTAGAATGACCAATTCGTTCACAAATGTTTTTAAAGGCAGATTGCATGGCTAGGTGCTTGATTTGATACATCATTGGAATTGAATTGAATTCAGTTTGGTTTTATTTTCATAGCGTCAAATCAAAACAACAATCACCCCAAAGTGCTTTATATTGTTAGACAAAGACCCTATAGTAACACAGAGAAAACCCCAACAATCAGATATCCTGTTATGAGGATGCACTTGTCAATAGTGGGAAGGAAAAACTCCCTTTTAACAGGATGCAACCTCCAGCAGAATAAGACTCAGGGAGGGTTCGGCCATCTGCCACTGCTGGTTGGGGGTGAGGGGAGGAAGACAGGACAAAAGACACACTGTGGAAGAGAATCAGAGATTAATAATAACTAATGATTAAATGCAGAGTGGTATGTAAACAGAGAAAGGTATGTGAAGAAGAAACACATGGGAAGCCCTCGGCAAACTATGCTGCAAACTATTGCAGCATAACTAAGGGAGGATTCAGAATCACCTGAACAAGGCCTAACTATAAGCTTTAATAAAGGAAAGTTTTAAGCCTAATCTTAAGAGTAGAGAGGATGTCTGTCTCATGAAGGTTGAGGGCTCTGCCTCACATTCTACTTTAAAATATTCCAGGAACCAGAAGTAAATCAGCAGCCTGAGAATGAAGTGCTCTATTGGGCTGATACAGTACTATGAAGACTTAAAGACTGGGCCTGATTATTCAAGACCTTGTGAGTGGGAAGAAGGATTTTCCATGGATAGAACTGAAAGCACCCACAAGATAAACAGGTGTATCCCAATAGGTTAGTCAAATTTGCTTTTCAGATCTCAACACTGAAGACAAAAACAAGAACAAGAACAACAAAAACTCCTTCTTTCAGTCTCCACATAAGAAAAATATATGGTACTATAGCCACACTAGAGCCTACTGTGTGTACCCACTATCTGCTAACTTTGTCTCTTTGCAGCCTATTTCACATCATGCACAATCGTTTGATGCATGGTACACTGTCCTAAGACAACATGTGAGCATTGTGGATTCTTTCTTTCCTGGCCCATCAGTTTCTGTAGAAAACCTTGACTGAATCATTTTGGAAGCATTTAATTATCTAAATTGTGAAGCATATTATCTTTCCACTAGTAGTTGCCCTTATATAATGTACTTTGTTATAATTCATAAACAAATATGTGTTTTTTCTATGAAGGCCTCAGTCAAGGTCAGAGTTCATCATTCAACAATAAGAAGACGACTGGGCTGGGTGTTACAAGTATGTAAAGAACTAAGAAACCAATAAAGGAGCAAATTTTTTTTCACATCAACTGTAAATTATTGCACCCAAGGTCTTAACAGCATCAACCTAAAAAAAAAATTAAGAGCCTGAAACTCTTATCTTGCAGTATTTTTAACCAGTGATGCCAGTCTTAGACTTGGTACACACATTAAACATGTGGTACACAGAGCTCACAATGCAAGGTTGGCAAAGATTTATACCAGCATGGGGCCATTATGCCCTCATAGCAGAGGCCAGCCAACAGACTTCATCCACATGTTCTGGCTCAGGCCAAAGAGCTGCACCTTCCTACAAGTATATATCAAAGTTTTTGGTAAGATGTTTGGAATCCAATTTGACCCAGATTGACTCTGTCTCCACATATAAAAATATAAAATGAAATTCATGTGTTCATTGCTTTCACCACACTTACAACAAGACAACTGAACATTGCAAAGTTGAAGCAGTGGGCCCCTTCAGCCTTGTCTCAATGACTCTAAGGTGGCGTGGAATTCCTAAATCTGGAATAATTTAATGTCTCTCTGGGATCCCATGGTGAGAAGTACAATGGAAAACAAAAATTTAGACTTAAACTGTATTTTGTAAACTTGTTACCAACTTTGAAATTAAATTAGTCTTGACAAGAACGCATAAATCTGAAGATTTTCATGTACTCTGTGGCCATAGGCTTTAGGAACCCCGAGGAATCAGTAGCATTGACTGAGAGCACCTCACACACCTCCGGGTTATATTGTTTTAATGTGAAATTGTCTCACTGCTCTCAACCATGCTTTTATATCTCTGCCATTTTACTAACGAACCCCTCTCCCTCAACACCCCCCATCTCCACCTTCTCATTAGTGCTCCCTGCCAACTCTCCAACAACACAGACTCTTCCTCTGTCTGCTATTAATGAGGGAACTGAGGATTCCTAATAAGCAGTTTTTCTTTTAATTAAAAAGTCTCCATAAATAATCACCTCATAATCCACATGTCAGATTCCATCCAGCTCCTACTTAGTTAGACCAGATTAGAGACCAGGGAAGGAGATGAGCCATAGGAAACTCTATCTATCTATCTATCTATCTATCTATCTATCTATCTATCTATCTATCTATCTATCTATCTATCTATCTATCTATCTATCTATCTATCTATCTATCT
>NW_005187526.1:886017-887889 GCF_000239375.1 Pundamilia nyererei
AAAATCTTCAGATGAACAGAGTGCAGGTGCAATGTGTATGTGTGTGTTTGTGTATTCTCAGGACAGTTTCTTCATTCTTCAATCTGTCAACACTGAATGTGCAGGTGTGTGGTGGAATGTGTGTGTTTAGCTCAGTTACTGTAAGTACCAGCTTGGGTCGGGTGTGTTTGTTCACATGGGAGGGAGAAATGGAGGGAGAAAGCAGTTATAGATAAAGTTCCACTCCTAAAAGAAAGTAAGACTATGCGAGTCATCACTTTCTGGTTGCCTGCCACGGCACCACGTTCTGCATGTTTACGATAAGCTTGTTTGCACGGGGAACAAAGGCGTTGGAACGATATTTAATGATCACAGAAAAGAAATGTTTGGTCAGCCGCAGCTTCTAAAAATCCCTCTTCTGGGTTGTAACATCTCTTAAAATTAATTGTGTTTGCTAAAGGTGAAGTTCCACATATCCTTTGACAGCAACACAAGAGCCGGTCTCACCCTTTGGTCACATTAGGCTGAGAGTAAAGCTAGCGACACCTTACTTTGTTGACATGTAGATTAACTCATACTATAGCTGGGGATGAAAATAAACCAACCTGAAGCAGTGGTCAGGACCTACCCTACCGCAGTAAATAGTAGTTGGTACTTGCTCACCAACTGCATAAAAATAATAATTCAAGTCTGCCAGAATTTCAGTTCACTTCAGTTGTATTTTGACAGTGCAAAATCACGACATAGTCTTGTCAAGGCACTTTCTACTGAAAGGCAAAGACCCCACAATAACCCTAAAAGAAATTTGAAATTCAACAGTTCCCTGTTAGCAAGCTCTTGGCAACAAGAAGAAGAAAAGCAAACAAGAAACAGGACAAAATGCAAACAGCATGAGACAAAGATGCAAAGTTACTGGAGTACATATGAATGTGTGTGTGAGGTGTAACATGTATAACAGTGAAAGACTGCAAAGAAAAGAGAGGTTCCCAGAGCATCATGCAGGTTCAACAGAACCCTTATTCTATTGCAGGTCAACTAAGTGATGACTCAGGTTAATCTCTACTTCACAATTCACAGTCACGCTGAAGCACCATCAGAAAGCCTGTAGTCTGAGAGTGAAAAGCTCTATAATTTGAATTATATGCTATTATGAGTTATTTACTGTAAGGTATGACAGGGCAGCACTTGGTATGTAAAGAGAAGCATGGCATGATGCCATAAAAGTTGCCAATAACAGGGGAAATATCTTTCTTTATAGTTAGCACTAGATCAGGTGACTCTCAAGTAGTTACACTGCAAGGCTAGGCTGCTCGGGACGTCCCATGATGCACTCTTTCTTCTTCAGTTTTTACACACCACTCTGCATTTCATCATTAGTTATTATTCGTCTCTGGCTCTCCTCCACAGTGCCCTTTTTCCTATCTCAAAATAACATTTTAGCTCAATGAACATCATAGCTCATGGTGCTCTTAAAAACAAGACGAACAAGAAGTCCGAACAGATTTTCAACAGAGTAGCCTAGAAAGTGTCCTAGACCTGACTTAAGGATTATCAACATGTAAAATTAAAGCATTTCTATTTATTTTAGTAGCAAAATCATTTTTGGACCGATATTTCTAGACTGAAGCTCCTGTTGTATACAGTAATATACAGTATAGCACTGAAATGATGAAACGCCGCTAAAAACAAACAGGTCTGTAAAGGGGACAGTCCACTGAAAATAACCATGATGATACTGCAAAGCAGCACGGTGGCACGGTGGTTAGCACTGTTTCCGCACAGCAAGAAGGTCCTGAGTTCAATTCCACCATCAGGCCGGGGTCTTTCTGTGTGGAGTTTGCATGTTCTCCTCGTGTTTGCGTGGGTTCTCTCCGGGTACTCCGGCTTCCTCCC
>NW_005187526.1:889773-892453 GCF_000239375.1 Pundamilia nyererei
AGAGCTGATTGAAAAACAGCTGTGTTACAGTAAATGTAGACACACCATGCCCAATTCCAAATTCCCCACTCTCAATTCAACCACTCATAAATAGGCTCTGTCACACACACACACACACACACACACACACACACACACACACACACACACACACACACACACACACACACCAGTGACATCAGATGTCGACTCTCAGTGCTTCTGTTTAAATTCAACCGTGCATAAAGTTTGTTCTGCTTTGTGTGTGAATGTGTGCGCGCGCCTGTGTATGGGTGTGTGTGTTAAATAAAGCATACTACATCTGTGCACACTTCAGACACACATGCATGCTCACACACAGTGTATGACCAAGGTTACAGAGTCATGCAGGGCCCTCCCTCCACTCACACCTGTTCATCTCATCCTGACCGCACCCGAATCTGCCCCGACTCAGCACCAGTCTACGAGCTGACTGACAGGAGCTCCATCTGTGACCTCTAAAGGTCATCACGCTGTACACGGACAACTTTTTACAGCAGCTCAGGTCGAACAATGTTACCTTCATCAGTTATGAGAACTGATGTCATGGATAAAAATGAGTGTAAATAACACAGATGACTATTGTCAGGTTTTACTTGCTGACTTTCTTACAGTCTCACCTCAACTGATACAAACCATATTCTTGGGTTAGGTGAGATAATCTGTGTAAAAGAAAAATGTATTTTTAAAAAATAATAACAAAATAATAACACTGAATTCTCACGTTGCGACTGAGGATCACAAAATCAAAAAATAAAAAGCTGAAAAGAAGTATAATAGATCCTTTTTTCATGAGCGATGCTGTGTTTCTTTGCATTGTCTGTTTTGTGTGTTTTATACCTTTTAAAGTTTGACTGGTGTGCCTGATTACATTTGCATTCTCTTTATTCTGCAGTGGTTTAATGGTGCTCAATTGAGGAGTTCAATGGGCCTTTTTTTCTTCTCCAAAACAAAAATTACTGTCCATGGCAAGTGTCCTAGAAGTTAGTCAAGTAATAAAACATACAACTTGACTCAGATATTTACGAAAAGGAAACTTTTTAGACATTTCTTACTCACTTTAACAAAAAAAAAAGGGTCAATAGTCAATAGTGGCAAAATATACTCCTCCATGTTTCACAGATGGAAGCTGCAGCTTCCTGGAAACCAAAAAAAACAGCAAAATGTTACCAGGCTCTGGCTTATGAACTGTCCGTCCAACGCACCACGTCATTAGATCTCTGATACCCATATTAGGATGTATACTAACAGTGCTTGAGCTAAGACCCCCCACTTAATCCCATAGCGTTACGAATGATATTACCGAAATAGGCGCAGACTTGCATCAATATTCATCTCAGAGGAATATAGGTTTCAGCGTTGCATAATGAAATGTAACAATAGCTTTTGCCAAAATATGCAAATACCTTGTGTTTCCAGTTAGGATTATGCTATTCATATCCAGTATCTGGTATCTGCAGTATGCATAATGTACCAAACTCTGTCCTACAATATGTCCTTTGGGTATGATATGGGAGGAGGCCTTATGAATGTGAATGCAAATACAAAGGCTGCTGTAAAAACAAAGCAGGGTTTATGAGTGGAGGAAAATAAACCTCGCCTGGATACTGTCCTGAGAAGAATCCTCACACAGGCCCTGTTCAAACAGTGTCTTTACTGTGGGTGGGAAGTTGATTTTAAGGTCACAATTGAGAAAATATTTAATATTTGGATGTTCCGTTCGGCACTTGACACCGTAAAACACCGTACATCTGGTTTTCAGACAGATTAAGCAGAAAACACAAACTGATCCCTGGTCTTTGCAGAAAAATCTAAATCCTATCTCCAGCGTGAACTTGGCCAGAAAGGGGGAGAGAAAAGGAGTAATGAATAAGGGAAATCACAGCGAGGGCTGTTTAAGCTCACTACAGTAAAAGTTAATTAAACAAATATGGTCGCACTATAAACCAGTGGGATGTTTATTTGCACTGAGATGAAAAGCCATTTCCCATCCAGATCCCATCAACGTAACATTCAGTCTGTTGTGTTTGCAAGGAAGAACTTTGGACTAGAGTTTGGGAGAGGACACTTGACAAGTGCTTTCAAAGCAGCGTGAGCTTGAGAAACTTTGTCTCTTTGCAAACAATAAAGGACCTCGACAAAAAAACCAGTCCAAATATTTGCTTTTTAAATTTACATAAGCCTTTTTTTTAATGAAGAATAGGAACACTCAATGAGTAGCACTGAACAGAAACATCCCGCCTCCATTTGGCAGCACACTGAAATTTCCATTCTTATACACAGCTCCATTTGCACATTTACACCTGCTCTTTCATGCCTCCTCCATAATGTGAAAAGATTGCATACAAGAGTAGAAAAAAAGAGCGGCGTGCTGAACAAGCCCACTGGACCCAGCGATTACCAGGTTCTGAACAGAAACCAGAGCGCCCCGAGTCCCTCCTCTGATCCAAGCGGCGTACACGCGGGACCAGCCGCTCGCTAATAGAGACATTTACACCTTAGTAAAAGTTGGCAGGTGTTACCCCGCCACTGTTGAGAGCAGACGCATGCCGGGCATCATTAGGCCCCGTGCCAAGCCTGCTTTGGATGCCAGCCGCACTCGCTCGTTCTGGTAGAAGGATGCGTCTGTTTATGTGTGTGTGTGTGTGTGTGCCTGCTGAGG
>NW_005187526.1:892541-896271 GCF_000239375.1 Pundamilia nyererei
TCCTCACTGTGATGGAGAGGACTGACACTCTACATGCAACATGTGTCCGTCTGTTGATCTGAACATGGGGAAGAAGGAGCGAGGCTAAGGGGTAATAGCGTGTGCACGATTATGTGTGTTTTTAGAAAATTGTGCTCATTTTGTGTACAACTAATTCGCATTGAAACAAAAAGTGTTTCGCACAACACACAATACCTGCCTTGTTATCATTTATTAGATTTGCTTTCCCCAAAAGCTCTCCAGCAACAACAGCATGGTTAACATTATGATGGTTATTTTGCAGCACTTATTTAAGGTCAGGGGGAAGACTTTGGTCTTTAATGAAAAAGGTAACACTCACTGCAGCAATGATATGCGAATGTAGACTGTGATGTTCAACAAAACGAAAGCGATTCTGTATTTGTTTTAGTCAAGTGTATTTTTTTCTGTCTAGGAAAGGCATACAGTCATTGACCATGAGCTCCTCTTTACTTTAGGGCAGTCTGATCATCTGCCACTGAGGCTGAAGTACACTTACATTACATTTATCATCAAATCCTTTAGATTCAACCAAAGACTCACACCGACAGAGCATGAAAAGCTACTTTCGGATGCTCCCTAAGTGGGATCCCCTTCCTAATGCAACCCCAAAGATTTTGTGTCGAACCTGATCTTCAGTGAGTGCACTACCATTAACACTTTCTCCTGGTCCCTTGTAATTGCTTTCTCTTCTATAATCACTTTCTTTAATTTCATAATCCTTCATTCTCCAAGTCTAAGATCGAGAATAAAGAAGGCTCGGTTTTCCTTCATTTAGGATTTCATTTCAGGATTTGCGGTTTCTCATCCAGAGGTCTCTGCAGCCAGCGATCTCCAAATCATGTCTGCATTTCAGCCCCCCACTCACACACACACACACACACACACACACACACACACACACACACACACACACACACACACACACACACACGTGTGCACACATACACACATGCATCCTTACTCTGAGTAATGAAGTGTTGGTGTTGCAGTCACCCTCCCCATTTACATAAGGAATCCATTACTGAAAGGTTTTGCTGCGAGGTTCAATAAATTCTCCGTCCACAGAGCAGAGGCCTCTCAGACAGAGCGAGAAATAACAGAGAGAGTTAAAACGCGAAGACAGGAAGGGGAAAATAATGGCAGGGAGACAGACATGTCTCCTTTGCTCAGAGTGGGATGTAAATTGACTGCAAACAGAAAATCCATTAATAATGATAATCACAATAATAATTTAGAAGCAGGGGATACACACATTTAGCCAGGCAATCAGAAATCCATCTGTGGAGGTGTTAATATTGAAGAGATGCTGATGGCGCAGGAAAAAAAAGAAAGAACACCAGCGTTTGAATATGTAATGACAACCGGGAGGCCATAACAAACACTGCTTTTATGTAGAGAGTATTACTTATTAAAATTGCATCTTAAATATTTATCACTCTATAGATGGCCCCTGTCAGTGTTTCCTTATTTGTCTCCCTGAAGATTACTGTCTGAGGTGAGGGGAATGTATGAACTCCATTCGGATTATTACATGCCCCTCCCTTCAGAAATGGCCTGATTAAAATCGACTGCCACAGTAGATTGTGATGAATTATGCAGACTTAAGCAGCGAAATGAAGCAAACGGCGGTAGTTCATTTAAAAATTTAATCTCAGATCTATTAGGAAGATGCTGAAGTGCTGGAGAGCACTGCATATTGATAAGGCATTGTTAACAGCAGCATGCAAAGTGTTGTTTTACAGGTGAGATGTTGTCACGTACAGATGTACTGGGGGTGGCTGTTATCGTCGCCTGTTTGTCTCTGTCAGCTGTTTGGTGCAAAGTTGTTGGAATTCACATCAGAGCAAGTTGCTGCAACGCATTATCATTCATCTCTGCATCTTTTTCATCAAGAGGTAAACAGAATGAATACCTGCTTTCAGCTAATGTTACAAAGAAGATGAGTCAACACTAAACAGGTATTCATAAAGGAAGAGCAATGATATGTCTTTGTTACTCGCTGTAAATGAGATTAAGTATTCAAGAAACGCTTCAGCAAAGTGAACGAAATGGAACCGCTACCTTTAATTTCTTCTGTTCTCAGACCCGTACAACACTGTGTTTCCCTGTTCATGGCTGGACTCCTGGAACATCACCAAACTTTTAAAAATTCACCAAAAAAACATGTTTCACCCGTAGACTACATTCTTTATAACAAAAAATAGGTAAATAACGGTAAATAAACTATTTGTTAAGGTCATACCAAGCAATACAGGTAATATCAGGTAGCAAAACATCATCTGGCAATGTGGCTAAATGGATAAGAAATCTGACAGAAAATGACATCATGCACAGCCAGTTTACGGCTATCCTTACACCACAAAAGTCTGTTGTTTTTAAACTAAAGCTAGATTCATGATTTTTCCCCAAGTTTCTTAGTTTATCAGATGCTAAACACACATATAGGCACACAATTTTAATACATTTGCCTTTTATAATCTTAAATGTTTGTGGCTGCAGCAATTTAGCCGTATACAAACATAAAAGTGAGGATACTCTAACAGAGTAATATCACAAATTTTGACATTCAAGGACCGTGTTGAACTTGGCAACAAAACACAGCAGCACTGAACCCTCTTAGATACAATAAATTGAATTCTAAGAAGAAGCCGAGCTCCTTTATTTCACAGGCAAAGGCCTAGTTTTCAAAACTCTTTCTTTTTTTGGCCCCATTTCTCGGTTTTTGATCGGCTATAATACGATATACGACAGGGATGACTGCTCCTGCCTCTCTCCTCTCTCCTCTCGCCGTCTCTGTCCCGTCTAAATAAAGGAACACAGAGGAAGAGGTTTTAATGAGATCAACACAGAGCGCCAGTTACATTGATAAGTAAATACTACAGCTTTAAATGCTTCTCGCACTCAATTGGCTCCCTGCTATTGTTGCTGAGGGTATGCCTCAGTGAACACTAAATTTTCACTGTCACACTTCAATAACCCTAATTGTCCAAAATAAATGAGCTAATTTCTGAAGTTCCATTTTCATATGCAGGAGATAAGGCAACTTTGCTGATTGATTGGATTCCTTTGTGTGTGTGTGTGTGTGTGTGTGCAAGCGTGCACATTTCAGAGCCTACGTGAGCATCTATGAGTGTGTGTATGTGTGAGAAACTGCAGCACTCATAATTTGAGTGAAGGCTTCTGTTTATTATGCCTCTGTTATTCACTGCAAGTCTTTCTCTGACCCCTGCTGATATCCATCCGGCTTCCTCTCCCCCAGCAAGAAAGAGAGAAGGCAGAAAATAGATGGATGGAGTGAGAAAGAGTGTGAGGGGGAAAGTTGAGAGAGGGGTGAGAGGCAGAGAGAGAAAGAGAGAGCAAGTGAATGAAATAGTTTTTGTGTATGTGTGTATTCTGTGTGTGTGTGTCTAAGGGGTCCCTATGGATTCAGTGCTGGATCTCGCCTGATCATTTGCATTTTTTCATTTGAGTTGTTATTTGCAGCATTGCGTGCAGCACAAACCCCAAAGGGCCCTGCAGAGTAATTCAGTAAAAAGGCAGGTAAGATATAAATTAATCATAAGGTGTCTGAGCATTATTGCACCCACACGTGCGCAGACGTAAATAGACATATATAAACATATATGCATGACATAAGAATCCACACACAGGCAGCCGCACATGCAAAAATGAAGAGGCACGCATACAGGCACATGCAGAATACACCCAC
>NW_005187526.1:896301-904719 GCF_000239375.1 Pundamilia nyererei
CACACACACACACACACACACACACACATCACCGAGGACTCCGATTGAATCTGAAAGGAGACCAAGGTCGAGCGAGAAAGTTTTCAACTCCATCAAGCAGAATTACCGCAGTGGATGGAGGGGAGTAACTTTTAATGGACCAATGTTTTAATACAAAAACTTTCTCAATTTTCAACACGACTTGCATATAAATGTGATAATTCACTTTTCAGTAATGTATATTGGATTCATGACAAGGGAAAGAGTTACTTCTTTAGTTCTACTGCTGGAAGCCGAGAATGATTCAAGAATTGTTCTTTATCCAGGGAGGAGTCTTTGGGGCAGAGATAACTCAGTAAGTCGAGTGTTCACCCCATGATTGGCAGGTCGGAGATTCAAATCCATTGAACGTCTGCCCTGAGGTACTCTTGAACAACGTACCGTCTCTGCATGCTGCTCCCCAGGCACAGCATTGGTGGTTGCCCGCTGACTCGCTGAGTGAATGGGTTAAATGCAGAAGACTAAATTCCTACGGGATTAATAAAGTATGCATTATCATTACATCTTCAGTGATTTTAAAAAGCTGGAATTGGGTTTTCCTCTAATCCGCACAGAGTCAGAAGTATACATACAGGCTCAAATAAATTTAGCACCAAAAGAAAGGAGATCTGTGTTTGTGATTATTCCTTTGTTGTAACAATGCTTCATGGCAAATACCTTGTATTCTTGGAGAACCTTTTTATTTAAATTGTGCTACATTTGTAAGGAAAATGCATTTGTGGGTTTCTGGTACTTCACGGGAGAACAATCAGGCGCCTTACTGGGGATCTTTGGAGGAGTAAAGGTGAGGCTTTCAAACCTTAGAACACTGCAACAACACTGTCAAGCATGGTGCTGGGAGCATCATGGTCTGGAGTTGTTTTCCAGCCTGTGGTACTGGTACGTTCCACAAAGTGAATGGAATAATAATATGGTTAGAATATTTTATTTAATATAGCTTTACAGTTTTTACTTCACCTACACGCCTCATCCTAAAAACCTTCTGTGTACCTTAAACTTTCTCCTGTCTTGTAGATGAAGGTGAATGTTGGTGGCCCTCATTTCACCTCTACCATCTGTTTAATGTGTTGCCCCCTGCATACGACCTGTTCTGACCCAAATACAGCATATTTGTTTCTTTATGTTGTAGTCTCGTGCCTTACAATTCAATCAGGGTGAGCTTTACGATGGCGTGCCTCCCATCATTTACCCACACAAATGCAGGGAGTGAATTCAGCTTTTT
Source organism: Pundamilia nyererei (assembly GCF_000239375.1). Taxonomy (NCBI): domain Eukaryota; kingdom Metazoa; phylum Chordata; class Actinopteri; order Cichliformes; family Cichlidae; genus Pundamilia; species Pundamilia nyererei. The sequence goes on from NW_005187526.1 coordinate 897,563, forward strand.
CTTTATTTATATATTTTAGTATTTTAAATCCCCCATAGTCCTCTCCTACAGCACTTATCAGTGCCTTTGTTCCTGAATTCAGCAGTCTGAGCCAGATTGGCCCATCAATACACTATCAGAGAAGGTACGCAAGATAAGAGTTCTGCTGCTATCTGTCTGCTGTGAATAAGCTGTCTAGAGGTCTCCACAGTCCAGGTCAATGCACATACACTAACACATATAGTGTACCTGCACACTCACACTGAATAAGCTGTCTGGAGCTTCTACAGTGTAATTCCGCACATACACAGATGCAGAGTTTTATCAGGGAGGAACTCAATGCAGCACGGAAGATATTACTACATCTAGTGTATCTCAACTCCTACATTATGTTACTCTAATAGTTAAAACTTTGGTAAAAAGAAAAGTTATCTTCCAGTGAGACAGCAAACGCTTAAACCTAACACCACCCAGCTTGTCCACAAGGACAAACGATACACCAAATCTTATTATTATCTCATAAATCAACTCACATCATTTTTATTAATATGTTAGCTCAGTTATGTCAATTCTGACTTCTCAACTAGAATTGTGTTTGGGTTCAAATTTAGCGGAAAGCCTGCATTTTTCTATTTTTAGTGAGACTTTTTTTTAGCACTGTCGCCTCACAGCACGAAGACTCCCAGTTTGAACACACCCAGGGCTCTCTCTGGGTACTCTGGCTTCCTCCCACAGTCCAAAGATATCCATATTAGGTGGCTCTAAGTTGACTGTAGGTGTGAATACCCTACAATAGACTGGCGACCTGTCCAGGGTGTACCCAGCCTCTCACTCAGAATTAGACTCCAACCTTCAAACGCTTAAAACAGTGGTGAATATAAAACACAATTGTTAAAAACAACAACAACACAAAACTATGTTTATAATAATTTCTACCATTTTGGAGACTTCATCAGAGGGTGATTACCAAACAATCTATTGCTCCATCTCAATATGTTATATTCAGTTATTTCAAGTAAAACTCACAGAATCACAGAGTGACAGTGAAATGCATTTAGTCAGAAGATGTATACCAAATGAGTAAGAGATCAGGAAATGGGCAACTTACCTTTGGAGCTATAAAATAAAATCATTTATTTAATAGAGATTTATAAAGTGAAATCAGTCTTTATTGTCCATCCTTTAACAATTTTTGTGTAGGGAGACTTATGGATATCTTACAGGGCTTTAAATAGGATGATAACAAGATGTGTACAATAGCACAAACATGGCTCCATATCGAAATATTTAATAACTTATCTCTGCTCCGTCACATGATCTATATCGTTTTTATGTTAGATGTCTTTGCATCGAATGCTTTTTTGGATGGATTTTCATCACTGATTACATCAGATTTTGAAGCCAGCGTGAGACTGAAAAATCTAATTTTATACACAGCGTACATGCAGTCATGTGAAAAGAAAGTCTTTACAGGGCTCAGTTCATTCCTGTGATAGGAGCATTTTGAGTAGCAGTAACTTAAAATAACTGTGTGACGTTATGAGTCTCTCACATCGTTGTGGAGAAATTTGTTTATACAAAGTTCTCTTAAGGTCCTGCGAGCGTTTCAATGCGATTGAAGTCTGACCTTTGACTGAACCATTACAACCCCTTGATCCTTGTCTTTTTCAGCCATTCTGTTGTGCTTGGGATCATTGTCCTGATGAATGACCCACTTTTAGCCAAGCTTTACTTGTCAGCACCGTGCTTGATAGCTGTGTGTGGTGTCACTATGCATCATTGCTAAACATCTCCATTTTGGTTTTGTCTGTCCAAACAGCATTGGTCCAGAAGTCGTGTGGTTTGTTGAGATCCAAGTTAGCAAACTTAAGCTGTACTGCCATGTTCTTTTCCACGGAGGAGACGTTTTCTCCTGGCAACCCTTCTAAACACTTATTGAGTTTTTTTCCAATTGTGCTTTCATGAAATCTAGCGTTTAACATGCTAACTGAGACCTGTAGAGTCTGAAACGCAGCTCTTGGGTGTTTTTGGGATTCTCTGAACATTGCATAGTCTGGCCTTAAATGTATTTGCCAAGATGTCCACTTCTGGGATGATTGTGTTAACGCACACCCGAGTCCTGCAAAAACATTGTTTTTCTTACATTACTGAAGATGAATAAAACTATTCTGTGAATTATAAAGTGAAAGAAAAATCTTTTTACCTTTAACATTCCACTCATGTTGTGTATCACTTTCACCTATAGACAGCAGTCCCCAGTGGTTCAAGACCAACAGAAGATTTAAAGGTCATTTTCACGAATTATTCTGGACTCATGCCCAGATGTTGATAACATCTTTTATTTTTGCCGGAAATTTTAAGCTTAGTCATCAGTGTGTCCCATCTGTGCTGTGTTTAAACAAAGCATCCTGGGACTGCGAAGGTTAAGAGAGGATGGATACAATGAGCACCTTCCCATTAGAGCCACACATCAGAAAAAGAAGGGACAGAGTGGGAGGGAAACAGGCAGCTAGAGACTGATTAAAGACAGTTGGGTGTAGTGTCAAAATGTGTGAAAAAGGGTGGGGGAAGAGGAATGAGGAGACTTATCTTTGGCTGTGACCTGAAACAGCTGTTTCACTGCAGTGCTCTGAAGATGAATCCTCACTCATTTCCTCTTCATCCTGTGACTCTATTTATGATGCCAGATTACTGTCTTCAGAGGGACACGGACCTACTTCTTCACTGAATAGAGAAAGAAAATCAATTCGACTTAGTGATCAATCACTACAAGGAAAAAGGAGGTGTACTGTTTTGCAAAACAAGGTGATCGTGTCAAGTCTCTCCTTCTGCTTTTATTCCACGTAGAGCTGAACAGAATCAAGAAATGCTTTTTCGGATGTTATAGCTTCTGTGGGATGAAGCCGTGACAGCTATAGGATGCTGCTCTAACACTGCAGATTTGAGATTTGACATTGAGCTGAAAGTCTTTCATGAGCTTGGTTTTAGTGGTAATGTGGAGGTTTTGGCGTGTCATCAGTAGCTGAAGACTCCCCCCTGCATGCCACAGCTGTCACCCAGAAAACACCCAGAGACGAGAGAGAGAGAGAGGAGAGAAGACAGAAACGAAAAGCACGTGTCTCTTTGTCGCTCTTAGAGGTCAGGAAAATGTGTTAAAAACAAAATCCTTTGTTCAGTGCTCAGTGTATCAGTCTCTCTCTCCCTCTCTCTCTGTCTCTTTCCCTTTCACATCTGTGAAAATATTGTCTGTTTGGGCTGTTTTAAATATGAAATGTATATATGAAATTTATGGACGTTTTTCCATATTTTTGAAGCATGCTCTAAATTTTCGTATTTATAGAATGCCTATAAATTTCTGTTAAAAAACAAAAAAATTTGAGCCTTAAAGTTACCTCGATCTTATTAAAAAAGGCTGGAAGGTTCATGGGACTGACTGATCAAGTAAGTGACAAAAGATTCAGTCCAGTGAACTGCAGACCTCTCTCACACCAGCAAAGTTGGCAAAAAACAATATTCGATCTTCGTCTTTTGTTCTATAGACCTGGTAGTGAAAACTCAAACTTTCTGAAAAGCAAAGGCTGTCTTAGATGTGGTGTACACAAACACAGAACTCCACAATAGTTGTGAGGATGCTTTGCTGCTCCAGGGCTAGCGCAACTCTAAATCCTGCTTTCTGACATTCCCCTGAAGGTAGGGTGACCATATTTTGATTTCCAAAAAGGCCCAGGACACTTGGCCCAGTCATGGCGAACCTTAATAATACTGTTTGTTTAAAGAAAACTTTAACATATTTAAACGATGCCTTCTCTGTATGGTTAATAAATAGCGAAATAAAAAATGCACTTGTTGGCTTTTACAAGTCAACAAGTGCAAAAAGAGAGGACGGTTGGTCACCCTACCTGAAGGAGAAAGTCAGATCATCAGTCTTTGTGTTAAAGTTCACCTGTTAAAGTTCACCTGTGGGTTATGGACAGTTAACCAAAAGCATGAAAGTACACCTGTCCACACCAAATGGTTGAGAAACATGGCCAGCCTACTTGAGTCTGAAGGAAGTTTGATGAATACGATATTATTAAAACGTTTTATCAAAATAAGAAAAAGTTTATTTTTCTCACCATCTTTTAGGTCCTTGCTCAAGGTTGAATCATTGGCTTTGTCTCTATAATACTGGATGATCTTAACCTTAATAGGTCAAGTGTCTTGAGATCACTTACGTTATGATTTTATATAAATGAAAGTAAATGCAGTAGAATACTTGAAAAGAATCAGCAGAACTGCAGGAGAAATTGAATGCAGGATGAATAACAAGGAGCAAAGGAGGTTTGGAGGAGAATGTGTAAGAGGAGAGTTAAAGGACAGGACGTTGGAGAGGAGAGACTTAGCGGAGCGGCATATGACTGGTTGTCTATGGAGGTTGATGACCGGCCCCTGTCAGTCAAGCTCACACAGAGAGAGCAGGGCCCTGCCATCTGCTCCAAAGTTAATGGGAAGGAGACAGGCTGGGGAGGTGAGATGTGTCAACACAAACCGAAGGGGCTGGAGGGAGAGGAAACAGTGAGAGGATAGAAGTCTGAGCGAGAATGAGGTGAATGGAGGTGAACTGTATAAAGCAGGACATAGAAACCAAGGACAGGAAGTAAGTGATGCCTAATGGAGGTAGAGAAGGTTTGAGTGCTTGGGTTAAATCAAGATGGAAGTCAATGGAGCATAAAGAACTTTGAGCTTAGGTTGCATCCCATCCCAAATATGCAAAGAGTCATGCTATGACTTCTGCACATCACAATGAACAGAACTCATACCATAAGCACAAACAGCAAAGGAAATTTTTATGTTTTGTGAAGTTTAGCATGTGAGTTTGCATCATCAGCTGATGTCAAGATCTTTTGTATTTCAAATAACACTGAAGCCACGGGATAGTTACCTTAGTTATGTGGGAAAGAGTCCCATGATTGCAGTTAGAAAGTAGCTTGTGAAACTAAAGCCATAATGAACAGCCCTCGCTTTTATCGATATGAGATGCTAACCAGAACATATAACAAGTGTTCTTTAGTGGTATTGATCTCTGGCTCTCTTCCACATTGTGTCTTGTGTCCTGCCTCACTCCCCTCAGATCGCTCCCTGAGCCTGGTTCTGCTGCAGGTTTCTTCCTGTTAAAAAGGAGTTTTTCCTTCCCCATGTCTCCAAGTGTTTGCTCACAGTGGATCATCTGATTCTAGGGTTTTTTTCCTCTATATTATTGTTTTAATTTAAAATGGATTTACTTGCATCTACTACCAGACCAAAGTCAATTTTGATAATGTGAAGTATTAAATATTTCCTTAAATGCTTTAACACTGGCAACTCTTGATCTAACAAATTTAATACAACAAAAATAATCCAGAAAATAATAGTGCATGCATTTTAGTCATAGTAACATCTCAAAATCTTCATAAATGCACTACCTGACAACCTCCTGGAAATGGTATCTATTTACTCAACGCAAAAATATCCTATTGGTGAACCAAGTTTTGATTTGGATGATGAATAAAAAATACACTGGTTAAAAGTAAAAGTAACATTTAAATCTTTTAGATAGATTCATTATATGCAAATTATTTATATATGGCATTTTTAGACAATGGGCTTTTCACCCATATTAGGAATTTGAATATGAGAAAAGGAGCGATCGCAAAAAGAGAATAAATTCATGCATATGGGCAGGTGGTGCTTTAGAAAGCCATAATGTTTCTCAGTTATTCCTAAAAGCAGAGCAAGAGGCCACAATTAATTGCTGATCCCCATTGTAATGTTAAGAGTTCATGCCTTCCCTGCATTCCTCACATACTTTAGGCTTTTCAGCTGTTTGTTGTGGATGTGAGCTGATGCCTAATCAATTGCTTTTGTGAATCTCTGAGAGCTTCTTAATAGACCATGTATGACACCCCACTGAGGTCGAAGACCTTTGGCAGTTCAATTAGACCGTTCTATTGTAGATGGTGATGCACATTGTGATCAGAATAACTATATCACAGAGGCATCTTAAACATCTGCTCCATATAAATGATGAAAGATCCAGTTTGTCTCATGGATGAAAAGACTCATATAGGGTAAATGATCTAGAGGAAAGCCCAAGACCAGAGAAAGTAGTGATACTGATGATAAGACATGGCCAGTAACTGTGTGTTTCTAGTTGTAATTTTGAGCTATAAAAAACACATTTTTGTGAGGTTGTTGAGCTGAGACTCACACCACCTGTTCAAAAACGTCCGGGAACTAGGTCACAGCTAGACAAAGTCAAGACCAGACAAAGTTACCAAGGCTCAGGTTAGAATTCAGGTCTCGGAACAAGGCTTTCCTCTCAGCCATCACACAAGCGCTACCCCCTGCTGTTGGACATGAACAATACTTGGGAGTGCTTTCTCTCAGATTCACCCTCCCCCCTCAGGTTAACCTCCTGACTGGACAACAGATGGACTGTGGAGGTGACTAGACAACAACACCTCCTGCTTATTGTGTGTGTTTGTGCGTGCCTGCCTGGATGGCTGTGTGTTGTTAGGTCAGCATGGCTACAGATGCAGGTGTAATCCTTCATGTCTCTCCATGACACTGTTATGAGTCATTCCCCAAACTGTGGGTCTTGTTCGGGGTCTGTTTAGCTATGAGCTGATCAAACTGAACATCACACCTCAAACACTTTGTTAGTGTGCACTTTCTATGATGCAATTTTGTATTTTTGATCTCACTGAAATCCATCCATTCATCTCAATCTTTTTTGGATCACAGTGGGGCTGGAGCCAATTCCAGCTGACAGTGGATGAGTGGTAAAACCCTGTACAGGTGGCCAGTCCATCACACGGCTGCCAGAGATATAGACAACCATTCCTGCTGGTATTCACAACTCCTGTCAATTTATCACCAATAAACCAAATGTGCATGTCTTTGTATAGTGACAGGAAGCTGGAGTACCCTGACAGAACACAGGGATAACATGGAAACTCTATTGCTTTATTCAGAAGTTAACTGAATTCAGCTTCTGTGGCTGTAGATAAGAATAGCATGCTCTGCTGTATAATGAACCCCAAGCTGTCATCTGCTCATTCTTAGTTCTGTGATAATGTAGGTATGTTCAAAATGATTCCATAACAAAGTGAACTACAGGAAAATTGGCAATATTTGTTAAAATGTGTTTAAATGGGGGG
>NW_005187526.1:904739-908339 GCF_000239375.1 Pundamilia nyererei
GATCAACATTAGCATGTAAATCTACCATACAGGTTAATTCTCATCTGCAGTCCCTGGTAGGTTGATGGCATATATAAATCAAGAAAAGCATATAACTGGCTGAAAGATGTCATGCAGTGAAAACATGCAAATATGACAAAGAAGATGTAGCTGATAAAGAATGCAAAACAGCTGCTGCGAATGAATGTAACATCATAGAGACATGTTAAATCCAGTCTGGCTTCCTGGACAAAAAGCACATCGAGTTCCTCATCATTTCAGGTGTCAATACAATGAATTTTGTGTAATACTGTGTAAGTCATTTTAAGTGATATGCAATTTCATGGTATTTTTAGAGAAAATCTCATTTTAGGTACTGCATGAATAATTTTAAGTAGTGAACAGCTTCAGGTTTGTTACAGTTAAGGAGACACAAATGACTCTGTAAGTACATTTAATTAGTGAATAAGTCATTTGAAGTTGAGGCTAAATTCTGGTATCTTACATGAAAGGAGACACAAATTATACTGTGAGTAATTTTAAGTACTGTGTAATTTCTTGTTAATTTCGCAATAAAACTAACAATATTTTCCCATCTTACATTGTAAGTACACTGTTCTTTTCTCAGCATGGGCCATATTATGGAGTAGCTTAACCTTGCCTAACTTCAAAGTATTTAAAAAGAAAAGAGACACTCCGTTGCAATTTAGATATCTCTGCGTTTTTGCCCGTGATGCAGCGGCACCAGCCTCAGTGCACTACTTGTGAAGCTCTCACATGTTCTTGAATTTACTTTTCTTGACAACTCTTTAAAGCTTGTGCATTTTTCCTACAACACTTTTCCTTCTACTCAGTGTTTCATGATGGACTTTGACACAGCACTCTTTGAAGGTGTCAGTGATAGTCATCTGGTCATCTGTGAATTCGGAAGTCTTCCCCAATGTAATGAGATATGTGGTATTTGTACTGTTTGAACAGAAATGTAACTGACTTCAAAAATGAATAATTTAAGATACTGGATTTCTTACTTTTAGGAGCCTGAATAAGTAACTGATATATTTCACTTTATATGTACTGAGTATAACAAAGTCATTTCAAATGTTTACATCTTTTTTAAATTAAACTTAGAAAAACTACTAAATTAATATTCTAACTACTATAGCCTATGTTGGGACAGGAACGTCCAAAGTCCAGAGATGCAGAGGTCCTCTCAAACATCAGCATTACAAGCATTTATTTATCCTTGTTTTTATATATTTATGGAATATGACCTGCAGCTGTGGCTTGGTACAGATGCACAGAAACACAGAGTCTTCTCATCACCTTTTTCCACCGCACAGCAGCTAGTAAATATCTATTAACTGTAAGCTATAAAAAAAAAGATGTGAGCTCTAGAATTGTTGATGTTTTTGCAAAGCAGACATAAGATGACAAGAGATCGATGCCAACAACTAAAGATGCTAACATCTTTAGTGTAACTTAGACATTTGCACAAGGGCAAGTCATCAAGGCATGGACTCCACTAGACCCCTGAAAATGTGCTGCGGTACCTGGCACGAAGATGTTAGAAACAGATCCTTTAAGTCCATAATTTGCAAGATTAGGCCTGCATGGAAATGACATCTTTGTCCAGCACATCTTACAGAAGCTCAATTGGTCTGAGATCTGGAGAAATTTGGAGGCCAATGCAACACCTCAAACTCGTTGCTGTTTCATGCTGCTGCACACAGAGGCACTCAGTTTAATGCAAATCAATTTTATTATTCCTAATTCTTCAAACTGGCTATTTCAGCCATCATCTGACATGTCTCCCCAATGTGATGTTTGTGTAAAGTTGGTCAGAAGGTTCCTTTGTAAGTGCGCATGCACCATTAGCGTGCTGCCTGCTAATTTCCTTCAGGATTAATAAAGTATTCTGATTCTGATTCTGATTCCCAGTCCTCCACACACAACCCATGGTCCTGGCATACTACTGTTTTTTAAAGACAGGGAAGGTGTGATTTACAAAGAGCTGCGTTAACCAGCCTCCCCAACCACTGCCCCTGAACCCAATGGACCACCCCTCCCCTGCAGCTGGCCATCCACGTGATCTAAAACAAAATGTGATTCATCAGACCAGGCAACCTTCTTCCTTTGCTCCATGGCCCAGTGCCCATTGTTGTTGCTTTTGCTGGTGTACCGGGGCTTGCATGGGCACCCTGACTGGTCTGCAGCTGTGCAGCTCCCCACACAACAAACTGTAATGAACTGTGTATTCTGACACCTTTCTATTAGAACCAACATGAACTTTTTTGGTAGTTCTGGTACACTAGCTCTTCTGTTGGAATGGACTACACGGGCAAGCCTTCCCTCCCCATGTGCATCATTTAGCCTTGGCAGTCAATGACTCTGTCACTGGTTCACAACTGATCTTTCCTTGGACGACTTCTGATAGATGCTGACGACTGCAGAGTGGGAACACTCCACAAGAGCTGCAGTTTTGGAGATGCTCTGATCGAGGACATATAGCCACAAAACTTTGGTCCCTCCCACTTGTTCAAATCCTCAGGCTTGCCCATTTTCCTTACTTCCAACACATCAACTTTGAGGACAAAATGTTCACTTGCTCCCTAATAAATCCAACCTACCATCAAGTGCCATTATGAAGAGATAATCAATGTTATTTGCTTCATCTATCAGTTGTCATAATGTTATTCCTGAATGCTTTTTGTTCCACTTCAGTTAGCTTTGAGCCTATAAGATGTTACCTAATAGCCTAAATGTAAAATCTAAACTTCAGGAATTACGTTCTCAATATTATGTCTGACCAACAATTGGTCAGTATGCAATTTGCTGTCCTATTAATTTTTAAAATCTGAAGGTATCAGGCATTATATCTTCTCTATGTGACACATCTAGCACATTATCATTCCTATGAAACATTATAATATAATGCAGATGACAGCCATCACTCTGCACTGATAAATGGAAACAGAGGCTGTTTGATATAAGGAACACCATTCAGTCAGTCACTGTCAGTAAGTTCACATTCCTGCCATTTGAAACTAAAAGTTGGAATTTTTTTAAATTTGAAGCCTTCGTAATGAACAAACACAGTCTTCCACAGTTTGGCATGCATAATCATCACTCAGCAGCTGAAGACTTGCATATGTTATGGCAACAAATTAGACATTCAAAAGAACAACAAACATTTAGCACCTCGTCAAACAGAGCAGCTCTGTCTGCACCAACTCCTGCTGTGTGGCGCTACTGTTCTCAAGCTGCTCCAGGGCTCTTTATATATACTGTACACACTCACACAGGCAATATGAGTGCACGCACACACACACACAAACACGCAGGAAGGCATATTTAACAAGGCGCACGTAAATGCTGTAGCACAAAAAAATGTGTGCACATACACACAGAGACAAATACAAACACTCCCACACACACTGGTCTCCAACAGTGGTGAGAGTCTATCAACACTTAGTGACATCTGGCAGGGATGCTGCCTTGTAAAGGCAAGCTCTACTGAGCCTGCCTGGTATATTTTGTGTGTGTGTGTGTGTGTGTGTGTGTGTGTGTGTGTGTGTGTGTGTGTGTGTGTGTGTGTGTGTGTGTGTGTGTGTGTGTGTGTGT
>NW_005187526.1:908359-911067 GCF_000239375.1 Pundamilia nyererei
GTGTGTGTGTGTGTGTGTGTGTGTGTGTGTGTGTGTGTGTGTGTGTGTGTGTGTGTGTGTGTTAGTGAAATATGTTGCAAAGACAGATGTAGTTTTAGACCACTTTGACTGCCAGGTCAAACCATTTTCATTTTATATGCTGGTTACACTTTTTAATCTAAGCAAAAATGTTGTGTTCGAAAAGCACTTAGAGCAAATTTTCTTTTTTACATTTTTAAACTTGAAATTTGGTCAATTGGACCCACATCATAATGGGAGGGTTAAAGCCCATTTTGCACATTAACATCTGTTAATCTGACAGCATCTCTCTATGAATCTTCACTTTCATTTTAAAAAATGGAGCCAGCTATTTTACTACTGTTGACCTTGTAACATTTATCACTTTAAACATAGCACAAGTCTGAAAGCATAACTGATAGGCAAGCATAAGATTAAGTAAATTGGTTAAGTAAATGATACCTCACCTACTGTCTGGACTGACAACTGAATCAAACCAGCAGCAAACAATTAGCCATGGCTTGGACTGAACCACAAAATCTACAGACTGAACCAAATGATGGGCGAGCACTCAGATGCTCTTATTAGTGCTGTCAATTCCTGAATAGTGAAAAACTGTAATCTATGTGCGAGCTGCAGGTGTGTTGTTCTGTGACGTCACTATAAATGTTTCCAGTTTTAAAGTCTGAGGCTTTTTCTGTGTGGTTTCTGCACTCCCACAGGTCAAACATGCCAGTCAGGAGAAAAAAGGAGAGCATAGGGATGAATTGGGCAAGAAGCTTAATTGACAAAACTATTATTGCTACCAAGGAAGCATAAGACAAAACTGAAGTAAAAGGATTTCTGAGAAGGTAAAGAATAAAGTAAAAGCAATTCATTTAACTGAGATTTCAAGTTTATTTATATGGCTTTGAATGCAAACAACAGCTGTCTGTCTCCAATACTGTAAGGTAGTCCCTACAGTATTGGAGACAAGGCCAGCGATCTGATGATCCCCTATGAGCAAGCACTTGGCAACTGTGGAGAAGAAAAACTCCCGTTTGGGAAGAAACTTCTGGCAGAACCAGGCTCAGGAAGGAGCAACCATCTGCCGTGACTGGCTGGGTTTTCAACTGTTGTTTGCATGACTGAGATGGTAAGAGCCTAATTAACACCATACCCCAATTATTAGTTATGTCCCAATTAGAACTGTCATAGTCCAGTTAGAGCCAAATAAATTCGGCACTGATATTTTCTTATATTGCTCAAAAGTTGAAAATGTAGACATGAAGAACGTCATTCTTTCCATTTCCATAGAGGAAAATTAAAGGTTTTTTGTTAAACATATTGAAGTTCAATATTAAATTAAATTTAGCATGGAGAGCAAGACATTTGAAAGTAAAATACTAATATAAATAGCATCTACATCAAGTGACCTCGAGTTTGCTTCAAGTTGTCTTGGGATTCTGCCACTGACTGCTACGACCCCTTGCCAGACCACGGGACAGATGGTCACAGTTGCTGATTTTCACAGGTTAAACACTGTGGTAAGAGATTGTCCTAAAAATCCAGTTACTCTTCTGGTGATAGAAACCCCTCTATGAGGAATCTCATTATGTTCTTGTCTCCCTACCACGGATGGCCCGTCTCTGTTCACAATTTCATCATGGTGGTCTGTGACTCTGGGGCAATATCTTAGGTCCGAGTTCCTGACGTCACCAGAGTCCAACTCATCTCGATTTGAATTTTCCCACAGCTGATGTCTTTGACTCACAAAAGGCTGTTGCTGTATATTTTCAGGGTGAAGAATTTCACACACTTGGTTCAACCCGCTGGTCTGATTATGTGATTCTGTGAGTCTGCTGGAGTGGGGTTTATGCTGATTTGGCAAATGTATCTCATGTGCCACACATACAATTTGGTCAGCTGTGGGTGAACGTTGGTCATCAAACCCCAAAGTTTTTCCAATGATTTGGTGAGCATAAGTGCCCACAATACAAATCACGTCCCAAACTGCGTTTGACATATTTACAGATGATGTGAGTTCTCTAACTATTTCTTTCCTTAATTCTTGCAGTACTGCAGTTATAGCAGGTAAACACGCTTCTAGCTCTTTTTCATGTGACTCGTAGGTCTACTTAAGGTTTTTTGGGGATCAAAGGGGGGGGAAAAAAATCTTCTGACGTCACAAGGGTCACGTGAACATGGACCAACGGCGACAATCTGGTTACCATGGAAACAGTAGTGTATTTTTCCGCAGTTTAAAATTGCTAGTGACTGTAGCGATTGAAAGACGTGATTTATTTATATTGCTAACTACTGGCGCTAGATTAAGGTAAACTGTTATCTACGTGCGGCCGTCCTAAATATTTTTAAGTGATTTCAAGTCTTTTTGTACTGAACAAACAGATGTAGCGAAGCCGTAGCGTTGCTCAACACGAGTATAATGATATGTGTTTGCGTGTAATCATATCTAATCAATGTCAGACTTGACGTTCGCGAGTTTTCTATGAGTTTTCTATGACGTCACAGTAAAAGTAAAAGTTTCCAGTTTCTAAGTCTAAGGTTTTCTGTGTCTGCATGTTCACACTGTGCCTGCTTAAGCACACTGATTAAGCCTGGAGAAGACCAACGTCTTCTCCAGGCTTAATGCCACAGCTCAAACATATGGATATATAATAGACTTGTAGTCAAGACCGCCTAATCCGAGACCAAGACAAGACCAAGACCAG
>NW_005187526.1:911256-947720 GCF_000239375.1 Pundamilia nyererei
CGAGACGAGACCAAGACCGAGACAAAAAAGAATAACTTTTGTATGCTTTTGAGGGCTGACATGATGGTACTGACTGGCCCCAAAGTCATCTGACAAAACAGCGATCACCTCCAACAACTGTCTAAAGAATGGGAAATATGTAACTGGTTTCAGTTATACTTTATATATAGATAAAATTGTAACATCAAACTGAAGATTATAATCCACAATGCGGAGGGATTTGAGCATGGCTGAGCCACTGTGTGTCGCTGTGTCACAGCTGAGCAGTGAAAGGAAATTAATTGAGGAGCCGGCTCTCGCTCAATGGGAGTCGACTATTCTGATTCACTACAAAGCACTCTCTAAGCACGGCTCTTAGAGCTAAAGCTTTTGCGCATGATACATTATCGAACGTTACGCTGTGTGTCATGGATACTGTTGACTCCAAATCTCCCGACCACTATGTTGATCTGAGACAGCAAGACCGAGACAGCGAGACCAAGACAAGACCGAGACCAAAGTCCTTCGAGACCAAGACAAGACCAAGACAAAAGTCCGTCGAGACCAAGACAAGGCCAAGACCACGTTAAAGTGGTCTCGAGACCGGTCTTTAGACCAAGACCGGTCTCGAGACATCCAACTCTAATATATAATAATATAATATTCATGGTAAAATGATTGTAGCACTTATATGTATGTTTGCAGGTTCCCTATAAGAGCAGTTGATGTAAACCTTTGCTCTCTAACGCCAGATATTCAGATGGACTGAGAAATTATTACAAGTTAAAATACAAAAGTAAGGAATGTGTTTTAAAAAGGACTAACCTATCTCATTATAATTAATATTGAAATAATCCTTAATGATAGTGATTCTGCTCCTGATCTTTCCATTTCATGTCGCACACATCACTGAACACCTGCTTGATTATTTTTATTATTATTATTATGTTATTTTCATAGACTTGTTCAAAAGCATTTTGGAGGTTTTGTTTCTGACTCAACCACATTTATACTTTGTCTTGTTGGCTGAGACCACAATTGTGGAGATTTTGCTGATTTACATGGTGCCATGCTGAGTGGCAGCTTGTTATCTCCAGTAAGTGGCAACAAGCTAGTAAGATTTCTACTCTATTTCTACTTCATATCTTTTCTTTGCTGAGAATTCAAGTAAACATCTTATGATGTGTTTTCAGTCTTTTACTCTGATAGTAGAAATACAATTAAAATAAATAAAGTTGATCACTTATGTAACAGATTTATTCATTAGTTCTAATAGCATAATTTTAAAAATTTAATTGGCAAATGTATTAAAAACAGTGCAAGTAACGCAAAAAGCTTGTTGAAGGTTTTATTTTCAACACAAGCTACAATACAGGAGGGATACAGGCCTAAGGAGTATAAGCCTGAGCCAGTTTGTGGGTCCAAGTTTCAGAAGTGAGTGCATAAATACAGTACTATGTGCTGCTTAGGTAACAGAAAGCTGAATTCTGTTTACACACACTTGACTGTTGAGGTGTTTTACATAAATAATCTTGGAAGAAAGACTTCTTCTAGAAGATGGACCAGCATTAGATGAAGAATGTTTTCGTGTCTCTCCACTTCTGCTTCTTTTTAACAGTGGACCTCCTTCAGGATCTCGCTCCACCCAGCGGACATGAAATCTACTGCCTTTAGATGCTGCTTTACACTTGAGCAAACATGTTGGCAAGGAAAATGACATCCTATGTTCTCCTTTGTCTTGCTGAGCAGCCAGTTCAACTATACTACACTGCAAAAAAAGACAAGATGATGGCTGTAGGGAGGCCCAAGGAACTTCCATGCTCACAAATGTCACTGAGTATTTCTGACAGTGAGGCAAAGACACTACTTACTTGGATTCAGCAAGCAAAAGGTGTGTGTTTGATAGGGAGCGAGAGAGAGAGAGCGAGAGAGAGAGAGAGAGAGAGAGAGTGTGTGTGTGTGTGTGTGTGTGTGTGTGTGTGTGTGTGTGTGTGTGTGTGTGTGTGTGTGTGTGTGTGAGTGGATGAGTCGGTGGGTGTGTGTGTGTGAGTGGATGAGTGGGTGGGTGTGTGCTGGGCTATGTTCTGCCAACATCTGGAGTCTAGACTGAATGACTCTGTGCTAGTGGGCAATAGCCCATCTCCCTGTCACCCACTCTGTTTTGTTAGGTGCAGGTGTGTGTCTTTGTTGTGTGCATGTTTGCATTACTCAGATTGTGGGGACATGAATCTGTTCACACTCCTACCTGAGTGGGAACAAATATAAACAGCATCCATAATTTAAATTACTTAATTTGAAAGTGATGACTTTAGATTAGTATATATGTAACACTGAGAAAGCAGTGGTTATACTGAGGTCTTCCAGGTGCTTGCCTGACAATAAGGACCAAAGCCTGGAGTTGTGAGTCTGTGCAGAAATTTGAAAGGCAGGTGTAAATACTGTCAGTGGAAAATGCAAGAAGTCTGCATAAATTGGAACTTGTTGAAAGAGATGACCAAAAAAAACAGTGCTGTAATCTATAATGTTTACATGGAAAGAAACCACAAATAACAACATTTGTTAATCCTGTATGTTTCCTGTGAAGACTGTTTAAAATATATGCCCTTCAAATGGCGTGCACTGAAAACACCATACCTTAAATGCAAAAAGAAATTATTGTGTACTAGCATGGCTAATGGATTATTGGAGGTGCAGAGCAACCCTTTCAACAAACCTTTAAATGAAAAATGTTTTATTTTGTTTTATTCCTTTTTTTTTTGTTTGTTTCAGTTTGGATTTGCAGAACCTCCAGCAGAAACTGGATGTTTCTATAGTATGTGAACAAATTTGCATTTCAGAAACAAGCTTGCAGCATCAGACTTGCAACTGTAAATTTTTTTACTTAGTCTTCTTCTTGCACATTCTGCGGCGTATAATACAAATATCTGACTGATAAGCTAGCAGCCCATTTAGGCCATTTGAAAGTATCAAAGTCATGACAAGTAGTCAGATAGTAACATGACAGCATCCTCTGTTCTTTGTAGACTAGTTTACAAATTTTAATTTAACATGAAACTGACTAAGGGTTTTGTTGGATATACTATATGGACACATATAGCTCACCACTGATCCATATTTGTTTTCTTCTCCAAAATAAAATTCAAAGTACTGAAAAAAATGCAATATTCATCGCAGTGTAATAAGTAATTTGTCAATATGGGTCTTTATATTTCATGAAAAGCATCTCAACTGAAAGTGGGACAGTTGAAGGAGACCACTTTGAAGGGGAGATAAGCCAAATTTAAATCAAGTATAATTTTTTTTGTTTATATTTATGTGTTTTTAAATCAATAGAAACAAATTTTATCTCAAGTGTCAAGGAACTTCTTCTTTAACATCTCGTAAGAATTTAGGACACATTCATTCTTCTCTGTAGGACTTTTATGCCACCTTGCCTCATATCAGCGTTTATCAGTTGTTGCCCATAACAGAGATCTTCATTCAAGTGTTTAGCGTATGTCTTCTTTATGACCTCCTTTGAATGACCTTGGGCCTTCCACATAACACATAACATGATTTTCATCTGACTACCAAACAACTTGAGCACAGAAAGCATATAAGAACTATCAAAGCAATAGGCCACATTAATTCCATGATCAAAAGTGTTTTGTTTCTTCAAGAATTTTTTAATGCAAAAATCCTGAAAAAAGAAAAATTCAGGATTTAGTTTTACTTTAGTTTTAAAGTAAATATTTAAATGAAATACTTTGGACATTTACACCGTCCTTTACCATCAGATACTGTGACAGGTCTCTGACCTTTTCCTGAGAAAACAATTAATCGATTCATGAGAAAATTCACTGAGCATTCATTGATTATTAAAGTATTCATGAATTTCAGTCCTTAAGGCCTTCATCATTAAACAAAGTACTAATAATGATTAATAAAAAA
The DNA here is from genome assembly GCF_000239375.1 of Pundamilia nyererei. NCBI lineage: Eukaryota > Metazoa > Chordata > Actinopteri > Cichliformes > Cichlidae > Pundamilia > Pundamilia nyererei. The sequence continues at coordinate 915,166 of NW_005187526.1, forward strand.
CTGTCATCTTCTGTTGCCAAGAGCATTTTGCCAGTGAATAGAATAGAGAATAGAATAATCCTTTAATTGTCCCACAAGGGGAAATTTAGTTGTAACAGCAGCCAAAAAGACACATATACAAACAAACAGTACACAGGACACAGAACAGAAACATACACAATTTTTCTTACATATTTACATTAAGGACAATGGTAACTATATACAGAGAGTACTGTACAGTTATTAAATTAAATAAAAATAACTACAGATAAGAGGCAAACCAGGTTGTAGTGTTGACATTATACAGTTTTATTTGTTAAAGACGTTCCTCAGCATCCTATTAAACCCACCCATGGCAGGCCACAAGCCAGTGTACTCCTACTACTGATCCCAAGTCTGGAAAATTAGGAGGGTTGCATCAGGAAGGGCATCCAGTTTAAAATCTTGGCCAAATCAAACATGTGGATCAGAAAACATGAGATTTTTAAAATGCTTCCAATGCTGCTGGTCAACAGGGTGCTAGTTGAAACTTGGCCAAACAAAGACAGATGAAAGTGGATTTTGTGTAAAGGATGGAACTGGCTGTGGTAAACACGCACCTTAAGAATAGGCAGGAACATAAGGTATCCTATAATCTTATGCAGATGGATTGTAGTCTGTAGAATGACTTTGGACATCATGAAGAGGAAGCAAGTGAAACAGATGTAAGGATTAAATGGTAGAAATGGAAGAAGGAAGACTTTTGCGCAGGGTTCATAGAGGAGGAGATGACACAGACTCCAGGTGGTAGGGAAGTGTTACCTGATGATCACGGGAGTGCAGCTGAAGTTCTGAGGAAAACCAAGAAGGTGTTTGGTGCATCCTCCAGAGGGGGAAAACAGGCCAAGGAGACTTGATGGTGGAATGAGAAAGTGCTGGAAAGTATTCAAAGGAAAAGGTTAGCAAAGAAAATGTGGGACAGCCTGGGAGAACATAGACAAGAAGCTATAGGTGTATGGCTAATAGAGGTGGCAAAGGGAAAGGAAAAGGTCTGTAGGGAGTTGTATGTGAGACTGAATACTAATGGGTGAGAAAAGGAGCGATTGGTTAGGCATATAGAGATCGAGCTGGAAAGGATGTGCAACAGGTTAGAATAATTCAGGACAGAGATGGAAATGTGCTAACAAGTGAGGAGAGTGTGTTGAGAACACTAAAGAGTACTGTGAGGAGCAGATGAATGAAGAAAATGAGGGAGAGAGGAGAATGAATGGAAGACAGTTAGTGAATCAGGAAGTGCTGCGGATTAGTAAGGAGGAAGACAGGGCAGATATGAAGATGATGAAGATTGGCAATGCGGTTGGTTCAGATGACATTACAAACAAGGGTGATGTGCTGGGCTGGAGTAACTACAGAGGGATAAACTTTATAAGCAATATCCATGAAGTTGTGGGAAAGAGTTGGCAAAGCTAGGTTAAGAGAGGTGACAATCAGCGAGAAGCTTCATACAGAGAAAGAACACTTCAGATATGATGTTTAAAAGGTCAGAAGGAACTCCACTGTGTCTTTGTGAATGTAGAGAAAATATATACCAAGAGAGGAATTGCAGTACTGTGTGAGGAAGTCAGGACTGGCAGACAAGTATGTGAGGGTGGTGCAGGACATGTATGAGGACAGTGAGACAGTGGTGAGGTGTGCAGTATGAGTGAAAGATTGGTTCAAGGCAGGGTGAGATTACCTCAGAGATCTCCTCGGAGCCCCTTCTTTCAGTGACAATGGAAAGGCGGGCCCATAAGATCAGACAGGAGTCTCTGTGGACGACACTGTGTTATGTAGTGAGAGTAGGGAGTAGGTGGAGGAGAGTGTTCACTGGAGAGACGACGAATGAAAGTCGGTAGAAGCAAAACAATAAAAATGACAAATCTGACAACAGGCTAAAAGAAAGATAAATCCAATATGAATAAATAAGTAATTTCAAATAAATGTCCTTCATAATGTGAGTAGCTCTGTGGTGTATTGGTTAACACTGGCTCCCTGGTTCAAGACCAGGAGGAGTAACAAATCCAATAACAAGTTAGTGTATGCCAAGTACTGGGATAAATGGGATGGTATAAAATCTATGCCAAATCAAATATGTGGCTCCATCAGCTAAGATAATCTCTCGGGAAGCAAGGGAGCAGCTGGAAGTGACACATTTTATTCTTGGTTAATATCTTTTAACCAAGGACAGAAATGCTTAGCAGGGTGTGTCCCTCTGTCTCTTTTTCACACACACAATAGGAATCAATGTTGAGAAGGACTTCTCCGGCTCTGGTTACTCTGTCCCAATCTTCCAGTTAAGCACTTGAGTTAATTAAGTCTATAATTAAACAGGCTTGTGTTTGTTTACTTGTCCAAATACCAGAATTAGACAAGTCATTTGAGTGGTGCTTTCTAAAATGTCATGTAATGAAAAGGGCAGCAGACATTTGGGTATTAAAGGTTGTTTTGTTTGGCTTGACAATTGCTCGTAGTATCATTTGACCATGAAAATGATTTTTTTCTTGTTGTTTTTCTTCTTTGGTTTTTCTTATCAGTGCATTTTTGAGTATTTAGAGTTGTACTTTTACAAACATGTATACAGTTTTTAGATTGAAATGGTTAAAAACGTACTTTTCCTAGATATATCACAATCCAGTCAGTGTGTGACATAACGATCATTTGAAAAGTGAAGGAATGCTGTGGTGAGATGCATCATTATCCAAAGTTCCATCAAAATCCAATCAACAAAGTCTTGGATTTGTATGTGACACATTTGACAAATAGAAGTGTGAGTCATGGGGGGTGTTTGCTCATTTGTTCCCTTTGATTTTTGTGGTATTTTCCTATGGATTGTATGCCAGTCTTTCATTATTTTGTTCCTCTATCATCGGGGCTTCACTGCGGGGGAGAAAAGATGACAGTTTTTCGCAGAAAGAACGTCAGAACATTAGACTGAAATGTGTGTTTGAAGTGTGAGAAAAAAAAATTGCAATTGAAAACACTGCCTGACTCCTGCAATGTGAACTCCATTGTTTAAAAGTCTTCTGTTTAATAAAAGCACTGAGTTTCTCTTTATTTCCATGGGAACAATTTGCACTTGACAGAGAGCAAAGGCGCTGCAGTGGAGGAGGGCAGCGAGGGAGGCAGTGTGCCGGCAGGCAGCAGGTGATGTGTCTGCCTCCTGAATGCCTCCACATGCTCTGTGTCCATGGATTTATGGCTGTGCCGCCATCGGCCCGGATCCCCCACCGGTTGGGGGTCAGAGGCCACCATGGTGCCCTGTACAGCTGGCCAGCTGGTCCTGCTCAGGCTTGCCACCCACCAGCTGAAATGGAGAGCTACACACACACGCATGTAGTGAACATACACTCGCACACCATCATATGCACACTCCTGGCAAGCCAGCCAGTTTATATGTCTGTGCAGGACAACCACTTCAGCATTGATGCATCCTTGAGCAAGTGTGAAAAGCACAACAGTAGAAGTAGTAGGAGCAGGCTGGTAGCGCACTTAGCAAACAAAGGGGTTCTTAAAAACATGTCACAATGAAAAATGTAAAAAAATTTGAATTTATTTCTTAATAAGAATAGAGTCCTGTGTTCAGTGTTTTGCAGTCCTAATTGAAGGTTGCAGTTCATCTTCATTGGAGCAGCTGAAAGATACGACAGACACAACATGTCCTGGTTGCAATATGAGTGATAAAGAAATATCAAATAATGGAGCTTGATGCTATACCTGTGTCATACCTGTGACAATCTTTCAGAAACAACTACTAAGAAACTCTAAGAAGCTTTCACAAGGGTGGTGGTGGTGGTGGGGGGTCTACTATATTCGGGACTTGGCGTATAATAAAATAAAGTTGTCGGCAAAGGTAGACAAAAATGAATTCCAGTATAAATGGTATATACAATAACCAGTGAAATAACACTATTGTCCTTGAAAGTTGATTTAATTCTCTTCAGCAGGGGGAAAAACGAGCTAAAGGATGCTAATCAAGTGGCTTTGTTTATGCATACTTTTTTAGTCCTTGCAAACCAGACACTTAATGAACGCAATCCATTCAAACTAACTCTGTTAGAAATTGTTTGAAACCCTAATTAAGGAATCCTTCAATATGACTTACATTTCAGTTATTAAGTTAGATTACTATATGCTTTTCTCTCACTCTTTCAGTGTATGCCTCAGCAAGAACTTTTTGTGTAACATTATTCGGAGAAAACTAGACAAAGCCTCATGTTATTGTAGTACAACATCAAGAAACATAAATTACTCCAACTAACCAAATATCACGTAGGCAGTAAACTCACTACCAGCTTAGCTTTGCCAATCGATTTATCATATGACTATCATGTGGATCATTACCAAAGTCTCTCTTTAGTCTCATTGAAATGTCTATCTCTAAGTGGCACATCGCAGCAACAGAGCCTCAGACACACAGAATTTGTAGTGGTTGGAACCATCTTCAAAATTAAAATGGAAAAACATACGAAGAAGCTCCATATTTTTATTCTTGGAATCTGCTATATTAGCTTTAAAGTTTAAAGTAATCCATATTTATCCTGTACTGGGCCTTGGTGCAGTCCCACCAGTTCATCCAGTGTTTTCTACCAGCTGTGCCCAATAGATCCGGCTATGTCTATTTTTCCAAGTCTTTGTTCTGTATTAAGTGTTGACTTGAATAAAATTCTGCCATAGTTACAAATTTTGGTGACTGTTAATCAGAGATGGGCAGTAACGCGTTACTATAATCTGATTACTTTTTTCAGGTAACGAGTAAAGTAAGGGATTACTATTGCAAAAACGGTAATTAAGATTACCGTTACTTTCCCGTAGGAACGCTGCGTTACTGCGTAATCGGTAATTAGTTACTGATTACTTTTTTCAAGTAACTTGACCAACACTGCTGTTAATGCTCACATACTTTCAGCATGACACATCAAACAGATAATGTAACGTTGGGTTCCCAGGGGGAAATGGACATAATATATACAAAAAACCCAAAGAACTATAATAGAATAATAGAATAGAATAGTGCATAATAATTGATGTGATGAAATCTATGCATTCAGATTGACCCACCTGTTATGGAGGAGACAGGGTACATACAGACATATATTTATATATACATATGGTACAATCATTATAGTACTATAATTATGGGGGAAACATTTTAATATAACATGATTTAGTTCTTTTCATTGCTATGAAAGTGTCATTTTTTTAAAATACTGTACATTTGATAAATAAAAGACAATCATAATGTTTTTAGGGTTAGAGCAAATTGCACAATGGATTGAAACACAGTGCCTATTTGTTAGCCTGTATTTGCTTACGTTTTGAAAAATATCCTTAGACATATTGAGTAGTGTCACTAAACCCCTTAGTAATTTTTGAAGAAATTTACATTTGAAGCACTCCTGCCTTGTCAATCTGCAGCTAAGCATTACAATTATAAGATCAGGATCTCATCAGGATTTTCTTTCCCCTCAAGAATCGCTTGCAAAAGAGAGAGACAAATAATAAAATGGCTGTTCAGAAATGTGATACTTCAGCGTTGTGGAGGTGCTTCTGACAGCGCAGATCCCTGCCAAGAAGTGAGTCACCGCAGAAAGACACTGAGCTAGCGTTACAAACACACAGCACAGACAAAATGTGTGTGAGCCCAATTCTAGCTCAGGTCAGCTCTGTGTGCGCTGAATAATAAATGAGTCTCAAGTGATCAATCCACTCAGGTGTTGTGTGTTTTTGTATGTGTATGAATTTGTATATATGAACCCCCATCAACACCCACACTCCCACAGGTCAGCTTCTAAAACCTAGCATAATAAACAGTGGCTGTATGTATCCCCTTTATAACATGACACTCTCCATTCACAGCGCTGTCATCATGGAGCCAGTTACCGCCTCCCATAGCGTTTTGCTGACAGACATTTTAAATTAGACTAATAAATTGCCTAGCGCTCTGCTTCGTGCTTTCTAAAAGCCTTGTTACCCAGAGACAAATTAGCATGCTGCAGGTATAAAGGCTGGATCCTGCACAAAAGGCCAAGTTGTTTTTACGAGCTGAGGCCCAACTATCCAAATGTAGATGCGCGGGTCATCTGAGGAGGTCGTATGAACAGAAAGGACGAATGATAAGAAACAGGAAAACAGACTTTTAGACATTAAAGAAGCATCACAGTGCAATAACTAGAATGGAAGCTGAGGAAAGGGGGTTTATGGTTCCTGGGAATATTCCTAAGAAAACTGTAACAGTAAGATATAAAACCTAGCCCTGATGCTTTAAGGATGATTACTGATAAATGTCACTGACTTTGCATACAACTGGAAAGGTAATACTTCACTTAAAGCCAGCTTACATGAATAAAATCAACCGAATTTCCCTCTAGTCTAAGGCTACAATTACTGCTATACTGCAAAGCTATAGGCTGGTTAGCATGTAGCACCACTACTTTATGTAGTTATTTTTTTCTGTAATAGGATCCAAGCTAGCTACTGCATTATTTGTGTCATATAAAATTTAGTTTCTATCTGAAACTTTGAAAACTCTTTTTTTTAGTACAACAAACTGAAAAGTGTGGAAATTTTTATTCAGAAATATGTAACAAGTTTAAAAACTGATACAAACTGTACACCCATAAACTTTAAGCTCATTCGCAGCTCTACACTTACAGCAGATTTATTATGCAAAAGTGAAGCTGCATAAGAATTTAAACACAACATTGTGACCAGCATTGTTTTGCAAAGTGGAAAAAAAGTATTCCGATTTTTTTTAACTACTTTCATTTTTAACTACTAATTTGAACTACTTTAACTACTTACTACTATCAGTAGCTTGAGCTATAATAATGCCATTATTTTGGCAAATAACTAAAGCTTCCAAATAAATAGAGTATCATGGAGTATGAAGTGCAATAATTGCATTCAGAATATAGTGGACTAAAATCAGAAAGCAGCATTGTACAAGGATCAGCAAATGTACTCAGTTACATTCTTACTGGTCCTATCCATGCTCTCATCCAATGGTGTTGGGGACTGTACGATGAATGGTACTCTACTTCAATGATTTTGGTGGGGCGGCACCAGGGATTGTCCAATCACATTTCACGGGGGTCCGGTGCCACTCCATGCCCCCCTTATGAGCACGTCCCTGTGCTGATATAAACATGCATCTCTTTGACAAAACTAGTTATAGCATAAGAAAAGTCTGCTGTTTACATACACTTTGATGCTTGGCTCATCCTCTGACTAAGATTCCCTCTGTGCCATAACAATTTTCTAATATAGTATAGTGAACACTTACAAATTATGACTGTAAAATGGAAAAACAAGATTCTTCTATATAGTAGAAACGTGCTTGTCATACCGATCAAGAAACATTAGGTCCTGTGGAAGATTTGCAAACTCCTTGCATTTTTAACACAGAAGGGCCTGGAACACAGAGGGACTCAGCATAAATGCACTGAGCATAAATATCATAGGAATGGGATGTTAGTACACCTAACATAACCTTGTGACCAACAGTTGAGTGAGTTTGGACACTATGTGTTTTTCCTTATGCTATTTTTATTTCAAGAGGAATAATTCTGTTTTTGTTTTTGTTACTTTCTTTTATTTTACTCTTTTATACACACAACCATATAGACAGTTGAAATTTCTGGTTTTGACTGTATTACAACTCTAAGACCCAGTCATATCAAAAATGAAGCCTTTTCTGCTGATAACTGGAGCACAGGTGCTGCACTTTAAATATGATAAAGGTAGAGTTCTGACAGGGACTAGAAAGAGAGATCACATTTCTCCCATGTTAGCTTCTCTTCATTGAGTCCCTAATAGATCCTTCTCCTTACATATACATTCTAAAATAATCGCACCATATCATATCTTAAAGACCTCATACTATCCTAATGTCCAGGTAGAGTACATTCCTCTCAGACTGTTGGCTTACTTGTGGTTTCTATGTAGAGTTTTTAAAAAGTAGAATGGGTGAGAGAGCCTGACGCTTTCAGGACCTCATATGTGGAACCAGAACCACACACCCTTTCTGTTTTTAAGATTAGGATTAAAAACTTGCCTTGATAAGTTTGATAAAGCTTATAGTTGGGCCCACCCTGAACCCTCCCTAAGTTATGCTGCTATAGCCTTAGGGTGCTGGGGACCAGTACTTACAGAGCATCTAATACATTCAAAGCTGAGCCTGTTTGTTTCTTCCTGTTAAAAGGGAGGTTTTCCTTCCCACTGTCACCAAGTGCCTGCTCATATGGGGTTGTCTAATTTCTGGGGTTTTCCTTCTGATATTGTAGGGCCTTTATTTTATAATATAAAGCACCTTGAGGTTGTTGTGATTTGCTGCTATATAAATAAAATGCAATTTATTTCATTTGAATTTAGATTAAGAGAAAACATTCTGGACCTCACTGATTTCTAAATCTTGTTTACAATGTTAGTCTTTTAGATCAGTAATTGTTTGGCTGGGTGTACCCGCCAAATGACTCAATTAGCTTTGAAAAAAAAAGATTTAGATAAAAATAAAACCTTTTATGTTCACATGGTTGTTAGAAGTCAACCACCTGCAACAAGTTTCTTAATTTCAGTTTCACCTCTGGTTACCATAGTGATAAGTCTAGTCCCAGGTAATGATAGCGACACCGCTACATTATTATTCACATGAAAAAAAACTAATAATTGGTCATTTTTTGGATGACTTCAAGGAGACTTTTGCATTTGAAATAGCAGCCAATATGTATACAGTATATTTTTCTTATCCCCTTATGTCTGATCTATTTCTTAAAAAAAAACATTTCTATAGCATGATAATGTTTATGTGCTAAGTTAAACACAAAATTGTCAAATTTAGGTAGGAACCCAGTTTTGACACAGAAATCAGTTACAGGCTTTCAGTTCCTAAAAGCGTACTGAGGTGTGTGTCAGTATAATGCATCCTGCTCTGATAGGACGGATGTGACATTTCAAAGAAAGTCAGAGCAAAAGAAAAATGCTTTGGCTTGATATGTGATCTGAAGTGGGGGAACAGGATATGTGTGAGCGTATTGGCTATCACCCAGTCAAAGCAATAAAAAGTGAGAAACAGTTTGAAGTCTCTTTCTATAGAGCAGGTTGCGTTTCTTTGTCTGTACTCATTTAGTAGTATTCTTTCAACTTTCAGAGCAAGCCTTAACATCCTCCTCAGATGAATTGAGCTGCACTTAAGTAGAGAGTGGATGGAAATTAAGCTCCTGCACAATGCGTGGGCAGCGCTGCCAACCACATGACAAAGTGGAAAGTGTTGTATTTCAAACCATATAATGTTTCTCAAAGTCAGGCGATGCAGTCAAAGCGAAAAGAGAAAGTGGGAGAAAGGAGAGGAAGAAGAAAGGAGAAGAGAGGGGGGGAAAGCAGAGTGAGCCATATAGGCAGCAAGATAATTGACGCTCTCAGAAAACAAGCCACCACTTCTCCTCTTCCTCTCGTCGTCTGAGTGCCGTGCTGTTGCTGAAGTTATTGTGCCCATTGTAAGTCACAAAGCAGGGAGGAATGTTTGGCCGGCTCTCTGGGAAACGCCACTTCAGGGCCCACAGCTGTCACAGCCTGTGGACTTGAATTCTGCCACAGAGGGTTCAATGGTAAGGAGCTGGCAGAGGGAGATATGCTTTTTACTTAAGGATAGCAAGCTGTGAGGGAACCTGATGTGAAACCAAAACGGGCTGTTCTGATATTCCCTCGCTCACACTCTCTCTTAGCTTCTTCATCACTCACTATCGCTATCGTTCCCCTCTCCATCACTCTTACTCTTAACCTCTCCAAACTTTTCCTCATTCTCACCTTTCTTCCGCCTGCTTTATATCGCTCCCCGCTCTGCTTAAAGTTGAATAAACAATGTCTCTCTGTGGCAAAAGCTTCCCATCCCGCCAAAGGAATGCTGCTTCCCATCCTCTATCTCACCATGGTTACTGGAAATGTGCTAGGATCATATTTTAAGCAGAGGTGCATATAGGCAGAGATGCTCGACGGGCTTATCTGTGTGCTGTTTTTAATCCACTGCTTTCACTCAATTTAATTCTGCCTTTGATTGAATAAGTAAAATAATGCTGTTGTTGTTTTAATGGCAGGAAAAATTCGTAGAAAGGACAAATTGCAGGTGCGGAGTTAATCCGCCATCAATTCAGTGACATAATTGCCACCAGTGAAAGTGAATTAAATTAATCACTTTTATGAGTCTGCCACATTAATAATCATTTTTAAACATCCGCCTTTTAAAAATAAAGCGATTAGAATTCTGCTAGGAAATGTTTAAACCTGTTGGAATAAACATAATAAAAAATGCATTTGTTCAGACTCGGCACTCTTGCTATTATCCCGTGACTATTTATTTTTATGATGAATGAGTCAGAAAGTCAGCTTAAAAGGCTTTCATTCTGCCTGGGTATAATTGTGGGCTAAAAAAAAAAATCTGCACCCTTCAAAATTTCCCAAAAGAATAGCAGTTTTTTTCTCCCCTTTTCACACAGATTTTGGAGTGCCTCAAATTGCCCTTTAGTCGTCATGACTATTCGAGGAGCAGTTTTTGTCCAAAACAAGCGCCTGAGGCTGTAATCGCAGCAATTCAACATCCTGCTTGTTGTTGAAATAAAATAGTCCCTTTCTTCCAACAGCCTTGAAATCAAATCATTTGAAAACGTTTACTCTGCCATTGTGTTCTGGTAATTCCAACACTGAACCCTGCTCTAGACCACACGTGCTTTGGTTGCAGTTCATGTTGCACAGCTCCGTCTCTCCCGCCGTCTTATTATGATAATGACCAAACCCTCGCATTCCGCAGGAGTGATCTCATTTTGTTGCACAATGCAGAAGGAGACCAGTAATATACTGGCAACCAGAAGGCCTTGGAGGACTACAAAGTCTCATCCCGCAGGGAGGTTCTCAAACCTCGGGGAAGATGATGGAATTGTAGGGCACGGAAACAATGCGGCACGTAGTTTTCATCTATCTGTCTCTGAGTAGTCTTGCTCTGTTCTTCTGAAGTGACATTGTCTTTCACAGCTTTAATAGCTTGCCTCCCTGCAGTGCCCTCCACCTACCAACAATTACAGCACGCTGCTGTATGTCAGGCATTGCACAGCGTATCGCATGTGTTAGTGAGTGATAGAACTAATAATTAGGCTTGAGCTACGTGTCAGAGTATGCTGGGGAAAAATGCACATAATCCTTTCTCAATACGTTTTAAAGACTGTTTTGTTTTATTGAGGGCTGTACTGTTGGTGGTGGCAGCAGAGGGCAGAGTCAAATCACTATTTTATCTACCCTAAAGTTCCTAATAAAGCAGCAGTGATCCTATTGATCATATAGCCTTTCCCTCAGTCACTGTTTGGCAATTTCCCCCTCACCCACTCATATTCTAAACTGCATTACAATGACCCGTCTTTATTTAAATGGGTTGAATGGTTGCTAGAAAAGATTACAGCTACCTAGAATACGAGCAATAACAATAATCAGTCATTTTATTTTTGAGTTTAGATCAATCACAGCTTATGTGTTACTACAACAACGAACCAACAATGTGCAGACGTACATGAGAGAAAAGCTTTGTTTCAGTATAATTCAGGAAAAGCTGAGAATTTTTTTCCACACACAATTTAGAAATTTAAATTATGTACACCCACATATTTTTCAGCACAGCCTGAACTCTCTTAGACAAAGTTTCATGGAATAGTTCCTCAGGCTTCTTGAAGGACATTCAAAGCTCCACATTTTTGATGCTGGCTGTATCCCACACTGCTTCATTATGCTGAAAAACGAAGCTGTTGCCTACCTAAAAACTCAAAATTGACCATAAACTTATATGTCCATTACTTGGCCTTTTGAAAGGAGACTCTTTTTGATACACCATGTATTGCTCAAGACCGCTTTAAAAAATCACAATAAAATCCAGCTCATCTGAAGCAAAATGAGAAGAGGCTTTAAGACTTTTTTAAATAGCTAAATGTGGCTTGTAAGCTGCAACACGAAAATGGAGAATGACACGCATTTTTAGAAACGTGAGTATATTTAAGGAAAAAGAAATCAATCTGAAGAATAAAGTCTAGCCAATAGAAGTCGTGGCTGATCTAAAGATAATGCATTTTTGAAATCCTTCTAAATTTCAGTAGTTGTTTAGTGTTATTATAGATTGTTCAGTATATTCATTTTTCTGAAGTCAAGCATTTAGAGTGATGTGAAATACAAAAGCACCAAAGCACACCCAAAGGAACTACACAGTCATTCGAAATATGAACTCTCCCTTCCTGGCGCACACACGCGCATATTTCTCTAACAAAAATGCTAATCTAATTTTGTCCACTCCAATCTTTCCTCTCTCCTCCTTTACACTTCCACCTCCCCAACCACCCAAACACACACACACACATACACTACAGCACCACTACTTCCCCGCCTTCCCCCAGCTCTACTGTAGCTTTGCCATTAGAGCTATTTGCATCTGACTGAGAGGCCATTAGAATAATAATTAGCCCGACCCACCAGCAAGGAAAGGCCTTCGTCAGCTCCAAACCAGGCTCAGCCTGAAGGCACAGATTCAGTTTCCCAGTCGACACACCGAGAGAGAGAGGCCAATGTATACGTGTAATTCCATTAACCAAATACGTCTCCGTAATCAATCTGTGCAAACAAGTTTTCTGGGTTTTTCCATTTATGCCCAGGCTGGCTTCAGCGTTTTTGCTTGAGTATTGTTTCTTTTTCTTGTGTGTGTGTTGCTAAAACAAAACAAAAAAAGCACACAAAGCATGAAACACTCTGGCAATGCTGCAGTTTAAAAAGGGTCTGAAGAGAAATATAAGAAAATGTAGCATGACTTGTCAGAAAATCACCCTGAAATTACTCTGAAATTACTGTGCATGATTTTTTTTTTCTCTTCTCTCTCTATATTTTTTTTTCTCCATAAAATCGCTGAACTAATAGTACTCCATACTGGCAGAATGCACTTCTGGCAAATGGGATGAAAAATGGGTATCACACGCTTTTAGCAGATATGTGCTAATGTGCCCAATTTCCAGGCTCATTATGGCATTAATGTACAAATCTCTGGCCTGGGTGGTGATTTTTCACGATGAAGGCAAAAATAATCACCGATAATTAGCTGTGTTTGAGTAGAGAGTAGAACCCTGTTTGTATTGCAAGAACAACAGCAGGCTCAAGCTACACCTTTGTCACAGAGAACCGTTAAGTCTTTACCTTAATCTAAAAAAAACATTTTGAGCTCCAGCAACCAGTATTCACCTGGTGCTTTCATTCAAGCAACGCAGAAACCTCCACAGAAATGTGTAGTTGCCAGTTTTTAGTATCGTCTCAGGTTGTCTGACTACATGCACATTAATCATGTAGACATACTTGTGCTACATATAAGAAAGGGAATCACTGGAGAATGTCCAGATTTGAGCCAATACTAGAGTTTATGTGTGCAATAAAAATGAAAGCTTTCCTGTTGTAGTAGTACCACAGTATATATTAATTTTTTTCTACTACAAAAATACTGAGAAAAAGCTAACAATCATATGACCTGCTGAGGGACAACTATCTCCCACAACCAGTTTTGAGGTAAAGGGAGACAGGACAAAAGACACACTGTGTTACACTGCTCAGGTCGAGAAGCATCAATACCCCAAATTCACTCCTGTTTAAGCCTCTTTTTTGCACTAGATCGGTTTTATGGCAATCACAGCTCACATGAACTTCATTTCAGACAGAGCCCTAAAACATTCATAGCTCCCAGAGAGTACAGTACTGTTAAGGTACCTGAAAAAAAGCCAGATAGTTCCATTCCTGCAGTGGATTTTTTTTTAGTTCACCACTCTCAGTGCTGAAGTATCACTTTATTGGGATAGTTGTTTTAAAAAAAGGGTCTGGCCAAGTGAAGTACAATGACCACACTGGTCAGCATAATTTCTCATGCACTAGCGAAGGCCTCACGAGCTGCCTAGCTGCTTGATGATAGTGCATAAGTTCACTGTCTTCTTATTCAGTTTAAAGAAAAACGTCTCTGCTATTTTTATTGAATAGTAAATCCAGGAATTTTTGAGGATAGAAGGACTAACCAGTATAACCCAGTACAATGATCAAGCAGCCAATGTGATAAGGCTTCCAGTATAAATAGGCCAACAGTGATCAGCTTAACTTCAACCAGGTGTGTAATCAGGTATGCCTTTCAGGTGTACTATATTATAGAAGAAAAGTGTCTTAAAGCTTATTTTTTTCTAGTGGAGTGACTCCTCTGTTTGCAAAAAGAGGTTTAATAAAAAATCTATGGAAGAACGTGGTTTCCATTTCGATGACCACAGTAAACATTTTCATAATGAACATCAGTCATAGTTTCAGGTTTTACTGAATATAGCATGAACTTGAACATGAACATGAAGTTTTTAGTTTAGTTTTAGTCAAACTATAATGGACTACAACTGTAATATGCATTTTATTACAGCAATTGGAGCACACTGTAGGCATTCAAATATGAATCATATCTATCTAATAGACTCTAGTTTGTTTGTGTAAATGGAGAGTCCTCTTCACATACTAAGGTTAATTATGGAGTTCCACAGGGTTCCATGCTAGGACCAATTCTGTTTACATTATACAGGCTTCCCTGAGGTAGTGTTATTAGAAGGCATGACATAGATTTTCACTGCTATGCAGATGACACCCAACTACACAACAATCTATCCATGAAGCCAGATAACACACACCAATTATTCAAACTGCAGGAATGTCTTAAAGACGTAAAGACCTGGATGACCTCTAATAAGATAAAACTGATACAGATAAAACAGCTAAAACTGAGGTTACTTGCCCCTTAGAAATGTGGTGTCTAACCAGATACTTATTCTGGATGGCATTACCTTGGCCTCCAGTAAGGAGTTGTTAACCACGATATGTGCTTCAAAAAACAAATATGTAGGACAGGTTTCTTCCATTTACGTAATATCTCTAAAATTAGAAACTTCCTGTCTAAGACTAATGATAGAAAAAGTAGTTCATGCATTTATTACTTCGAGTCTGGACTACTGTAATTCATTATTACTATGATGTCCTAAAAAGAGTTTTTAGGACTGAGACAAAGCCTTCAGTTGATCCAAAGTACTGACAGGGACTAGACTTCTCTTCATTGGCTTCCTGTTAAATCCAGAATCAAAGTTAAAATCCTGCTCCTCACATACAAGGTCGTAAATACCTTTAAAGACCTTAAAGTCCCGTATCACCCTATTACAGCACTTCACTCTTAAACTGCAGGCTTACTTGTTGTTCCTAGAGTATTTAAAAATAGAGTGGGAGGCAGAATAGTTACACTGCATTAGGTCTAGGCTACTGCGGGATTCCCATGATCCATTGAGAGTTTCTTCTTTAGCCACCTTTTTCACTACACTCTGCATTCAGTTATTAGTTATCACTCGCTCTTTTCCACAGCATGACTTTGTCCTGTATTCCTCCCATCACCCAAACCAGTGGGGGCTGATGTTTCTGCTGGAGCTTTCTTCCTGTTAAATGGGAGGTTATCCTTTCCACTGTCACCAAAGCACTTGCTCATAAGGGTCATACGATTGTTGGGGTTTTCTCTGTTTTCTTTGTTTTGTTGTAGACTCTTTATAAATCTCCTTGAAGCAACTGATATTGTGATTTGAGCTATATAAATAAAATTCAAATGAATTACGTGGTTACGGCCATCATTTGTATACACTGTGTGCAGATTACTAATGAACGTAACACGCTTGTCATTGGACTGTGGGAGGAAACCACAACACCAACAGAAACCCCACGCAGGCAAAGGAGAACACAACAACGCCACACGCCACAGAGACACGTTCTTCTTGCTGTGTAGCAACACATATACTTCACAGTTATTTGCATTAAAGGAAATTCAAATTTTCTGCTAAGTTACTGTACACATATTGCAGCTATTGAGGGAAATGTACAACTGAACTGAACTGAACCCCTAAACCTAACCCTCTGTACTGGGAGGTGAGTTTGTGCAGTGGGTTTGCTCCATCCTGGTGTGTTTTTATTGAAGCTGCAGACAGAAACAGATTTGGGCTTAGGCTTTCATTTCACTGACTAAAAGTGATATTTGGTAGGGCAACCATTTGCATGATTTAAATAACTGGAAAGCAGAACTGACACTCACAAACTATTTGCTTTTACTTTACATATTTCCAGTGGGAGGCGAGTGGTCAGTTACCATTAGTGTCTCTTTGTATGAAAAAACCCCCAGCAAGACAGAGACACCTTTATATCCAAATGGAAAACTTTGGTGTAAAAAGAAAATCCCCAATTATCAACTTCATATCAAAGATATTTCAAATGATGGCTGATGGCCAGCTACCTTTTTTTTTTTTTTTTGCCGATGACTTCATCTTTAAAAAGAACTACAGGACGTAGCTGAAACACAAAGTTTAGCTCCTGCACAGATGCACTGACCTCTGTGGCTGTGTTGGATAGGAGGACTGTGCAAAAAGACCTTCAGAGAAGTCTGTCTAGCATTGCAGGGACCAATCAGAGCATCTCTAATAGGCCCACTCTAGAGACGTGCTTTGTGTGTGTGGATGTGTGTGGGAGTATGTGTGTGTGTGTGTGTTTGCCATGAGAGTCTCCGTCTGTCTGCTCAGTCGCAACAGTGTATATTGTATGCATGCATAAATCCTCGCATATGTTTTTGAGCGTACAGGTAACTTGGCGCGCCTGCTGGTTGTGTTTTCTCATGCACAAATAGAAGCATGAATTATTGTACACATGTGGGCAAAATGTCTGCACCAGCACGTGCGCGTATTTAATATGTACATGTGCAAACATCTAGTTAGTATCACTTCTAGTATATACACACGCTTGCCTCTGTGTAGCAGATTGCCGTGTGTGTGCATGTGTGTATTTGTTTATTTGTGCGCGTGTGCGGTTGCTGCACGCAGGTTGAAGATTGTCTCCCCCCTGAGGGCCTCTCTCTCCCTGCAGCATGTGGGAACCATGGCGCGTTGCCAGGATACAAGCCCCTCGTCTGTACTGACAAGAAGACATGAAGAGCAAAGATTAATTATTTACACGCAGACCCCTGTACACCACGTCTGGCTTGGCACTTCTCCTGCATTAAATGTCACTATCTATGAAGCCATCCGTTTTATTGCTTATTCTATTTAAGTGCCATGGAAAATCTGTTGCATCGCGTGTGCCACCCTTATATCTAAGGCCAGTCATACCCCCCGCCCCATCTTTTTAATAAAGCTCGTTTAATCTTTAAATAACAAGCCACAATGGTGCATTTTTAGACATCTTTGTACAAAAGCACATTTTAAACATCAGCCGTGAAACAGACAAGAATGCTCCCTGCACCCTTGTAGCTATCATTTAAGTGTGCTGGCAAGCTGAGATCACCGGTGTCCTCTGAGCTGCCACTCCCCTTACATCATCATCCAATATTTATGGGGTCTATATACCACTGACTGACTGGCAGATCTGCTTTCTGGGAGCAGCAGATATTTACAAAACATATTGGAATGATTCATTTAGCACCTCATTCGTCTTCTTTGTCCGCTTTGCCTTCCTTCAGCCTCTGTCTGGCTCTAAATGACTAGATACCCAAAAACTGGGCGGGGGTGGGAGTTGATTGAGTGAGTAGTGAGTTCATGGCTCTGTTTTTTTTTTAATTATTATTATTATTAATATTATGGACAAAAATGGGAAAACAACACACAGACTTAACACATACTACACTGTATTAAAAGCTCTAATAATGTCGAGCACACTCAGGCTCTTAATGCAGTGATATAAAGGCATTTATTGTGGCAGATTATCCAGACATGAGCTCTGTGGTTCTGGCTGTGACAAAGCTGGAAGTGAAGGCATCCGTGCAGCTTCAACCTGGGCTGCTCCTTTGTTCTCGTTTCCTACAACCTCTTTGTTGTGCTGCTGACTGTCTGTCTGCCGGTCTGTCTGTCCGTTCATCTCTCTGTCTGTCTGTCTGAAGCCAGCCCGGGTTTATTTGCATTTCTCCAGCACATCCATATTCATGATGGAAGCGGGTCACTCCACGTGGAGATGTGTGTGTGTATGTGTGCGTGTGTGTGTATGTGTGTGCGCGCAGGACTTAATTGGGCTGTGGTCAGAGGGGATCCTCCATACTGAGTCCCAGGTGGAGAGGGAGCAGGGATCCCACTGTTCGGAGTGTTATGCATTTTCTATTGTTTCCCTCCTCCTCCTCCTGTACACGCGGACGCTCCTGTGGCGATGGCACAGGACGCCTTTTCATTAAGCTAAATTCGGTCTGATCCAGCGCTAATTCTACTCATATCTGACGAATTGATTTCAAGGACCACAGGCTGAGTAAGATACATCTTGCTGTGTTTTTCAAAGAAAAGAAAAAAAAGGTGTGGGGGGGGAAGCAAAATATATTTGATATGGCAAACAAGTGCTTTCTGCTTAGTACCCTGTTGACTTCGGATTTTGCTTTTCTAAAATAGTTCATATGATTGGTACATACAGGATCACATACAAATATAGGTAAAAAGAATTGAATCTTAGTTTATATCTTATGCTTAATTTGCTGGGTTGCAGAAAATAACATATTTTTTAAATGACACTGATTTGAAAGTGAAAAAACAAAGCTACCGTTCCCTACAGCAGACATTTGGCTTCGTGCGGGGGCTTTTATTATCATCAGAAATGTAATTGCACTGTTGTTGTTGAAGGACAGAGGACGGGGAGAAAGAAAGGATCAGGCTCTAGATATAAAGTACGTGCCAGGCATTAATGCAGAGCCCACTTCTCTCCTTTATATTTCCCAGCCAGTCACTGTGACTTCCTTACATGATGGAGCTATTGTATCCCCTTAACCCCCTGTATGTCACATGTCAGGGAACACAATCACCGTTGCAGCCTACTTCAC
The DNA here is from genome assembly GCF_000239375.1 of Pundamilia nyererei. NCBI lineage: Eukaryota > Metazoa > Chordata > Actinopteri > Cichliformes > Cichlidae > Pundamilia > Pundamilia nyererei. Next base: position 934,055 of record NW_005187526.1, read on the forward strand.
CCTAAAGTGGAAATGAGCATTAACACCAAGCTGCAATTGTATGGCAGAACAAGGCTTGTTAGAGAGGTCAGTGGCTCGGGATAACACAGTTTCAATGTGCATTATCGGTGGTCCGTAGAATGGCGGCAGGACAGGGCCTGCTTTGTTTTTTAGTGAGCTAGTTTCAAATTAAAAATGTGTGAGGCCATTTCTATTCAGTTCTACAGATTTTTGATAATTGAGGAGAGTTTTTAAAACATTCAGCATAATGTGTTTTTGTAACACTGAAAAATAACCAGTGCTTAAATGAGTAGGGGGACAGAAAGGAAGAAGGGCGGTTTTTCTATATGGAATTTTTGAAGACACTATAGGTCTTTTTTTTCATCGCCAAGCAGAGCAAAATACAAATGCAAATACAATTGAATTCCATCCATCCATTCGCTTCCGCTTATCCTTTTCAGGGTCGCGGGGGGTGCTGGAGCCTATCCCAGCTGTAGGGCGAGAGGCGGGGTACACCCTGAACAGGTCGCCAGTCTGCCGCAGGGCTAACACACAGGGACAGACAACCACAGACAACAGTCATCCCGAGGTGCTTTATATTGTAAGGTAATGACTCTACAACAATACAAAGAAAATCAGATAAGCAGACACTTGCACTTGTTTTAACACAATCTTGAGTCTGCATTAAAACCCATCCAAGCAGTTTGGGTATCTAAACCTAGTTATGCAGCGAGGTCCCATTTTGCACATTTCTGAGATACCAGTGGCTTCTGGCAAAAGAGCAGAGTTTGAAAACCCTGTGAGTTATTACAGAATGGAAAATCACAGTAAAACTTAATGCTTGGGGAGTCTCTAAAATATCAACTCCTGTAATGAGGATGAATAAATAGTTGATCATATTATGCTGTTAATGTAGTTGGACAAATGTCAAGCTGACACTAAATAATTTTGCATTTTTCACCACACAAAGAGATGGCCCCAAGACGGCATAGTTTTAATTTAAATTCCAATATAGCATTTACAAATGCATTACAAAGACTTCAAAGGTATGTGTTTCTAACTCTGAAATTGTTTTTCATTTTGGTTTGCATCTCTCTGGAACAAACGTTTACCTCTTCCTCACCCAAATAATTTTCATCCGGTCCCCAGTAACTCTAATTTTTCCACGTTCAAATTTTCTTTGTGTAAATACAAATAAACCATAGGAAACACCAAAAATCTGTCTTGTTTCTATCCTGCCAAACCCTCAAGCTGTGCATATTATGACACAGACTCTAGGTAATTTCACATGAAACACTCACAGTCGGTCTTAAAACAATTAGCGTCTTTGTTTGATGGGAGAGAGAAAAGAGTCTATGAGAACTGATTATTGCGATGGGATTTTATATTGCTTTTTAAAAACCAATTAACTCCTGAGAGCTTAGTGGCTTTTCAACAAACGGCGCATCGTTAAAGTATTGTTGAGGAACATTGTTGGGTGTGATAATTGGCATCTATTCAGATCTGCGCTGGCAAGCTCTTAGAAAGGGGTCTTGCTAAACAATCAGATGCTCGGAGACAGAAGCCTGAGTTGGCATTTCTCTGGCCTTCTTTCCTCGTTCCAGATTCTCACTCTCATTCTTTTCGCAATCCTTATCTGTCTAACGCACTGCAACGGTCACATTTAACAGGAAACTGAGAAAATACTTTCACTGTAGGCATTTGAGTGCAGTGGACATTAAGTGCCGTCTATTGTCCGTTTCTTCTCGACAATTAATTTATTAAAGCAATTTGAATCAGTCTGCTGTTTCACACGTTCCTTAACAAGATGTGCAGATAATGTCATTGTCTGCCTGGAGGACTACAAATGTCAGCATTCTTTTCCTTTTGATCAAAATTCCTGATATAATCTCATGTCCTGAATTAAACTTTCTAATTTCAAACTGGGATTTAATGAAACAGTTTGTTTGAAAAGAGTTTAAAGCATACTAAAGCCACATATTGTATTATATTTAGTAGTATGGTATTACCGCACACGCATCAGGAAGAGCCTGGGGTGGATATGTGGGTCAACAAAACACTGACATATAAGACAGTTTGTTTCCATACTCCACACCTTTTCATTTTTGTGAACGTTATGACAAACAGAAAAAACAGAGAAAATATATATATTTGCAAATATTTAGAACTCTGCTTGAATCGACTCAGTTTTTAGGGTTTCCGTTAGATTGTAGTGCCTCGTACCAGGCACTCGGTTGGTGTTTCAAGTGATCTAAGCTAATCCAAAAATGTGCCATCAGCTGAAGTCAGTCAGTGGCATAACTTGATAAGTCATGAGAGCTACTCCGTCATAAAAATGAAAACTGCCATTTTTGAAAGTCGGCAATAAGGGAAATGGTACTGGTGGACAGGAAGTTTTTTATACTTCTCCTTTTCAACCATTCTGTTGTAGATTTGCTGCTGTGCTCTGGATTGTTGTCCTCCCACATATCATAGTTTTTAACATACAGATAGCCTTGCATTTGACACTAGAATACTTTGGTGTACAGGGTAGTGAATGGTCAGCTCAAAAACTCCAAGGTGCTAAAGGCATGTGGCTGCTAAACAAGCTCAAATCATCACCCCTCCACCACATGCTTGATAGTTGGTATGAATATTCAGCAATTAATTTTCAAATATTTTCATTTCAAAATATAATAAATGTACCCAATGCACTAAGAAGAATGTCTTCCTGTTGTTTGTTATTTTTGGGGGTGGGGTTTTTCCACTGGCAGCCTTCAACAATAACAACACTGAATGTAAAATCTAACTCAACAACATGGACTGACACTAGTTAGTTAGTGTCTTCTTTAACCGTATTGTATCTAGTACCCCTACATAGAGGCGCCTTTTTCTTTGGAGTTTTAGCTCTAAACTGGGCTTATTCAAATCTACAGTAAGAGGCATTGTATGCCATTACACCAAATGTTCTAGGATTACTAGACGCCATGACAAAGACAGTTCTGACAAAGCAGTTTGTCAGAACTGTCTAACCCTTTTTGTACAATATCTTGTGGAATGATCACCGGTTGTTGTTCTTTTCTCTCAATGAAGTGCACTTATTTGCATTGTGTTTTAGCCCTTTTGTGTTGTGTTGGAAACCAGAGGGTTTGGCTTTTTGAAGGACAAAAAGATTCACTGACTGACTGGCTCTTCACAGTCATTTGTGGAGAAAAAAGGACAGACCTGTTGTTTCTAACCAATCCAGTCACTATTAGTTTCCCTTCAAAAAGCACTTTTTCCAGTACGAATGTTAAAAAAAAAAAAAAGTTGTGACGACAGAGGCTGTACATCATCTACATCATTAACAGTCAGTTTGTAGACTAAATGTCACAAAGCTAAATTAGAGCACCAAACTGCAGCGACTAAGTCAGGCCACCATTAAACTTCAGACAAAACAGTGAGTCATGCAGAGAGCAAAGTGGGACATTTTAATGGGGCAGCTAGGGTTAGCTCAAAAATTTGGAAAGGAGAGAAAAGCAGGAGGCAGCAGCAAGAGCAGACAGCAAGGTGATGATTAAATGAAGATACCACTGATGTCCTTTCCGATCCAATACCAAGTAATATTCAGGGTGGTATCGACGATACTGATCCGATACCGATACTTTGTACAAAAACTTATTTTATTTGTTGTATCTCAAATTATAGCGTCATAATGATTACAGGACATCAGATTACTTGTTCTTATCACTTAATAATGCAGAGTTCATCATATAGAAATAAAAAAAAACTGAAGTTGTGCGCTATTTGAACACCTTGCCTGCCTGCAGCACTAAAGGACTCCGTGAGAGACGTCTGTCTCGCCCTAGAAGCACCTGTCCCTCTCCTCCTCTTCAATTCGCCTCAACATACGCTCATCATATTCTGAGATATGATTTACTCTGAGGTGTTTGACAAGGTTAGTGATGTTGCCACAACACCTCACTTTTATGTATTGCACATGTATTGCAAAACACGTCTCAGCTGTTTGTGGAGGTAAAATACGTCCGCACATGACTTCAATTACGCTCAGCCATTGTTGTGAGTGCGCAAGCCAAGGGGCTGCGAGACATTTATACAGCCGTATTTCGCACATGACTTTGAAAGACGGAAGAGGAAGTAGTTCCTTCGAATGTAGACGATCCGAATGTTATAGTTTATTTCCACTGTGTTCCTGTTAATGATAAACTACAAATTTACCCTAAATTACTAAAATATCGATATTTTAATGTGAGAATCGATTCTAGAACATAAATGATTGGGATCGGAGGAATCGATATTTCAGGATCGATCTGCACATCACTAGTTTGTTGTTGTAAGTCTCTCTTGGTGTGTGAGACTAGTAGCTTCAGCAACAGCAGCTCAGGTTATTCAGCCAGAATTTCAGGATAAGCTGAGGCTGCAATGTAGTATTCAAGTCTTTAGACAGTGAGCACTGTGTCTGCACAGGCATTTGCATACCTGACTGTTGTTTTGTGACTTAGCTGTGGAGAATTTACTTTACAACTATGGATTCACCACAAACTTGAAGTGGACTTCAAATAACTATAACAGAAAAGACTACTCAGCCTTTACGAGCTGTCTATGTCTGTTTTCATGTTTGCAACAGAGTGTAATCGAGGCTTTAGGTGACAGCTGGAAAAATTGGGGCATTAGCCCCAAGTTTCTAAAGAATTGTGTTAGCTGCCTGTCTGTGATCCAGCGTTACATTTATAACATGAATCTGAAGCAGGAGAAAGTATTGTTGTTATTTTAAAAAATGTTGTCTTGTTACTGTAATAAACAAGATGACTTCATTAGAGCTTAACAACTATTTAGCAGTTGCCGCTACATCACAAGTGATGAAGGTGCTGGGGAGACTAGCCTGCATTTTGCAAACAGGCCAAATCTGGAAGTGGATTATGGATTGATATGGATTGATAATCGCAGCTGCACAGTGAGGATCATCTTCAAAGAAATTTGCATTAAAAGAAATGTCCCCAAACACATCCATCATGTCATGGATCACTGATTCCCTTAGAGACCAGACAGGATAGTGTTCTGTCTGATTTGGTGATGTGCAGTACAGGAGATCCACATGTGCTGTCTCCATTCCTGTTCACCTTGTACACCTCACACTTTCAGTTCAACTTACGGCACCTGCTGAAATTCTCTCGATTCAGCAGTGGTTGGATATGTTCGTAATGGGCAAGAGGAGGAGTGGTCTGGGAGAAATCATCTTCTTGTGAAAGTGAATAAGACCAGAGAGTGGGTGATGGAGTTCAGATTGAAGAGGACATCTCTATCCGGGGACAAGGTGTTGAAGGAGGAGTACAAGTACCTGGGTATCCACACTGACAACCGTCTCAACTGGAGGACCAAAGCTGAGGCTGTCCACAAGAAGAGGATGAGTAGGTTCTGTTTCCTGAGGAAGCTTAGATCCTTTATAGCCACGAAATAAAGTGAATCTGTAAGCAAGACTTCACGCTGCTAGATTGCTTATCATAATATCTAATGCTTGTTTTGCCCGAAATGATTTTTTCATTATTATGTATCATGTTTAATACTGGTAAATCAGGACATCCCTGTAACATACACAAGACAAACATCCACTCCATGTCAGTTAGCTTTCATCATAGTAGCTATCTACCTACTGAATTGGAACTCACTTGTAAATCCCCCAAAAAACAAAAAACATCAGTACCCAGGTGGAGCATCTTTTAAGGATGTAAAAGATGCTCCACCTACTTTCCTTTGGTAAGTTGGAGTCATTCGTCCAACTTCTCCCTTCAGTGTAGAACAACTGTTCTTTCCAGCTCATCAAAACTGATTAGCCATGCAAGTGTGTAGAAGGTCTGCAACAGTATTGTCAACAGACCTCATTCCACACAGTCCATTAGATACCGATTTCATATGTAGATTCCTACAAGGATTCAAAGGACGAGGATTCAAATGGCAGCTATTTTTGTCAGTGTCTTTCCAGTTTTCAAACAAAAAAACTTTGACAATTCAAGGCTTGTCTTATATGAAATTACTCTTTCAGCTGAGTTGGACATCCCAGTTGCTTGATGAACCTTTGGGTCATTGACATCACCGACATTTGTGCGGGTCCAGTTAGCAGCTAAGAGGAGCTGACGACTATTTGATCTGCCTGTTCTTCTGTTTGTGTGTTTTCAGTTTAGTTTGGCTTTTTTTTTCTTTTGTTTGTTTGCTTTAGGTGCACACAGCACACATCCACTGTAAATCTGGCATCAAAGGAAGGGTTTTTTCTCTTTTTGATTCTTTTTTGTGAATCCGTGCTTACCCGGTGAGGTACAGTCGCGTAATATAGCCACAACAAACAAATGCAGAGCAGGGATAATAGTTTAACTGTAATCACTTTATCTGCCTTATAGGTTTCTGAAATTGCGCTTAGCGAATAAAACCATCAGAATCCATCAGACTACCATAAGGGTTAGACCCCAAATGGGGTCTAACATGATCCCATTTGGGGTCATGTTAGATGCAGCACGGTTCACACAGACACTGAGATCTGTAACTAATCAATAGGAGCTGCTTCAGTGGGCTGAAGCTGAATGCCTGGTCAAATCCCTCCCTGCCTCTGACTGGGCGGATGGAAATTATATACCTCCACTTACACACAGACACAAACCTGCTGGGCTCCACCGACAGGCAGTCACATGGGAATTCTAAAACATGCCATTGTAAGAGACATAAAAACCCACTTTTTCTCTGATCTTGTTCCGTGTTTTACTTCACATCCTTCTTAATCAGACCTGACATCTGGGTAAATCATGCCAGTTTTCTCTCATTTTGGATTATAATTTCATTCATTTTTCGATACATACAGCAAGCTGCCATGTGGTGCACAATGAAAAGAGATACTTATATGCTGTTTTACAATATTGCTATGCCTTTTACTGAAATGTAAATGTTTTCTTTTTGCTGTTCTGAAACATGCTTTGTTGGCATTCAGTAAATTAGTCATTTTTCTATCTGTGGTAATAATATGCGTGCACTTAGTCCGCTGCAGGAGAATTATGGAGGAGATGCATGATAATCACACAGGATTTGAAGTACGATGATGCAAGTTATTTGGGACAAAAATGAGTTATTCAAAAACACCTTTAGATCAAAGCTAATTTTAAATTAAAAAAGGCTTATAATGGACAGTATTTCACAGATTTCATATAACTTCCTCCTCGAGTCTTTAGGAGCAAAGAAAACAGCATTCCTTTGTGCTGCTACCACTGTGTAATGAACCCAAATGTTTTTGCTAGTGGCTGAATCTACTGAGAGAAAAGAGATGAATAAAATATGAAGAAATAATATCACAGCGGAAAGAAAAAAAAAACTTTGTACACACCAAAAGTTTGCTTTAAAGAGTGCTGCATTAAATAGACATGAAAAATTCTCTTGTTTACTTGAAGAATTGGGCTTCTCTTTTCATCACGGCTTTGATCTGAGTGACACAAACACATCCAGAGAGAGAAAAATAGACAAAAAAGAAAAAGAAATACTGAGATCCTTGATTGACAGCTTTAATTAACAAAAGCAGCACAGCCTCTGTGCATTTCCTCTGACAGCCTCTGGGGGCCCGAGACGTGATAACAGAGAAATGCCAGAAAACAATACTCGACTTTTTAAACAAATGATCTATTCTCTTAGCTGTTGCATTCATGTATGTATGTGCAGGTCTTTCTTTTTTAATGAGCAATTTCAATTTGCTGAGGTAAACCAAGCTGACTGTATGCAGACACTGCTTAAGGAAATTAGCATCATACCATATGCTCTCACAGTAAAGTGTTCACAGTTACCACAGTGTCTATGTTCAACATTTAAGTGATGTGATAGTATTTTTATTCTGATAAATACAATATGTGTAATTAAGATACCAGCAATCCTTACCTGTAAATTATGGAGAATATGATAATAAATCAGTGGAACAATAAAGGGATTACTGAGGACTGCAGTTTTGAACAACTTGAAGAAAATGCTAAATTTCCTGATTTATATAATAAACAAAAGCACATTAATGATATTTAGGGCAAATAAAGGCATTAGAGGTAGGATACCTGATTTTACACAGAATGATCAGGTTGTGATATCATCATATAAAATGAGTTACAAAACAGAGGTTTGGAGCTTTAATATAAATACATTAAGCTGAAACTGTATGCATCATCAGATATCTATGTTCCTTTCTTAATGTGGCTAGAATAAGGTGAAATATTAAAGCAAAAGAAAACAATAAATGTAGTAGGGCATTTCTTATCCTGTCAATCATGTGACCCTGTAGATGTTTTCTGCTTTTTGTGCAAACAGACTTAAATAAATTACCTCAGTATTCCTAAAATTGTGACTTGACTTCACATACATTGATTTTTTTTCCATTCACAAAATCATAAATCCTTTATCCCAATTAATCTGAGGCACACTAACACTGACTGACCTGGTCCTATTCAATACCCCATATTACATTCTCTTTTTCCTCCCCCACATTTAAAGCCAAAAAGCCATATAAAGCAGCAGTCTTTGGGGGATACTGTGCTTGCAGAGGTCTTTTCATTAGCTTCATTAGAGCAAACAAGTAAGAACCAGTTAATTCCGTAATGTGCACATATGCATTCCTTATACAAGCAATGAAACACTTCTTGTCTAAATGCAAAAGAACTCTGTGAATGTGATGAAATAGCAGGTGAAATCAGAAATACAGTATAAAAATATCTCTCCATTACTGCATGTACTTACAGTGCAGCATTCCCTGCATCTGAATCATTATGTGCAGGGAGGGAAAGTCACTGATTACGGTGTAGGGGAGCGGAAATGGCAAGCAGGCATTAGCACACAGCAACATTAGCGTTGTCCCAGACAGCCTGTTAGCTGAAGTGGGTTTTAATTAGCTATTTTCCAGTTAGTAAATGGAAGAATTATCAACGGCCCAAAAACAAGAGTGAAACCGGGCATGCAACTGGCACACGCACAAAACACCCACATACACAACCTGACAAACACTCACATCTACTGTCAAGTACAAAGACAAACACTTCAAGTAAATGCCAGATATATGCATATCATATTAGCATAATGTGTGGTTCCTAAATGGAAAAAGACATTATCTAGGTTTAGGGACATAAAGTTTTCTTTTCTTTTTTTTCCCAAACAAATCAGAATCTCCTCACACAGTGCCATGCTTACGATAAGTGGTTGTCAATGCAAGGTTGCTCTCACTTTCGGTCCATTCATCCTGTGACAGGGCACTCCTGCTGGCTTACTGTTCTTCTGCTACAGACCTACAGCAGAGACTGTCACATTAGGTCGATAACAGAATGCTGAAGTTATTACGCAGCTTTTTAATTAGAATTGCCCCATTCACACATGTCCACTCTTGGTTTTTTGTTTTTTATATTTGTTGATACACCGGTAAGGCATTATTAATATTTAGATGAGAAACCCATGCTCTTGCCTCAGAGGCTGTTGGTTAAAAAATAGCCTCCCCCTAATGTGGCAGGATGGATAAATGGATGGATGAATTCCCCTGATGGCCCTTCATCTCTGCTGCTGCTGCCACATCCATGCAGCCTCTCTAATAAGGGGAGAGGAGGATTCAGGCTGTTTGGAGTGCAGTTACAACACGTTGTGCTGTGCAGGGTTTCTTAAAGGTCTACATTATTAAAGGCACTTGCGTTTGCAGGTTCACTTTTCAGTGTGTGGGTTTTGTGGTTGTTGCTGGGGGAGGGATTCTTCTGCTTAATTGGCCCAAAGCAGCTGACGTGACACCAGGATGAGACACTTCTAACATAGCAAAGTTTTTGATTGGAGCGGAAAAAAAGAAAAAAAAACATTCATTTTGAGATTTGCCTCATCAAAAGCCTGAGGGATATTGTGTGATATATTATTATAATGTATTCACTACCTAGCCCAGTCTGTGTGTATATTCAAATTATTTACACCTGATAAACAGTAAATAAATACATAAATAAATACAGACAAATTAATACAATAAATGGTTCTTGCTATCCATTTTTATTACCATGACCATTATAAACATCTAGTTGATTAAGGTGGAGCTCTAACTGTTTTATGTGGATAAAAGTTTAATATTTGATTTTAACGTGGGAGTAGGATGTCATGGCTGCATTAACCTGAGAACTTTCACCCAGTGCCATGAAAAGGCAAATGAATGGTTGCTTCTTTGCTTGACTGTTTGTAGTATAGTATCCAGAGCTCTTGCATATGCTCTGCTCAGAGGAGGAATTTTCAACGTAGAGCACAGAGCTGCAGAAGGAGGCTGTCATTTCAGCTTCACCCATTTTTTCTTTCTCCTTCAGATCCTCCTATTGGCATTTTAAGTAATCATTGTTCTGTTTTGACTTTTTATAAAGTAATAATAATAATAATAATAAATTGTATTTATTTTTTCAAGTCACCCAAGGACACTTTACAATAGGATAAAACACTTAGTAAAACAATGGCAGAATAAGAACAATAAAACAAAAGCACAAGATAAAATTAACAAACAGTGGATTCACAGTGAATATGCAGATTTGAACAGATGAGTTTTGAGTTGGGATTTAAACTGTGGGAGAGAACCAGTGTTTCTTATTTCTGGGAGCAGAGCAGCTGAAAGCTATGCTTCCCATGGTGGTGAGGCGGAAGGAAGGTACAGTAAGCTGGATAGAAGAAGAAGATCGAAGTGAACGGGCAGAACAAGTGGTGGTTAACAGGTCAGAAAGGTAAGAAGGAGCGAGGTTATGAATGGCCTTGAAGGTGAGCAGAAGAAGTTTGAAAATTATCGGGAATTTCACAGGGAGCCAGTGAAGTTCCTGAAGAACAGGGGTGATGTGCTGGTAGGAAGGGTTCTGGTGATAATGCGAGCAGCAGAGTTCTGAACCAGTTGAAGCTTATGGAGGGATTTTTGGGAGAGACCATGCAGAAGAGAATTGCAGTGGTCAATACGGGAGGTAACAAGACTGTGGACAAGAATGGACGTAGACTGGGTGGAAAGAGAAGGAAGTAATCTGTTAATGTTACGTAGATGGAAGTAGGCAGAATGGGTGAGATTACTGATGTGAGAGTTATACAAAAGTGAACTGTCTAGGATGACACCAAGGCTCTTAACCCGAGGAGAAGGGAAAACTGTGGAGTTATCGATGGTGAGTGAGAAATGGTTTGCCTTCATAAGGTTGGATTTGGTGCCAATAAGGAGGATCTCGGTTTTATCCTCATTGAGCTTTAGAAAATTAGAGGTAAACCAGAACTATGTCTCTAGTATCAGATTTACTCGAGTAGATGTGCATTATGTTCAATGGGTGTACTCTGGTGGCACCGATAACACATTTGAATTCTAAAATTGAATATATTTCCTAATGCACCCCCCCCCCCCCACCCCCCCCCACACACACACACACACACACACCTTTGCATAGAATTACCTTAAACTAGTTGTTCATCTTTAATAATTGACCAACGCGTTTCGACTTGTGGCCTTCATCATGACCCTGATGAAGGCCACAAGCAGGAAATTTTAGCTTAATTTTTGTGCAATTGGAGGAAATTGAGCCACGTGGTCCCTCTTTTATACAGTCACTGGGTAGAACATGCAGACACAGACATCAGGTAATTAGTGCTAAGTAGCAGACTTATGCAAGAACTTCGCTCACCAAATTTGAAGTACAAACTTTCTAGACGGTCATACATCAAGCTATAATATTCATCAGAAAATCCATTAAAACTCTGCATATGTCTTCAACAGCGCATCCACAGTGAAGATGTCCAGTTTAATTACTCGAAGTAGTCAGTGAGGCTACAGCTACCTGTGTCAGGGCATGTGTCAGTCAAAATCACCACAGTCATAATTCAGTTATCTGGATGAGTTAAAAAAAATCACCCCACTCTGTGTTTTTATGAAGGGGGAAGCTATCCATGGAGGCCAAAACGTTTTTGTGTACTCGACTGTAAATATGCTTTTTAAAGCTTAGTGCTCCACCCATTATGCTTTCCACTAGGACTGTGTGATATGACCAAGGTCCAATATAAGTCATTTCATATCGCGATAACAATATATCACAATATAGTGCATTTCCGTAAATTCAGTGAATTGTTTATATAATCACCACATGGAAAGTATTTCCACCACATTTCTTTTTTTAAATTTAAATTAAATAAACAAAAATTAATTAATGTGGCATCAGATCAAGAGCTATCAAAAGGCCTCTGGCTATCATTTCTCCTGCATGGTTGTCAGGAAAATAACCGTTCTGCAAACATGATGTTGCAGTATGTAGCTGTTAATTTATTGCGTTCCACAGTTGATAGGTGATATGTGCTAGACTGCGTCATCAAACAGAGGTGTTTTTAACTAAAGAAGATTTAAAAAACTGGTTGCACTCTAGAATCATCATCACTGAAAAATCATGCATGTTCAAAGACAATCAAACTTTGTATTAAAACAGGACTCATAGTTTGTATTTTGCCTGTAAAGAGCCATCATGCTCAAAATGGATTAAAATTGAAATTGAGAACAGTGTATGGCCCTGGGGAAGTTGTGAAACAATAATGTCTACAGCTACACTGTTGTCTCAAGAACTAGAGTCTCTAGCCTCTATTCACCTCAGCTCACCTGCAGGAACAGATGTCTCTCCTACACACCATTTGGAGTGAGCCACTTCTTCTTCTTCTTCTTTTTCTTCTTTTTTTAAGTTTTAAATCACCTAATTGTTATTCATTTTAGAACAGCTTCAGATGTTTGCTCAGCTTCAATTCACTTAAACAAGCTCCACTCCGAAAAGTCGACTCAACACTGTTTGACAAGGCCTGTGGCAAACTCTCTCCTTTGAATTTACATAGCATTAAGGTCACACGGGGAAACCACTGTCTGTACTGACTTCATTAGTAAACTTCTGTTTGACAGTCACACCTGCCCTTGGGTCACAGGGATGATGGAATAAATTAATTCTATTGTGTATGAGTTGCCAGAAAATCATACATTGTGTTTTAACTATTCAGTTATTCAAATATGAAACGCACATAAGTAATATAAAACAAAAAAAATGCACAACTGAAACTGCTATTTTACATATCTTATACATTTTTTGTGATGCAAAAAACTTTGAGAAACACCAATTAACTGCACTGATCATCTGATTAATTACCAAAACCTAAGTTTCAGAGGAAATTAACTCACATACGGATCAAAGGGTGGATCTAGGAAAATTCTCTTAGGGTGGCAAAATCAAAAATAATTTCTTGACACTTTTCAGGTGTTACATTCTCTAATGTCTACCATATATGGTTAAAACACATACAATGCAGTAAGTATACACATTTCATATAAACGTAGTCTTATTGTCATTAGCCCAATTATTAAATAGTTGTTCATCTTCCCTCAAGTGTTGCTGGAGTTCCTGCTTTGTGAATTCTTTCATCCTCTCCATGCACCTTGGAAGCAGGTGAAGTTGTACCAGAAAATGTTTGCTGCGATTTATCTTGCATTTCTATTGCCAGAGTCTGCGCAGTAGTGATTTGGGGTGTAAGTTGGCGACAATCTCTCGCCAACACACCTCCAGGACGTGACAGCAAATACACACTCCTAAACTTTTGACATAGTCCAGTTGCTTCATTTTTAATAATCACTGTTGATGGTTTTACTGAAGCTGACAACTTGTTAAATGAAGTCAGTATATTTAAAAAGGAACACATCTATGACTAC
>NW_005187526.1:948329-962225 GCF_000239375.1 Pundamilia nyererei
CCATTCTGTTTCTGTTTTTTATATTTTGCTTTGTTTTCAAAGATTAGTTGGCTAAGAAGCTAAGAAATGGTTCCTTTCTTAGCTTGAATGGCTAAGAAAGAAACCATACATACCTTGTCTGCACTGTATGTAGGCCCACATACAGTGTTTGCATGGAGGTCAGCAGATCTGATTGGACTGCGCTTAGCTTCACTTTCTGGCCTTTATGCTCAGTTTTTGTCTAAATGTACTACACAGAGTTTTAGGTCACTCCAAGCTCATGTTCTTTGTACTGTTTGCTGGAACAGCAGTCTGGAGGAAAATGTGCAGTTCCTTGTGAACGATTTAACGTTACATTTCTTGCTGACAATACTTTTGGAGCCAAAAGGAGAGGAAGAATTAAAGAATTTACTACCCAGAATTGGATTCCTGGCAACATGGCTAGATTAAACTTTTTAGGGGCCACCAGGTGAAAATTTACTGTAGATCCCCATTATTCCACAAGTGCTGCCTTCTAGCCACTATAACATTTTGCAGCCAAACCTTATCTGATGAAACAATACCTAATCTGCTTTAACAACTCTACATAGGAAGGGCTCAGTAATTACCTAACCTTACTTTAGACTGTACTTAAAGGGTGGATATCTCCTATTTAACTAAAAACATTAATAATTAATATATATATATATATATATATTGCCTGGTTGGTAATTGGGCCTTAACTAGCAGTGTGTAGGCAGAAGTATAGCAAAAGCCTTCTTGAATTAGCAAAAAGATTATTTGAAGATGGTCTAATTAACAGTTTTATTAACAGTACCAGCTAAATGAAATGTAAAAGTTGCCTTCATTACTATTCTGTGACTGTTCCATTCTGTTCTACTTCCCTTCCACTTATCTCTGGGAAAACAACACATAAGCAACAAAGTTAGAGACAAGTAGTACCTATGAAACTAACACTTTTTCCCAGGAGATGTTGGAAAGCAAAACAGAAGTAAAAGATGTAACAAGGCTAATATGTACACTACCGTCCGAAGTTTTAGAACACCCCAGTCTTTCCAGGTTTTTTTTATTGGAAATCATGCAGTTTAATGTCTCATTGCACTCTGTTGCACAACTCTGTTGCTTGTGAAGCTCGCACACAAGAATTTCACTCACATGTGCTGTACCAATGTACCTGCACATGTGATGTGACAATAAAAGTGATTTGATTTGATTTGATTTGATTTGATTTGATTTGATTTGATTTGAAATGAAAGCATAGTACAAATAAGCAATTGGAGTTAAAAAAAAAAAAAAAAAAGAAATCATGGAATTAAGTTATAGACCAAAACGTATTCTAAACTTCTGAGTTGTCGAAGTAGCCACCTTTGGCAGATATAACAGCTGAAGTCACGCGTGGCATTCTTTCTACAATAAAAATCAAATATTGTTCAGGAGGTTCTTCCCATATCTGTTCCCAGAAGTTCCCATAAATGTGCGGCACCTGTGGGTTGCTTTGCTTTCACTCTTCTGTCCAGTTCATTCCAAACCAGCTCAATGGAGTTTCAGTCTGGAGACTGTGCTGGCCACTCCATGTTTTCAAACTCACCATTCTGTTGTTTTTTCTTGAGGTAGTTCTGGCATAGCTTGGACTTATGTTCTGGGTCATTATTAGGCCTGGGTATCGTCACTGATTTCTATAATTGATTTGATTCGACTCAATTTTGGCTCAGTCAGAAATATTATAATTCTGATCATTTATCAGTACTGACACTTGTAAGACGTCATCAGAGGTGTAAGCATCACAGCAGATGCCTTTGTGTCAAAGGATAAAACAGAACAACATGACGGAGATTTTCCTGGCCTGACTTTTTATAGCAGATAACCTTAAAAATATTCTGCAGTAGATCAAAAACTGAAGAAAACCATGAATCAACATATGAACATTACCTGATGCTGCTGAAGTGAAGCAGAGCAAAGTTATAGAGGTTTTATTGGAGACACAGATAAGTGTTTTGCAATTTGGCATAATTTAAACATTTCTTTGGTATTGAACAGCAGAAATGAGGCTTTCTGATCAGAAGTCATTAAAAAAAAAAAAACAACAGAGGCCCACAGTTCTGTAAACAACGGTAGACGGGTGGGTAAGCATGTTTTTTGAGATGGGAAACTGTTCTTACAGAGAGAGAAAGAGTTGTGTAGGAAGTGTAATTTTATCATGGTGGAAGCAAAATAGCAAAAGTAAAAGCAAATTCATACGATGTTTATGTGAATTGAAATGTAAGGCATAGTTTGGATCTTCTTTTCAGAATCAGAATCAGAAAGACATTATTTATCCCCAAGGGGTAATTAAGATACAACAGAGCAGCATCGGGTTCAGTCGGATAGTGACAAAACCTGCAGCTTCAGAATCTGTGAGCTGTTGGCTTTCAGCCCTGACAGAGTGTCCGACATCTCACAGATTCTGATGCATCGGGTCCACGCTTTGTGTTTACATCTTTGTGTGGAATTCGTTCACCTGCTCTCATTTACTGTTTTAGCTGTTTCGTAAGGTTTAACCTGAGATTCTGTCGTTTCTGGCAAAATACATTTCTATTTAAAAATTGATTGAGGATTTAATGAAGCAGTATTGCTTCATTTAAGCTAAAATTTATTTTAATTGGAAAATCAGTCATTGAAACCCACCCCTAGTCAATATCTTGCTGTAGGATAAACCCCTGACCAACTAGGTGCATACCAGAGGGTATTGCATGGTGCTGCAGAATGCTGTGGTCGTCGTTTTGGTTCAGGGTGCCTCTCATTCTGTACAAGTCACCGACCCTGGATCCAGCAAAACAGCCCCAGACCATCACACTTCCTCCTTTATGTTTGGCAGTTGACACTGTGGAACCATCCTTTTGCCTACTCAGAGGCATACAAAGATACTGCTTTATTTAGCAGTGGCTTTCTTGCTGCAACTCGTCCTTTCAAACCTGCAGCTCAAAGTCTTCCCTCCACAGTTGAAACTGAGACTTGCTTGCGATGACCACTATTCTGTACCTGTAGCTCAGGTGGTATAGCGGGTCATCTACTCACTGGAAGGTTGGTGGTTCAATCCCAGTCTGCTCTAGTCTGCATGCTAAATATCCTTGGGCAAGATACTAACCCCATGTTGCCCTCTGATACATCCATCGGAGAGTGAATGTTAGATAGAAGCACTAAAAAAACCTTAGATAAAGTGCTTGTGTGAATGGGTATGATTGGGTGAATGCATGAGTTGTATAAAGCGCTTTGAGTGCTCAGTGAGAGTAGAAAAGCGCTATATAAGAAGCAGTCCATTTATTACTATTAAGCTGTGCTTGAAGCAGTTGTTTTGTGTGCCGCCTACCGTACAGGCAGTTAACTCTCAGAAACTTGTCCTCAGATTCAGTTGTGGCTTTGGGTCTGCCAGACCACTTCCTGTCAGAGTTGCTCCAGTGTCTGAAGGTTGGTGGCTCTTTTGATGGTAAAGGAAACTGTCCTCACTGACACCTTGACTTTCTTTGCAATTTCTCTGTAGCAAAGACCTACCTCTTTAAGGTCTCTCCTCCATTCTTAATTGCCTTTTTCTCACCATTTTTGTAGCAACACACTACTTTCTGCAATACAATACTGTTCAACTCATGCTCACGAGGGTACGGTACCACAGTATGTTCCAACACTGCTTTTATGCAGACAGAGGGGGTTGTAAGTAATGCAGAAAAGTTGGAACAGATGTAGGAATTAGTAGCACCAGCTTTTAAGGCTTGATCAACCTCCATTGCTGCAGAACAGCTTTAAGTTGTTAGCACATTTTGTGTTCCCTGAAAAAGGTCTTTATGTATAATTCTGAAATGTACATTATTTTTCAGTTTTGGGTACATTTTCTTTTTTATTTATTTATTTTTACTTCTGGAAGTTCACCACTTACCTTTGTACCATTTCAAGCTATTCATTGGACTTAAACGACTTAAATTGCAATAAATAACTGGAAAAATTGGGGTGTTCTAAATCCTTTGGTTGGTAGTGTATTTTATATAGAAGATATTTGTAAGTGGCAAGAAATCACATATATGGAATTCAAAGTGTGTTCTGTTACTCACATGAATGTTAACAATTTAAAAATCCAAGTGATCACCAAGTAATGCTCACTCTTATTTTCAATATCAACCATGAATCTGTTGAAATGTTGTTTTTATGGAAAAAAGTGCAAAAGGACCCTCATGGAAGAAACAGCATCAATTTGCAAGTCCTGATCTACAGATTTTAAAAGTTTCAAAGCTCTGCTCCTTAAATTAAACAGAATCCTGCTACATAAATTAGAGCGCTCCCTCATGAGCAGATGCCATGTCAACACTCTCCGTCTTTCCCCAGCATTGAAAAAGTCATGCTTGGAGTCATGGTGAATTCTCATTGCTTGTGACATCTCTGTGATTTAAATGGAAGAGCTGTGTACCTCTGAAGTTTACCAGCATCAAATATAAAACAAAACAAAATCTCCTCATTGCAGCGAGGCCACGTCGCTATTAAATATTTCAAAAACCTTCTCCCCCTTTTCCTCTTGCCGGCAATCAGGAAACAATCTTTCCTTGTCTCTCCCCAGTATCTTCAGGGACTCTGGGTACGGACTGTGAGGGAAGACGTCTGAATGCGAGATGACTGCTCCAGATCCGATGGCGGATGGGTGTGCCGGTGGAGGGCGGTTTAATTGGAGATGTGGCTGGCTTCTCCAGCGGTGGGAGAAGAGGAATATGAGGGGGGGGGGAGGCTCCCAGTGGCTCAGCGCATCGCATAACCGGTGACCTAGAAAAGGAACACTGATCACTCCCTGGAGCTGATGGCTGAAGAGCCTCACTCTTAATGAACGCACTCGGCCGAGCTCTGCTGTGGATCATAGAAACTATAGCTATTGTGGGTATTATGCATGACAAACAGGAGCAGCGAATATGACCCTGAAAGAACAGAAAAGGAATGGATGCATGAGTCTGTGAGCCAAAGATCAATTCCTAGATGGAAAACTTCATGCCACTGTGGTGTCATCAATTATACTCAACACACAACACTCAAGGGACAAATAAAATGTAGCTTCTGAAAACATAGCTTCAGATCATACCTGGACTCTTTCCTCTCTGGAATGATTATAACAGAACCACAGTTAATGGCTTCAAGTCAGTGAGACACTTGCACTATTAAATCTATAAGCCTATCTTGGTGCTATCATTATCACAGTAATTTAAATGACATTAATGGCATGGAAGATATATGAACAGCGCCATTTCTGATTTGAAATAATGCATTTGCCTAATCACAAGGGGGGAATTGCAAAATTAGAAAATTAAGTTTTATATTTTGGAGTTTATAAATGTTGTCTTTGCTTTTATTGTATTGTTTTTTTATTGTTTTCATGGGAAGAATCATAAATTGTTAGAAATACATTAAAAAATATCTGGATCCTTTTAGTACACAGCCATGTAGTACAGTGTAGTGGAACTTTGTTCTGGTGAAACAAGAAAATCCAAATGTCTGTTGCTCCAAACCCGACAGTAGTTCAGCATTAATGGTGCCTGCACAGATGTTTATCTGTGTCATGTGCAATATCATTGTTCATTTTTATTTTTGTCCCTCACATAGATAATTTTCTAAATCTTTTAGTAATCTAATGTACTGTAGATGATTACATCTACAAATTCTTCTTTGATAAATTTCAACTTTTAGCAATTTTATTATCAGATCATTAAATTGTTTACAAAGCTTTACTTTTCAGATGCTCTTTTTATAACGAGCAGTGTCACTGAATATGCTAATTAGTTGTGAGATATTCAACTAGGTGATTTGTTTGTGCATTGCGTGAGCTTCTTAAATGAAATACTTTAATTGAAAAATAGACTTGATATGGTTTTTGTTTTTTTTTACTATTTTAATAAAACACGGGCCTTAAATGATTTGCAAATGAGTGCATTCTGTTTTTATTCATAGTTATATTGTGTCCCAACATTAATGGAAACTGGCTTGTATTTCAGCGTCCTGCAGCTCTTACTTTTATTAGTAGTAGTATTAAAGTGGCCAGAACTGTTTCTACAATCGTACAATTTAAAAATATTCATTTCTGCTTCAGCAATAGTTTTCTGACTAATTAATTTACACTTGCACTGCTACCAGCCACAGAATCCATGTGAAGCATTAATACTCTTGGCTGCATCCAGGATTTGCTTAATCCATAGCTTTGCATCTTTTTTCTTCCCTGCATTTTGTGTATATAGGACTCAGAATTCAGCAGGATATTCTCTATCTCATAACAGGTCAGGTCAAGGTGGGGCTGTATCGCTTTATTCTCCTGCTGCAGACATGATTACAGCCTGATCGGTGTGCGTGTTTGAATGCAAAAACAGCCTGAAACTGTCAGCACAGACCACTGCATCCAGCCGTGTTAGTTTACATTACCAGCCACATGAGGAGGTTTCTCAGTACTGCCAGTTTCCACCATGCCACTGGGATCCAGTAACAGCATGGGCTAATCCGAACCTGCACAGCGTCTGTCATTTCCATGCAACCTACAAGACACAATTTGCTGTAAAAATGCTACATTTGAAGCACTTGTTCCCCACTGAGAAGCGATACTGAGGCAACAGTAGTTCCTGTGCAACACTTCCCCTGACCTTCCCACATTCTGTGCTCTTTAATGAGGCGACTCAGACAGAGAAAGAGTGAACCATCTATTAGTGCTGGGGGCGAGGACTCCTGCGTTTCCTCCATCAATTAGTACAGCAGCCGAACCAGAGGAGCGCTGCTGATTGCTGGAGGAGCTGCAGCCAAACCAGCCAGTTGTTCAGTCAGTCGATACAGCAGCTCGGTAACTGGATGACTTTGGAAATTAAGCAAAAATCAGCTCTCTCACTTCCCTCATCAAGGCACTTAGAGTCATTAAGTATTCAACTGGTCATCGGCAGAACGGCCGATGACCAGCCTGGCTTGGTAACCACTTAGCAGCAAGTCCTCTGATGCAGCGTGCAACAAACACAGTTTTTAACAGCCTTCTCTGCATGCTCTGACTGTTTCCACAGACAGTGTGACAGCTGTGAAGTACAAGCGTGAATCAAACAGGCCCAGGATAATTCAGTCTTTTATATATTGTGTTATATATGTATTTTATCTTACTCACAGTGCTATTCTTCTTTTTACTCTTGTATAATGTGATGCATTCTAAATTAAACTGTTCAACAGTAAATACAGGTAGAAATACAATAATTACTCTATGCACTCATAATATTTTGGAGGTTGAAATATTAGTTTAACAAAACCAGCTGTGATTTGCTCTACCTCAGCAGGTACGGCACTACTGCAGTAAAATCTAGTGTGGACACAGAGAAAAAGTATAGGCTCATTTATATTATTAGTAGTAGCAGTAGTATTTTTTTAAATTGTATTTTTCATTTGCAAAATTTAAAATAATGTATATTTTACACATAGCATAGAGTTTTTACTTTAAACGTTGCTCTCATCTTTTGCTTTCACACTGATTAATTACTAGAGATTTTCAGGCTTTCCAAGATTACGGCAATTAGAGCAGAAATAAATCATAAACATATTTGACCAAAGGGTCGCTACAAACTGTAAACTAAAAACAATCGTCCTTATGGCAAACATGAAAATATACCTAGTGATGCGAGCCTAATATCAGTGATAGCAGAATGTTGTGTATGAATCTAACTGTGCTTAAGAGGCTCAAATGTTACTACACTGCATCGTCTTTTCCCTTTCAAAGAAAAGCTCTCCCCATCCTTTCATTTGTCTCCCCGCTGACGTGCATCACAGCCTTCACATTAATCACCAGTCTGTCGCTCCTTTCTCTCCTCCTCCTGGTCTCAATTTATTCACATTCCTCTCTTTCCCCTTCCTTTACCGTGAATCACGCCTAATTAGGCGCTCTCTAGATCTGATTTTCATAAAAGGCTCGGGGGAAGGAGGAAGGGGGGGGTTTGGTTATGACAATTATTTTTTCATAGGGCTATATGGAACGGGGACAAAGGATAAATGGTTATTAGTATTCCACACCTTAAAGAAAATCACCAAAAAAATTCCACTTTGATTCTGGAATTACAAAGAGACGCTGCTTTTGTTGAATACGCGGACAGTGGCAGAGTGTGGCCGCATTATCGCATGGTTGATTGTGCCACTTGGGAAAATTGAACATCAGATTTGATAAGGAAATTAGTATGAAATACCTTCTGTTATCCTATTCTGGGAAAAATTACGAAAGGCAGTTTTAACAATATAAAACTTGCCAAATCTGCTTAAATACACTACAGAGAGCGATGTATATTTACAGGTTGTTTTTCCATGTAGAACTGATTGAGTCTGCATCTGGCTCGCTTCTGTGCTGGTCTTTTGCAGCAGTAGGCTGCTTTTGTTCCAATTAGTGGCTACCATGGTTGCAAGTGCAGCACTCTTGAGCGAGTCCTTTTTTATATTTTGAAAAAGAGAAAAAAAAAAAAGCAAAACAGGCAAACAAACTGACATAGAAAGGAGACGTAAACAGAATGTGGCTTGGTTTTAGAAAAAACGAGAACTCGTTAACTGAAAAAAGTTAACTGAATAAACAGCAGATGCTCCAAACACGTAGAGACATGGTCCATCTTTTAAGTACTGAATAAATGAGGTTTTACATTATTCAGAATGTACGGGCCCATCGCCCCATGGATAGTGGCAGCACCTAACAGCCTCAGGGTGGATGCAGGGGGTGAGAAAACACTGGTTTAGGTGGGGAAGATCCCGTCATTTCCCCAGTTCTATTAACAACACATACGCGCGCATACATTCATGTACGCTGATGATGTCTTGTGCCATATTGAGTGGCCTCTATTGTTTACGTCTCCCTGGACGGGGTCTCCAGATGGCAGGGTGCCTATTACTGCGGCCCCTACTGTGAGGGCCCCATTGCGTATGTGTGCGTTGTTCTCTGTGAATGTGTACAGATGCAAATACACAGAGGGAGAGAGAGTAAGATGTTCCTCTTTGTATTTGTCTGTATTTCTGCAGGGCAGGCCATGTGTGTGTGCTCGTGTTTGAGGATGGGGTTAGGGCTAACCAGAGGCAACATGAACTGAGGCACCAGTGTGACATTCCTTCAAAGCCATCATCAGAGCTTTCTCCTTACAAATGAGACTGCAGCGCGCGCCCCTCCGGGGGATTCGCTCGGCCTCGGTCATTAGGCCTCAGCCAAATGGCCCTGAGGAGATGCTGGCTGGATCTATAGCATGAAACACATACAACACTTTCACAGCCGTATGGCAGGCCCAGCTCATGAATATCATTACATAGTAATGACTACCCTGGGATAAGGCCTACCATAACACAATATGTTTTGTTGTGCAGTTGGGTGCTTTCAGCGCTGATTGTTTGGACAGTGGATTAAAGTCTCCATACTTAAAAATTCCTCTCCTCTCCTTTCCAGACAAATCTGCAAAGTTACAGTTATAAAGCAGATTTGGGGGGACCTATTGTGCTTTTATGTTCTGTCATATGTCCGCTGGTGCAGTGGTTGATGCTTACTATTAAACGTGACCAAAGTTTTAAATAATTGAGGTCAGATTAAGCGAGAGTAATCCCTGTGAACTAAAGACTCATGCATCTTAGACTTAACAGCTCTGGCTATGAGCATCACCCAAAAATTCTCTTCATGAAGGGCAGCCAATCAGGCAAGCATTAACATAACGGAAAGAAAAAGGAGCTACAGTAGTTTTTTTTGTTTGTTTTTCAGAAAGCGAACAGAACTCAAAGGCTGCACCAAGGCCAGTTTAAAATAAAAAGAATTTGTTAAAATAAAGGATTTTTCTAAACCTCAAATCGTGCAAATATGGAGCTGGAAGTGGAGCGCAATAGCACATGTTTGTAATGAAAATAGAGTTTTGTGCAGAACCTTGAAACATGGAGGAAAGAAGAGAAAAGAATAGGAAAAAGGAAAATTATGGAGGAAAAGCAAAGAGAAATATATTTTTTTCATCTCTATCAGCTCTAACTGATGACTGCGTTCCACCCCTGTCCTTTACCACCAATGGATCCTGTGGATCAACATCACAACACATTGATCAGTAGAGGAAGGGTCACGTCGATACTGCAATCAATCCCCATAGGTCACTGAGGTCAGGTGCAAACAGAGTACATAAAACATCGTTAAAATGACTGCAGCAGTGATAACTTATTACTAAAATCAAGCAGTAATGGAACACCAAGTGCTTTAATTATTAGAAAAGACAGGTTTAAAAAAAATACACAAAAATTATGGTTGTATATTTGACCTGGAAGTTTCTTTAAGTCTTTTCTTGTATCATGCACAATGAGGTGGGATTTTTCCTAAATATATATTTTCTTGTATTTGTATGTTATTTAAAACCCTTTTCTTTTTCATTTTAAAAAGATGTCTTCCCCATCAAAAATAAAGAGAAATTTGATGTGTTCAAGCCTAACAGATAGTATTTCTTGCAGCAATACGCGAGCAGTAGGACGTCTAATGTTTCTGCTACAAAAATATTTTTAAATAGGGATCCTAAATCCCTTCCTTGACTTCAAAGTGTAATCTGCTGTCTGCTAAAGACATGTAGGTGCACACAATAATGACAGAAACTAAAAACAAATGCATATATACAGCATTTTCTGCACAACAGTGTGACATATCTGAACTGTTGAGCCAATTCATTACCTGCAGGATAGCTGACAGGGCATGCTGTGATCCTGCCTTTGTACAGCACAGAGGCATGCTGACATTTCAACATAATGGTGCCAATAATACATACATCTGTTCACGGTTTCTGGACCAGCAGTTAGGATTGATATCATGATATGTACCTCAAGCTGCTGCAGCTGATGGGAAGCATCTGACTTTCAACATGTGGATGAACACAAAAATGAAAGTACAAATTGCTGGATTTATGTTTCCGTTGGCCTTTTTACTAATGGATGTAAGTTCATCAGTACAATAATATTGGCATAAGTTATGTTTAGTGAGGTTATTGCAACTTTAATGAAGTTTATTATAACTCGTAGTAATTTGCTTCCTTCCTTCGCCATTGTCATCATCATTCTTTTCACAGCACTGCTCTTCCTCTCGTTCCCCTTTTCAGCCAGTAATAAATTATTTACACAGAGTATAGATCTACAAGCTCTCAGTGCGTTGCAGTTGCTTAGCCGCATCGCCCAGAGGCGGAGGAAGAGGATGGGGGTGAGACGGGTGGCCGGGCATTTTACGAAAGAGCAAGCAAGCGAGGCGAAAACGCAGTGCTCTCCAAAGGTCATCACCACCCACCGGGTCTCCTGTGATATTTTCATTATTGAGGTGAGAGGGAACAAAAAAGGAAGAAAAAAAACCCCGCTCTGCTGCACTCAGCTCTTTGTGTACGTGCACCACCTTCAGGCCTGCTTCAGTAATCCCCCGTGGTAATATTATGTGGTAGTGTCACGCATGATGGAGGGGAAAGGAAGTGGGAAGGTTTTCCATGTGTGCAGACGTGCACTGGTTAAAAAAAACGTGAGGAAAGGAGACAGTAACGAAGGAGAAGTCTGAGAAGAATGAGAATCAGAGTGAGGAAAGCTACCAAATGAAAGCAGAAGAAATGACAGAGAGTAAGACAAAATAAAGGAGAATTCAGATGAAGGTAGGGGGATAAAGGAAGATGAAGAGAGATAGAAAAGACAATGAGGAGAAATGAGAGACTTTATTACAGAGATGTGTCTCCTGATAGAGACGGGAATCAGATAGGCGCTGATTGTTTTTCCTTAGATACACTGTAATCTCACTGATCTCCAAACAGTGCTGTAATTGGAATCTTCTGGGATGATCAGAAAAAAAGTCCTATTAACTGCTTTCTTGTTTCTCCAAACACAGGGCCGAGAAAAAGATAACCAAAAAGATAGTGAAACGTTTGGATTCTTGCAAGGATATATGAGGAAAAAATGTGATTATTTTGGAATGATTAGATAGAGTCCAACATTCTGTTGCTAATAAGCCTTTATTGAGTCATGGTCAGACTTCCTCATGTAGGCCCAACACCCACAAGTGGAGCCGTTAGGGATGCAGCCAGGAGCAGAGATCTGGGACCGATCCCCAGCTACCGACACTAACGACTGGGACATGGTGGGCAAGAAACCTGAGTTAGACTTTTGGACTGCCTTGAAGAGATTCTGGCAAAATGTCAGGCAACTCAGGAGGGGGAAGAGGTGCTCTACCTGCACTGTGTATAGTGTGGGTGGAGTGCTGATGTCTTCGGACGAGGATATTTTTGGAAGAAATACTTGTGGAAGGAATACTTCAAAGACCTCCTTAATCCCACTGACACTTCTTCTGTAGAGGGGTCTGGGAAAGAGTGGTTATGACTCGTCCATCAGCGGGGTGAGGTCACTGAAGCAGTTAAACAAGTCCTTGGTGCAGGGCCACTGGGGTGGATGAGGTTTGCCTTGAGTTAGTGAAGACTCTGGATGTTGTATGTCTTGGCTGACACACCTCTACAATGTTGCTAGAGATCAGGGCAGTACCTCTGGATTAGTGGTGGTTCCCATCTTCCAGAAGGGGCACCAGAGGGTCTGCTCCAACTATAGGGGCATCACACTCCTCAGCTTTCCTGCAAAAGTCTGGCTGTGTCCTTCAGGTTTTTCTATGGGAGGTGCTTTCAGGCTGTCAGGCCCGATACCTCATACTCCCAAAGCAGCTGTTAAATATACATATAAACAACCGTTGAAAGAGCTTGGTCTGCATAGCCGACAATCAGCCAGACTCATTCCCGGTGGGTGTTGGACTCCACCAAGAACTTATCCAAGAAGTTAACTGCCAAGAAATTATCCATAAGTGGAAAATATTCAAGGTGAGGGTATGGTAGGTAGCACTGTCACCTCATAGCAAGAAAGTCCTTGAGTTGAATCCAGTCTGGGGCCTTTCTGTGTGGCGCTTGCATTGTCTTCCCTTGTCTGCGTGGGTTCTTGCCAAGTACTCCAGCTTCCTCCCACAGTCCAAAGACATGCAGTTAGTAAGGTGAAGTTAACTGCTAGTTCTAATTCAGCTGTAGTTGAGTCTTGTGTAGTTAGTGCGTAGTATTGTGGTTGGTTTTGTACAGTGTGTCAGAACAACGAGGTGACTGCTGTCTCCAGGTAGAAACAGGAGTGACACACCTGCTGCTGTCAGGCCTGCAGGTATCATGCTGTGATGTTCTCCTTTATAGTGGACAGAAATATTTGCAGGTGTTTGTGTGGCATCTTATTGAATGCAGAACAGCTTATTGTTATGTAAATAGTTATGAAGTTATGAAATATGATTCACTAAACATGTTTGTGGTTGTTACAGTAAAAAATATAACTTTTTCTACTCGAATTTTATGTTTTTGTCTGATTTTAGATCAATTGTGTTAATACAGTATGTCAAAATGAAAACATAACTGTAAACTCAGACGCGTGAGATTGTGCTGAAAAGGATGATACCAAACAAGGCAAAGTAAATAGTTTTTAAAGGTGAAATGTACAGGGAAAATCAAAAGTAGTTAAAATGGCCAATTATACCCTGGACCCTAGAAGGTTAAACATTTTTTTAAAAGTAACGCAATAGTTACTTTTCAAGTAATTAACTACTTTTAGAATCTTGTAACTCAGTTACTTTTTTTTGAAGAAGTAACTAGTAACTATAATTAATTACTTTTTCAAAATAACTTGCCCAAAAATGGCTATGACCTACAACTTACTCTGTGACAGCTAGCCTATTCTAGGTGTCACAGGGGGATCCAGACCCCACCATAACCCTGACATGAATGGATGGATGTAAGGAAAACACTAAAGACAGTTATCCATGTTCTCTGGACTTTCCAGTTAACTCATCTCAAGATCAGAAACTGCAAGGCTCAGAGAAACTAGGCACACCAGGGGAAACCCTCTTCTCATTAAAATACAAAAAAAAAAAAAAAAAAA
>NW_005187526.1:962298-969968 GCF_000239375.1 Pundamilia nyererei
GTGCCGGTGCTTAAACGGTGTTCGAACCGGTGCTTAAAGAATGGAGAACACACACTTTGTCCAAAAACCTCTCATGTTCAGCTGCTTTTGTGTAAAAAGATAACAATGTTAGCCTTTTCTGCAGCTATAGGGGATTTATGGTATCACTCTTGGCTGGAAGCAGTGCTTAATCAATGGAAAAAAAACACTAACTTTGTACAAAAACCTCTCATGTTTAACTGTTTCCCTCTTTTTCTTTGGGGAGGGGAGTATCTGCCATCAAACAAGAAGACAGCCGCATGTAACTACGACGGTGTTTGCTAGTTCACCTTACATGCATTAATTTAATAACATGGTTAGCCTACTCAACGTGAATTACACACGAACAACATTAAGCTACTCACACAGAAGACAAAGGCTGCTGCTGCCATCATTATTTCTGCTACACTGGCAGGGCTGCGGGCCAGCACTCTAATCTTCGGGTTCTTGGGGGATGTTGCTAACTCCGGGTCCAATAACAGGCAACCCACCCGCGGTAGATGTACCGGTGTGAGGTCTTGCTTCAAGCTATCAAATACGGCGCATTTCTCGGCTTTTAACAAAATGCTATACGTCACCAGGTTCGTTGTCAGATTCGAGGTGTTGCCTCCTTTGCACAGTTTCAGCTTGAAGCACTTGTTGCTGCTGAGTTTGCATCTTTTGCTGTGAAGTACAGCCAGACTTTTGACCGCTTCGCCTTGGACATTTTTAATCTGTAGCTCTGCTCTAAAAGAACGTACTACCTGGGCCCGCCTACGACGCTTGCAAAGGTAAAACGATTGGCTAGAATCCAAAGTGTATGACATCTCAGGGGGGAAAAAGCACCGAAATAAAGCACCGAAATGTGCGCTGCTTTTCGGTCTGGTCACTACCGTTTATGTCAGAACCGGTGCCGGTACCCATCCCTACTGCTGACCTTTTATGTAGAAATGTATGGAAAGTCATAGGTAATTCAATCCTCCCATTCAATCCTCCTGTTTCTATTAAGGTGATATTTTGTTTTCATAGATCATTCTAACTTTGTACAATATGCTTCCACTGCATTCACAGAACAAATTATTTTACATTAACAGATTTGATCGGGCCAACTAGAAAAAGCAAACTACAATGTTTTACATACATTTTAAATGTTCGTTTTCAAGTCAGATATAGAATATGAAATATGGATATTGTTATCACCTTGTTTTTCAGAACCTTCTATGATTTTTTTTTAATGTTTTCTGGGAATCCAATCTATACGGTTAACCTCTTTGTGAAAAGGTTCCTAGCATGAATGATAAGAACTACAGTTTTTAGCTCGACACATAACATATTTTATATGTCTAAATTATGAAGCTAGTGAAGGAAATATATTGTGTGTTACTTAACAAATCGTGGACCTCTTTTTATTCTAACTGAAGAGGAGCTCAGACAGCCTGTCTTAACAGATAAATCATATTCATAGTTGAGAGATGGGTGAAAAGCATTAGACAGGTCAAAAACCCTGAAAACGTTCAATTTAGTCACAGCTGAATTTACAACAAGTCATGATCATTCTGTACATTCCATCTTTTCCATAATGTCACATTTATGGTAAGAAAACAATGCTGATATAGTGCAGGTATCACTGATGATACATTCATTAGTTTATTTGAGGAGATACAAGAAATGGGTTTAATTTTTCCTAGTGATCAGTTATCACATGTCAGTTTCCCAAGATATATTTGTATGAACAACACACACACACTTATAAAGAAACACAGCAAAACAAACATCTGTCCAAAAGAAATATTTCCATACACACCCAAATAGATTCATTTTTAATTAGGACAAGATACTGCACTTTGAACATTTCTCATATAACCCTAAAGCAATTACTGTCACTGAAGGTGTGTGAAATTGGTGTAAAAACGCTAAAGCTGACTGCTAATTAATTCTTCCTTTGAAATGGCATTAAAACTCCCTTGAAAATATAAATCCCTTATTGCCATAGTAAACTCTTACAGGGACGGTGAAGAGGATATAAACCGGGCCAAGCATAACAACTTTTCTGTAACAGGTTCATTGGAAAGCTTTCATCCGTTAACGTTTTTCCATTTCTCCACTTCTGCCACGGGGCGGGGAAGAGGGCGAGCGGAGGGCTGGCGGATGGTGCCGAGTGCTTTTAAATTCCACTTTCCCCAACAATCCCACTTCTTTCCTCCTCTTTCTCTTAACTCAGCTGCTCCTTTCCATCTATTTCTCCTGTCTCTCTGCCTCCCCGTGTTCCTTTATTCTTCAGCCAATCCTTTTAAGGCTTCCATTAGAGCTTCAAATCAACTGATGTTCCTCTGATGCCAGCGCCTGTTAGAACTTCTTTCAGGATATCTATTGATCCTTTTGGCCTGACCATCTCTCTCTCGCTCTCTTTCTGAGTCCCTCTCTAGCTTAGTAAACAGGACCACAGGGAGTTCTTCTATCCCTGCTGGTTTGTCCCTTTGTTGAGGCTGGCACATCTCTGGCTCAGAACAGGCAGTGTCACCTGCTATCAGCCTAGTGCCATCACACTTTCCATTTTTGTCCACATACATCCATCACCGTGCTTTCTTCATCACGTTAAAGAGTCTCTGAAAATGGATTTGTACTGTCCTGGTTGCCCATTTTATTTGTTGTTTATGGACAAAAATGCAATCAACATTTTGTAAAATTATAGAAGATGTGACAGAGAAAGAAAAGGAGAACAGAAGAGGTGAGTGGGATACTAATAAGCCTCATCAGCTGAATTCAAATTGAGAATGCTACCTTGGACCTAACCGAACAGTGACCGTGGATAACACAGCCGGGGATGCAATGGGCCAAAATAATCTCTGTTGGTTAAACATATTTTATTCTGAAGTTAAATGTCTTCATTTTCTTTAAATATAAGTACACCTTAAAACATTTTAAACATATTTGTCAGTTACTGTAAACCATGAGTACTTCAAAATAACTACTTCTGGTAGCTGCAGTATTACACCATTTAAAAATATGTTTTTATGAGTTCAGTGTGTGGTTAAAGGTACAACATCAATGAAAACATAATGTGGAAAATTGCCTCATTTTAAAACAGTATGCTGGACTGTATAGTCACAGATTTTATGTTATGTTGTGTTCCTCATCCTCACATTCTCCTATATAAGTCCAAACTTTAATGTACATAATCTTCCTTATGGCAGAAAGTACATTATAAGTATAATAGCCAGCAAGAAAGAAGGTTGCTGAAACTTGTGTTGAGCTCTGAGACTTGACATTTTGCAGTTAACTGATGTCCATGAACATGAACCCACCATAGGGAAGGAATAAGAACAGAAAAGGCTGCGTGTGGAGGCATGTGAAGAGTGGCAGCTGATTAGTCAGTATATTAGTTTGTGACAGGCTCCATGATATCAGTTTGAAGTAATGCCAGGCTACAGAATCTTAATGCCTCATCAACTTTCATAACACTCATGCTTTTGACACAAGGCATTTTAATTTACCTTCTTAATAATAACAATAATAATACATTTTATTTAAGAAAGCGCTTTTCAAAACACTGAAGGACACCGTACACAAGCAATAACAACAACAAATATAAAAATTGACAAAATAATAATTTTTGTAGCAAATAAATGTTAAATGCTATCAGTGTAAGACATTTGCTCCACTATCTTTTTATGATGCATAAACTAGGCTTAATATTTTTAAATAACAAAGTAGAATCTGTGCAAGAAACATGGAGGTTAGTTCGACTGTTAGGACTGTTCATATGATGTTCAATTTTTTAACCAATTCACTCCCATTAACACCTGTTAGAAAATTATAATAGCTAATGGAGAAAACAAGGCCAGAGCGATGCAAATGTTTAAAAATGTGTTGTAGAGTCCACATAAAATGGGCATGAACTGAGTTAAAGGGATCTTGTGAAAAGTTTTTCTGGCTTGAATTGTCAAAAAAAAAAAATGAAACAAAACATTTTCAGTTTTTAACAGTTGTGATATTGTCTTTTTCATATTTTCAGTTAAATGTATATTTGAAATGATTTACATCACTGTGGTGTTGGATTGTGGCTAATTTGTGTACTACCTTAAATAAATCTATTGTAAAATATGTCCACAGTGAAGAGATCGCAGTAACCAGAGTTAAAGACCAAGAGTTTTTTGGAGACTGACATTTGAAAACGTGTCCAATCTATCTACCGCAGGTGGATTCTAGCGCCGTACTATTATGCATTTGGTGAACACCTTAAGTTAGCTACAGAGTGAACATGCAGTTAACTTTTAAATTGTGAGGGGACTGATTTGCTTTGGAGAGATAACTAAAAAGTAGATTTCTTGTTTTTATTATTCTTTTTTTTCCATTTAGCTTCACATGTAAATACTTTTTTTGTATTCACAGAAAGCCCCTGGAATCCGCATCTATTCTGTTCTCTTAACCTTAATTTGATTTTTATTTCTTTAAAATATTTTAGTCATATCACCTTTTTCTTTGCCTTAACCTTTTCACTCATTTTCTATTTATTTCACCTTCACCTTTTCCCTTTTTTATTACCATCTAACTTTGCTGTACTTTATTTCTCATTCACCATCACATTTGCCCCTCTCTGCTGCTTCACGGCTTTCTCTTCCCTCTGATCTCTTTCCTTTTCTCTTGATTGACCACCATTTCAATAGCAGCAGCCAAGGTTATTTGGCAGACGCCACAGAGCACATTTGTTTGTCCCTCTCTGCAACTGAAGAAGACATTCTGCTATTCTAACAGACTCCAGAAGAGAGTCCTTTGAATTGGTTTATAAAGAAGGCCAGCAGAGTCCCTCTTTCTCTCTTTCCTCTCTCCTTCTCTGCCTTTGTAGACGCTGACAAAGGAGATTCTCTGTGTTTGCCATGGGACCAGATGTACCCAGGCAGTAGACAGGATGCTAACCCCTGGAAGCCCTTATGTTCCTACTGCTATAGGACATTAAAGCTACACTTAGCAGCTTTCCATATTGGCAGCAGAATGCAGAAAGTCTCTGCAAACACTGAAAATGCATCAAAATTTCACTTCAGATTCTTAGCACAATTGTATCACTTTGTACTTTATGGCCCTGCGCTCTGACTAAATTCAGGAATAAATCTTTATCACTGCTGTGTGTAGCAGGAAGACTTGTGAGTTGTATGCAGATAACATGGGTGTAATTTTACAGAAAAAAAAACCGATTTCTGAAAAACTGAAACTGAAAGAAATGATTCCCAGTGAGAGGTGAGCACCCCTGGTGACCCAAAAGTTTTACGTTTGGTAATTAAGTTTGAAATCTCCATAAAATATTAGCCACTTTAAAAAGCATCCATAACCAACACTATCCTGCCATGAGGTTGAAGCTAAGTGTTACTTTTCACATATCTGATGCATTTTTGATCTGAAAGTATCTCATTACTGGGAAAAACAGGGTCAAAACAGACTAGCAAGAATCATGTCGTTAATGGAGAATCAATTTCACTGATGAAATAAATCCATGACAACTCTATGAAGGAAATCTTAGTACTGTTGAACTAACCACTGAAATTTCTGCAGTGGACTGACATCGACCACTGAAGAACTTTCCAGGTACTCATGAAATTTTCAGATATCAATCCATATCTGGAAACATCCAGCCATTCATCATCTATCTGTCCATCCGTCCATCCATTCTTCAGTTCATCCATCCATCTATCCGTCCATTCGTCCATCCATTCATCCATCCATCCATTTGTACGTCCATCTATCCATGCATCCATGCATCCATCCATCCATCCATCCAGCCATCCATCCAGGAGCTTATCCCTCCTGTGTTCCTCCAAATCACCAGAGAAACCATAAAAACTGAATGCTCTGAACACTTGCAATTCAAAGTCTAATCTACTGTATTATGTTATGACAAAACTACCGAGTAACTGCCTCCTTAAAAATTACACACAAAAAACACTCACTTTAAATCAAACTACAACAATAGACCATGTTTTGAGGAGTCTCAAAAGTGGCAAGCATAACACATTGTTGTTCATGATGGATCATGCCTCATCTATTCAAAATACATGCTTCAGCCAACCTAGTTGTCCTTCATGTGATGTGGTCACCATTCTGGAAATCCATAAATTCTCATTAGTCTCCTCAATCAGTTCCACTTTTTTATACTCGCACAGTGTTTTCAAAGTGTAACAGTATCCATCCCTATTCAAAGCACATAATCAGCTGCAAATGCAGAATGAGTCATGCAAAGATAAAAGACAAAGAATAGCCCCACATTTTTAAGGCATCATCATTGCTCCTATTAGGAATCACTTCCCTCCTCAGTTCTTACATGCAGTGTAATCCTGCTCAGTATTAAAGGCTTGACTCCTGCCACTGGCACACAGTGCAGCCCAGTTTCCCCGCTGCTTGAGACACACAATAGAAAACAATCCAGGAGTTAGATTGAAGTCATGCAGAGGTCAGCGGCTCCCTTGTGAGGAGCAGGAATGTTTTCACTGATGTGCTGCCTCTGCTGGCCAATAGGGAGCAGAAAATGATGATGGTTCTTTGTGAAATGAGATGCTGTAACAATATACACGTGTAATGGTAATACTGTTTCTGCGCAGAGATGGTCCTACAGGCATATATAAGATGAGTAAATCACACCAAGGGGAAATTTCCACTTTGCCTCTATTCAGTCAGGAGCATTTTGCTCCGAGTGGTTCATTATTTATTTCATTCATTAGATCAGAGTCTCTTTTTTGTGGTTTCCCATTAGCTACATGGTTTCAATAAGATCGAATTTAAAGAGTGATGATTTATGTATACATGTAGTTTAACTTGTCTTCTAATGCTAATACTGTTGATGGCAATCATTGGGAATTAAGAAAGAAAATTACTCTTAATTTCTTACTTTGATAGTATTTCACAGCCACTAATATTGCCTTGTGGCTTTTTGATTATTTCAGTAAGACAAAATCTGAGGGGTTTGAAGGTCTCTGCTTGAAATGACTGAAATATGTCACCCCTGTACTGCAAAGCAAGATCAACAAAACTGGGACATATTTTTATTTCCTTTCGTTGTCTATCTTCTTATCATATGGCAACAGCAATCCCACTAAGCAGTTTAAGAAGGAAACCACCTTTCTGAAAACCCATGTTTAACCTTAAAAGCATAAAAGACTGACCCACAATAGAAATGCACATCAAAAATGAAAATATACTCTCCCCAAGGAAAGACAAAGATTAAAGTATATGGTTGATGTAAAAGGAAGGGGAAAAAATCTATTATCCTTTGATTTACATTTACCTTGGACATGGAGTGCATTTCGGTATTTATAGGCACTGGCCTTTACTAGTAACTGGTGATCAAAAGCTACTGTGGACTTCTACTGCAGAATCTCTGCAGCAGAGACGTGGTGCATGCAACAGTACCCATGTGAAAGCGCAGCCTTGTTCTTCCACCTGCTTTATTTGCCAGATTTACCTCCCTGTGTCTTTTCTCCATTTCCTGAAAATGAAAATCAAGGCTTGCCTTTTTGACACAATAAAAGAAACCACCGCAGACTTCACAAATACAACGGGTCATAACAGAACTGAAATCCCATCTTGAACAGAAGATCTACTACATTTAAATCAGGTAAGGAGTTTGTTTTTACAGTCCAAGAAGATGTTGATATCTGGAATTACTAAATATTTTTTAAGCACAA